>NW_020539726.1:28110640-28143817 GCF_003426905.1 Ctenocephalides felis
AAAATACCATCAGTCAATGAATGTATGTTAATTTTTATTACATGAAGTTCTTCAAACACAATTATCATGATGAGTGAAGTTTCGAAAACAATATTTGTTTAGGCGTTGATTAACATAATCCACTGTGTGAACAAATATTAAAGAATTTATTAATCAGCAATTACTTTATTTCTCTAATGAAGGTTCATTTATAAATGCTAATTACAATGACAACCCGATCATGTCATATTTGAAGTATGACTTTAATTGCATTATTGTTTTTAAATATTATACATTTTTTAATGCTATTATAAATATATAATTTATAATTTATCATTATATAAATGTGAATAATGGTTGACACTAATAAATGTGTGCATCACGATTGTTATCATATTACTGATAAACATTATTCAAAATTGTTATATGAAGTATTTATTTTTACTTAAATGCCATCTTGTATAGTAGCAAATAAGTTTTACTTGAATCGCGCGTGATCTTTACGCGCACTCTTTTTTTTCTAAAAATTTAGTTCAGAGTTTTGAAATGTAAAGTTCAGATTCAGCCTATTGCTAGGACCACCGCAATTTTTTTATCTAATTTGCAATCCTCATTCCATGGGAACCAAAATTTCTAGACAATGGTCACCTGACAAACACTTTTCTTCTTTTTATCCACAAAAATTAAACTTTTTTTATCGGACACGTTCCTCCTTCGGTCGGGTAATGTATTTTTGAATTTTTGTCACGTTTTGACCGCGTTCGATGCTCGAGGAATAGTCACGTTCGGCCTTGCTACTGTTTGCGAACATTTGACATTGTTGCGGAAAACTACAGGTACTTAGTATGATTTATCTCAAATTTGAAGTAATTACAAAAGGAAAAGATAAAATTTGTTTATAGTTAGATAATTGAGTTATTGCGTGGTTTGTCTCAAATCAATTGCGCGGAAAATTTCTGAGAAATAGCGTTAAAATTTTGCCTCAAATTTAAAATAATTACAGTAGGAAAAGATAAAATTTGTATATAGTTAGATAGTTGAGTTATTGCAAAGGTTTATCTCAAATCAATTGCGCAGAAAATTTTTTGGAAATACTGTTAAAAAAATTACGCTCAAGGTAATGGAAAGACAATTGTTAGAGTGGAAATTAACAAACATTGATTGACTGATGGTTTTTTTTACTTTTTCGCTGGCGATATAATCTCATTCTTTGATTAGGCATGAAGGTGTGTAACTAGTCATCAGATGTAAATCGGATAAAACATTGTCATTTTTTTTAACAAAAGATGAAAGTTTCGTTGTAAGATTGTTTGGCTTTGTAAACTGTTATTTGGTTTACTTTTTACTTGGTTCACTTAAATATAATTTTTATTATTTATTATTTATTATAGACAATCAGAAATACAAATTTTATAGGTCTCCTCCACTAAAGTGATTCCCCTGTAGATGTTAAGATAATCTATGATTTTTTTAAAATAAACGTTATTTAATTATGATGAATATGACAAGTATATTGTTATTTTCAAGTTACATTCAAGAGTTTATTATATAACCTCTAGAATAACTAACCCGTGGATGAGGTAAAAAGGACCAGCAAATCTCAGAAAAAAATAAGAAATAAAAAAACAAAGAAATAAAACAATTTTACAAGAGATATATTAAATTATTAGTTACTCCAATTCGACCGATGATTATTTCTGACAAAATTCCAGATCAAGGTTATAGTGCGATCTTTGTAAAAATGTGCCCATATAATTTTTTTTTCGAAAATCCTTTTGAAATATTAAAAGAAAATATTGAATCTGTTTGCCCTTGGTTGTTTTTTTTTCATCCCGCGTTTGAGGAAAAAAGGGTCAGATATCAAAATTTAGAAAAATGGTGAAAAACATATTACTCTAATTAGGAATTAATTGAAAATTTGACTAAATATAGTTTGATAAATTGATTTATGTTATTATGTCATGAATTTCTTTACTACATATAACATGAATCAAGCTAACAACTACCGAACTATGTTCAGTAAAATTCCCAGTTAATTGCTAATTATAAAAATGTATTTTACGATCTAAATTTTGTGTGTCTAAACTTCAGACCTTATATTACTGAAAGTCAAATTGGACCTATGTGCCCCGCCCCAGCCTATATATAAAAAGTCTAAATTCTCATATAAAACATTACTAAAATCTATCAATAAAAATGATTCTAAATATTTTTTATTTTGATCCAGTTAATTGTGATTGGCGAATATATTCGTCATGGAAAAGTGGTAAAATTTTATGTATGGACAGGTATATTTGTAATGCAAATATTACTGTTGTACGATAAGTACGATCGTATAAGTGACTTCTTGCAATTGAAAAAAATGCAAAATAGGTCATGCTATATAGAATTTTTTGGGGTTAAGATTGTATAAAATAAGTAGTTGTAAGTGATATTTTACCTAAAGGCAAGTTACATGAACTTTCCGATATAGTTTTATAGGTGGATATATTTATTTTACAAACCGTCAGTATAATGATACTATAATAAGGCTCAAGTCAATATTTTGCAGGTTTAATATAATTTAATTAAATATTAACTATTTTATTTTTTATTTATATATTTTTTAATTTATTTACTTTAAACTTATTTATATTTAGTTAATTTTAATTATTTTTAAATATAACTAGTTTGCTTGTTGCAAGTATTTTTAACAATGAATATGTATTTTAATAAGCTTTACAATACTTTTATAATATAATCATTTTGTTTAACAAATTTTAGGCTATTTTGTGATATTTTAAAAAAATTATAAGTGTAATGTAATAAGTGTAATAGTATACTTAATGAGAATGAAAATTCAGCTATTTAAGTAAGTTTGAAAAGAACGTCGAAAAAATACGTCTTCAATTATTGGTGGAGGTGTCTGGTTATACATCTACTACCTTCTACTTTAAATATTGTTGTTACAAAATTTTTAACTTTATTTGTTTTTGAGATATCTTTTTAGTATGAGAGTTTTACTGAACATAGTTATATAGTTGTTTGTTTGACATGTGGTATTGTGTGGTTTAAACATAGTGGTTAATATGTAATTGGTTTGGTTTTATAATATATTTGCTAAAAGTCAATTTGGACTTTTGTGACTCGCCCTACTGTACTACTACTTCTATTTTAAAATTTGCCGTTGCAAAATTTTTAACTTTACTTGTTTTTAAGATATTTTTTCCGCGGATCTTTAAGCCTTTCTCTTTTCTGGGTGTTTTACTGAACATATTCAGATAGTTGTTTGTTTGACATATGGTATATGTTGTTGTGTAATTGGTTTCGTTTTTATAATATATTTGCTAAAAGTCAATTTGGACCTTTGTGCCTCGCCCTACCCTAATAACATTAGTAAATACCAAACATTCGAGCTTTTAGTTCATAGTATAAAAAACTTTTCCTCACAAATAAATTGAGACCAAAATCATTTACCTTTCAAACCTTTACTTCAGTATTATTTCTATGACATCGTAACATTTTTAACTATCGTGTATATGTAAAAATATTCTGCATCCCTCACGTCGCGCCCTGATGATGTTCATAAATCGGCGACCGAAACGTGCTCCTTGGCCCTGCCAGACAGGATGTAGCGATCGCACGGGAGATGTTCGAATAAAAGATACTATTCCAGGATTATAGGTGAAATAGGAAAACATTTAGAGGAATGTCACGTAAAATAGAGCGGCCTGAAATATCGAAAAACACACGCGTCGAAGTCGTCAATCGAAGAAGATGGATGGGGCGATAGTTTGTTCGAACAAAAATGATAGGGGTTTTGATGTTTTGTTTACAGACACACACACACGCATATATATATATATATATATATATATATATAATAGTTTACACTAATAATAGTAGTCTAAACATAATTATTGTCGTTTTTTGCCGTTACTCCTTGCCCCGGTAGATGCTGCAACTAGCCCAAAATACGGGGTAAGTTAACAATGAGCAATTAAAATTATTTTTACTTAATAAGGTTGAGAATAGCCGAAGTATTATGACCAGTGGATCTCAAGGTATATAAATTAAAAAAAAGAGTGCACGTAAGGTTCACACGCAATTGAAGTAAAACTTATTTGCTTCAGTACAAAATGGTATTTAAGTAAAAATAAATACATCAAATAACAATTTTGAATAATGTTTATTAGTAATATGGTAACACTCGTGATGCACACATTTATTAGTGTCAACCATTATACACATTTATATAATGATAAATTAGAAATTATATATTTATAATAGCATTAATAATATGTATAATATTTAAAAACAACAATGTAATTAAAGTCATACTTCAAATATGACATGATCGGTTTGTCATTGTAATTAGCATTTAGAAATAAACCTTCATTAGAGAAATGAAATAATTGCTGATTAATAAATTCTATAATACACGTTCACATAGTGGATTATGTAAACAACGTCTGAACAAATATTATTTTTGCAACTTCACTCATCATGTAATTGTGTTTGAAGAACTTCATGTAATTAAAATTAACATATATTCATTGACTGCTTGTATTTTTCTACTTGTCTGAATTTTTTTTTTATTTTAATAACTTCAAAGATTTATATAAACTACGAATAATATAGAAATAATTTCTAATCAATAGACTTACTAATCATTAATCTTATTAATCAATATTTTCAAGGAACAGGGCAAAATATTCTTTTGATTCAGGCATTTTTCATTAAATCAAGATTTGTACTACGATGTAACTTTAAAATGTTTATTTATCTATGCCGATTTCCTTGTTGATATTGGAACGCATACAACGTTGATGCCGGTACGCATAAAACGTTGATGCCGGTACGCATACAACGACAGATCTCTATTTATATACACGACGACTAATCACTTTTGACCCGTATTGAAAAAATTTCATCTAAAGCGAATGACGTAGAGTTCTGGCGTAACGCACTTCCGTTGCATTTGTACGGATTTACACTCTAGTTGCGTCTAAAGGAGTTTTACTTCAAAAAACTGTTACAACAAGCCTCTTTGAATTCGTAATAATTTGTAAATTCAATATTTTTGAACTACTTCTATACGTTACTCAGATTTCATCTAAATCTGAGACCAATGGAGATGTTTTTCGCAAATATTCTCGAAAATTACCTATTGGTGATACTCTTACTCATTGGGAACAAAACTTGAGTTTATTCAAATTTAAGTATATTTAATACACAATTTCATATGTATCAGACAAAAGTTATTTTAAACCGCCGGTAATTATTACAACTTTTATCTATGTCTACATTCCTCATTAAAAATATTTTTCCTAATTCTTTCTACATTCAAGATTCAATATTTACTCAGCGCCTCGCTCTCCAAACATGAAATAGATCCGGCGCATTTTTTGTTTGCCTTCGGAAGTCTTTTGCTGTAAAAACGCTATCTATATATGGCGACTACTGAAAGCTCTGCCGAGAGCTTTTCGAGAGGGTACACGTAGAAGGTACTACTATCATCGTATATACAAGCCGATGGTGCGCCTGTTTATTTTGGGGAGAATCCTGTCTATCTATTTCAACTCCGCCCATAGGATGCATGTACAATGAAACTCGATGTAAAACGACATGGGCGCCGAAATAAACATTTCAATGAGAATTAGTTTTATTTTTACACTTAATGTCAAACTAAATATGCATAGGGTAGAGCAGAGCTTGAAGGTCCACGGGTAAAAAGGTTCACCACCGATACCTCACGAACAAATAAAGTTAAGAATTTTTTGGCAACAATATTTGAAAGTTGAGGGAAAATGCTGTATAACCAGCCATCACCTTGACTCTTACGACGTTGCTATCAGGAGATAAATGATAATGTTTGAAAATTCATAACATACGTATTTTTACCGTTGTTTTACCGTTGTTTTTATGTTGTGAGCAATGTTGTTTAGTTTAAGAGATCTTACTATAATTTTTAAGTTTACGTTATTTTATTGTTCTATAATATGTAATGTTAATTTTAAATCAGATTGAACTTTTTTTATATAACCTTTATAAAAGCTCACACGTAGGTGAGGTAAAATAGACCAACTGAATCTTTATCCTGGCAAAGGTGTTAACAATTAACTATATTAAATAAAAAAGTAAATTAAGTTAAAAAAAACAATTTACAAGAGATAAATTAAATGAATAGTTATTTCAATTCCAACTTTGTTGATTAATATTCCTGACAAAATACCAAATTAAAGGTATATTCAGTGATTTTTTAAAATCTCTTTAAAATTAAAAGTAGGACATTGTCCGTCCCATTTTACCCCGCCTACGGTGTAGAAAAGACGAGGTGACAGATTTTTGAAAAAAAGCAAAAAATACACATTTCTTCAATATTAAATTAGCTGGGAGTTTTACTGAACATAGTCAAATAGTATTTTGTTTGATATGCGTTGCGATATAATTGGTTTGGTTTCCTCAATATCATTGCTCAAAGGCAAATTGCATCTTTGTGCCAAGCGCTACCCTATATATATAATTTTTATTAAATTTACTTTAATTCATGGAATTACAAATTTTTCAAAAAAGGTAAAAAAAAACACTAAATAATTCATTTTCTAATTCTCCTCGTAGAAATTTGAAAATTTTGTATAAACTCAGTAGTATTATTTACAATTATACAAAAAATCCAAAGTTAAAAAAGAATGTGAAAAATGTAAAACGTAATCAGTATTTGATTAATTAGAGTTTGTAATGACTTTATAAGTCGAAAGACCAAAAAACCCTTGGATTGAATTATACCATGTAACTATGTACCATAGAAAGTGTTAAAACGTTGGTCAAACGATATTGTTAATACTAGCTGTAAGTGGAATTCTGTCTTAAGGCAATTAAGGCATCGTGCCTTGAGGCAAATTGCTGGAACTTCCCGTACCAAAAATTATTATTTTTTTAAAAACGATTAACATTTTTGAAAAAAAAAATTACTTTGAAAAAATAAGATTTTGAGAAACTATAAATTGGACAAAAAATTACTATTTTTTGAAAAAAAATTTTTTAAAAAAAAAAATTTTTTTTAATTTTTTTTTTGTTTTTTTTTTTTTGAAAAAAATTTTTTTTTTATTTTGACATATTGTGGAAGATCTGAACTTTCTTTTCAAATCAATCGTGCTGCTTTAACTGCATAGGGACAAAATATAAAGCGCGTAAGCGCCGCGTCGCTGTCTAACGCATAAGCATTGGTACGGAACCCATAGGACTGTAAACCAAATTCATACTTATTGTTAAAATCTCTATAAAATATCTGATAATTTGATGAGCATATGTCTAATGATCATTTTTGACCGCCAAATGCCTCATTTTTTTACTTTTTCCTCCATATTTCCGAAACCGCTAGACCTACCTTTATGAAAATTTTATCGATTCTTCACCTTGTCAATACAAGTGAAATGTTTTTTTGAATTATTCAAATCGGACGCTCCGTTCTCTCAAAAACTGAGTTACCGTTTTCGGCACTTTTTGCCCCGTATCTTCGGAACGGCTAGACCTGCCTTCGCCAAAAACTAATCAGCACGTCTCCTTGTCAATACGAATCGAATGTTTTTTGAATTATTCAAATCGGTTGACCCGTGTTCCCGAAATCGTCGACGAAAATTTGTATCCGCACATACATACACACACGTACATACATACATACATACACACACACATACACACACACACACACACACACACACACATACATCCATTTTTTCTAAGGTATGCCAAAATGTTCAGAAACCTCTGAAACGTAAAGATATATAAAAATTTTCATTTTCGATTTTTTTGCGGTTACTATAACTTGCCCTACGGGAAGTTAATAAATTATATTATATTTGGAAAAAGTAGAGTTTGGGGTTATATTATTTTTATATTACCTCCATGTCTATAGAACCCATACAACACATCCTAACACTCTTAAAATAAAGTGCGAATTTTTTAGATTCTCTAGAAATTGTTTAGAAAATACCTTACTTAGCAAAACAACTTTTGGATGTCAATGCTTAAGTTGACGCAGTTTATAAATGTTATATTTTTTTATAAATTGAATATCTAAATTTTAATAAGTTTTCTATCTTCACGAACATATCTTTCAAAATTCATAATGTTTAATATTTTTATCATAACATAAAAACAATAGTTTTAGGTGTAAGCATATTTGATGCTGACTTACTTCTTGCAGGTTTCATTCTGCATTTCTCCATTTTCAATAACAATTTTTCACAAATTATTCTATTTTTTTTATTAATAAATTAATAAGTTTCTAGTGTTACATCACATGATTAATACAATAAGCGCACGTACAACATGCGTCCATAAATCACTTTAATAATAAAAACAGCATTTTTGTTCTTATAAAAAAAATCCAATGCACCTTGAAACACATTTTCAAATACAACATTCATCTTGAAAAACACATCAATCTTAATCCAATACTAATTTATCACAAAAAACTTATCTCAATTTAACTTAACTCAAACAAATTATTTTTTTATTATTATTATCACAAATACAGTCCACACGAGGTCTTACAGCCAAACTGTGCTGTGGTCAATTTTGAAAAAATTACAGTTCCGTACTGAAGTGTTCATGAAATTTGTTGTTATTTTGATTCTGAATATACTAATATTCATCGTAGTTTTCATAAAGAAAGAATCAACAAGCATATTGTTCTTATAAATTAAGTGTAAGCATTACCGCGGAGTCGCTACTATTTCCGGGGTCGAAGTGATATTGTTTTTATACCTACACCGTAGAATAATTATATTTATTTATATATATATATATATATATATATATATTTGTTTATTTCTATGTATATCTCCGTGTAAAATAACGTAATAAAACTCTACTTAACCGAAGAGTATAGATAATCTTTTCAATGCTAAAGGTTATTGTTACTTTTGCGCATATATGACTCGATCGGAGTCTTATTGAAACAGAAAGTGTTAACTAAGAAATCAATTCTCAGATAAAATAGAAATGGTAATGCTATGTTACGGGTCTATATTCGTATGAGTTGGTAGTCACGATCTGTCTAAAAACCAATGTACTTGATCAGGCGTTTTACTCATAAAACTCAACTTCACGTATGTGTTATCAGAAAAAAAAAAAATCAGAAAGTTGCACCTGTAATAAAATTGTTACTTGTGCTTTTTTGAGGTTAGGTTTCATGTAAAACGCCTGATCGCACAGCAAGTAACAAGTAGTCCTTCTACAAAAATTATGTTTCCGTAAATTGTTGTCATATCATATTTCTGTAAAGAAAACATAAAGTATTATACATCATTAGAAAGGTCTCAAAATTTTTAGTTTTTTCCCATATATCACAACTTCGAATTCCGCAGGGTGTGGCTTTCAGGAAAGTTGCTATCGATAAATTCCAATTTTTAATTGGGCCACCCAATACTTGGATTTTTGACAGGTCGTTACTATCAACTCATACGAAGATAGACCCGTAACAAAGCTGAAAATGGGTACCTAAATTAGGTACAAAGCATTGCCATAACATATCTATTGTATTAGGAAACTGGTACCTAAATATGGCACTCTTACCTGTTTTATGAAAATTTGATTTAAAAATCCTAGAACAATAATGTGATCGTAATTTTGAATAAATATAATATCAGTCAAGTCATATGAATTAAGACAACTTTCTAGAATTGGGACCAATAACACGTCTTAACCGAGAAAGCTTGTTAGATAATGTTTATTTGATAAAGTGCCAGAAACTGCTTAAATTAGCGTATTATAAGGGGTATTGTAATGCAAAAATCATCTTAACGGGGTTTTACTGTACATATATTCTTTTATTTTTTTCTATTTTTTATTTTTTTTAATTTTTTTTTTATTTTTATATTTTTTATTTTATTTTCTATAAATAAACGAGGAATGTTTTATCTCTATGTAAATATAACTTAAAATTATATTTAATTTAATTAATTAATCAAGCTTTCTATTAAATCGTTATATTAAATAAACCCCAAAAATACTAATAACAAAAAAAAATCGTTAAAAAAATTGACAATGTCTTAAATTGATTTAAGGAGATGATTGGTCACACATTTTTTGCCTTTTACTTTAAAATAGTATTGTTAAAAATATCAAACTGATTATGAGATAATGCTAGTAGACTTTTAAGAGCCGTTCTACTCTATAGTAGATATACTAGAATTAACCCTTTCCACTCGGATGCAGCCGCTTCGGCTGCAAAAAACATTAAATTCGGAATTGGCGAATGGAAAGGGTAAAACATATGTTAGGATTAATGAGATTGTTCAATAATTTAATTATGCATACAAGTTATTTTATGCCTTTAAAAACAGTTTTATACGATTAAAATTCGAAATTTAATTAAAATTCGACATTAATCTACATTTTACTACTCTACAATTACAACTCTAGATTCACTTGTAATTGTTGTAATTTGTAATGTGCAACAAATAGTATTGTTAAAAATTTCAAACTGATTATGAGATAATAACATTTAAGACCCGTTCCACTCTATAGTAGATATATTAGAATTAACCCTTTCCACTCGGATGCATACATTAATTTTGGAATTGGCGAGTGGAAAGGGTCAAAACATTATATGTCAGGATTAATAAGATTGTTTAATAATTTAATTATGCAGACAAGTTATTTTATGTCCTTAATTTATTTTAAGTTTTATACAATTAAAATTCAAAATTTAATTAAAAATCAGCATTAATACAGATAAAACTCTACGTTTTACTATTCTACAGTTTAAGAACTTTAACTCTAAATTTATTGTAATTTTTGTAATTTGTATCTACTGTCCTCACAATCAATACTAAATAATAAATTGATTTTATCAAGCAAATTAATCCAGGTTGGCAATAATTGATATCATAAAAGTTTGTTAAAATTGCATACATGTATTATCAAAAAATAAAATGAATTGAGATAGCATTAATTATTTAAAATATAAAGACTTCATTATATGTTCTCCATATAAAGCAAATAACCTAAGAACGTTAATAACGTGTTGTATTTATTATTTATTAATTTTTTTTCGTCTTTTTAGAAAACTATATTTTAACACAGACAAATTAAATCTTACCCTAACGCCATTTGAAAATTATAAAAAACAAAATTTTTAACTTCCCTTTGTTTTATAATAATCGCAAAAAAGTCAAAAATGAGAATTTTCACATATCTTTTCATTTTAAACGATTCTGAACATTTTGTCATACCTTACGAAAAATGAATGCATGTGTGCGTATGTAACTATGTATGTGCGGATACAAATTTTCGTCGACGACTTCGGGAGCACGATCTTCTACTACTAGTTAATAATATGTTAATAAATGCCATAAGGTATACATAAGCATTACATCACTTTTATACAAATGCACAGAATGTACTTCAATCTTCATCTTCCTTTTTTAAAATTGCACCTATTTTATTCGGAATATCAGCAAATTTTTTGGTCGAACTTAGAAAAAAGAGTGAACTATGAATTCAAATCACGAAAAATGCCCATAGCCATCATTAGAATTTCTAAATACTTAACATACGTTAGGATACAAAATACCAAAATAAATAATTGTCATATGTTTTAATATTACTTGTATAGTTGTATTATACTATTCTGGTAAAAATGGTTATGATTAATCAAACAATCTGAGTAATGTGCTAATAGTCTTCCTAATCACTATTGTCACATATATGTGTTTTGTTTGCATTACATTGCTCACGACCATTATTCATAGTAAAAGCAATAATACACATTTATGATACCCGTACTATTAATCGCTTAGAATTTTTGCCATTTCAGCAAAATTCAAAGATTGGTGACATATGTGAAGGACATTACGGTACAGTTCAATATCGCTAACATTGTTTATTCAAGACCACGACGGATTATATTATAATACTTACTGTTGTAATTTTACTATTAGATCAATTTGATGTATAATCAAATTATATTTATATCTTACTACTTTCCATATCGATTCACGAAATTCACATATCAGCGATTTTATGCGTGGGAAATGCTTGCGCAAAATTTACATTTAAGTTTTATAAACAACAAACCAAAACATGCGTAAAAAACAATTATGATAATATTTGTACAAAATAAAACTATTCTATGTTGTTGTTATAAGACAAAATGCAACGAGATTATAGTTAATAATCGACACCCTCCCTAGTGAAAATAATGTATTACCCTAAACGTCGAAGTACCGGATTTTGTAGGATAAATTGCTAAGTGGACAGATCGGACAAATCAGGCGTTGGAAACACATATATATAATCAATCAAACATATTAAATTTGGAAATTTTTACAATTTTATTCTATAAAATATTTAAAATACATTAGATCACTGCATATCATAAACTTTAAAAGATGATTTTATAATTTCATAAATATTTAGATTAAAATATTTATTTCAATAAATATATGGGATCTAATATACATAATATAAAATCTTGATTATTTATTATTGGTATTTTTGAAAGTACAATCCTTTTATTTTAAATATATAAATAGAGAATTTCATAAATATTTAGATTTTTTTTACATAAAATCATTAAAGTAATCATAATCAAAACATTAATCTCTACAGTAAACAGAGAATTTCAAAAATATTTAGCATTTTTTATTTTTTGACATAAAATCATTAAAGTAATCACAATGTAAGCATTAATGGACATTAAAAAATACGCAAATAAAAAAATAATTTAGGATATTGATTTATATTTTTATTGAAATAACTATTTTGCAAATAGTTATATTTTGTTGTTTTAATTTGAAATGATTATCGAAATAGTAAAATGTTATAAAAATATAAGCAAAACTATAATTTTTATAACGTTGATTTGTTTTTTCGAAAACAATTTAATTGTATAAATTTTTCAGTTCATGTGTCCTCTTTCCACGAAATTTAATATAGCATATGTGCCTTAATTTTATAGTGTCTTAATAATAGGTACAATATGAATTTATTGTTCAATTCTGACTATTTTTAACATCTTGAAAGAGAAGTTTATTTTTCTCTAAATTTGCACATTTTATATTTGCTCGACATTGACTCATGTCATTCTGAATCGTTTGAAACCAAAGTTGCAAAAATTCCCAAAAAAAGTATAAGTCGAAATTTGACTTTTTGTCGGCTTCTTATTAAACACGGCTATACTTATTTCAAAAATTTAAAAGCTATTTAAAATAGTTAAATTTGTGAGTTTTTTAATTAATCAATATGAATATTTTTTCCAGAACTTTCAATACAGCATATTTGTCCAAATTTTATAATACTTCAATTAAAGATACCTAAGATATCGAATTTATATGTTTTTGGTTAAAATTAGCAAAACCTAAAAAAATATGATTTTTTGTTCAATATCCATTTTTTTAGTTAAATTAGATGATAGACTTTATAATAGGCTGGGTGCCCAAGAACTCAACGTCAAGCCGAAAAAACTATAATAATTATGAAAAAAATGTGAAAAATTGTTGAAATTATAAGCCTAAAAGTTCAACCTAAGCTTGAGTGAAATTGTGTTGGTCGATTTCATCAAAAGTTGGCACAATTAATCGGGATTGTAAATTGGAAAAATACTTGGTTTTATAATACAGATAGACTTTATAATAGACAGGGTGGTGTCCTAGAACTCCACGTTAAGCCAAAAATATTATAAAAATTATAAAAAAATTGTAAAAAAAAAATGTAAAAAATTATTCCATGTAGTTTTGAAATTATGAGCTTAAAAGCTCAACCAGTTTGAGTAAAATTATGGTGGTAAGTTTTATCAAAAGTTTACGCATTTAATCAGGATTGTAAATTGGTAAGATACTTGATGGTTTCATAATAAAAATAAAATAGTTTTACGTTGAGTTCTGGGACATTATTAGAAATTAATAATTATCTTATTATTAGAAATATCAGTACATGATGCGAAAGTAGCTTGCATTGGTGCTGTGCAGCAAAGTAAAATGTTAAAATGTTAAAATATGAAGTCATATTTTTGAACAATGTATTAATAACATTTTTAGTACTTTAATAAACTGGTACAACCCTTTACTGCTAGTGCGCTAAATTAAATGTTAAATGTAAGAGCACTACTACATATCGAGTATTTATATAAATTGTTACTCTACCCTGTATTAATCTCAGCTATTTAACTAGTAGTAGTGACCATGTTGCTATCGAGCTGGTTTGTATTTTGTTAACCGTAATCCCATTGTGTAGTTAGTGTGTGCAGTTTCATGCACTTATATATTATATATTATTTGATCCGTCCATATATATTGCGACAAGGCGTTATGTTGTGAAATAACAAAGGGCGGACAAACGCGCGAACGCCTTTGCTTCGAAGCTTGTTTGATTTTCAATTATTTATACGAGGTTTAAATTTAAAATTGGACGCATTCGAGTGCTCTGATGTATGTATTTCCGATTTCGATTGAAAGATTAATTATTTTACTCGAGGTGCTCTCTACTATTTATATCAATGTTATGAATTTGGATCTTTCATGTTAGAACTTGAATCAATAGAGTTGTTAGTCAAAACAATTTTGTATAAGCTAGTTTGATGTGAATCCTTACTCTAGTATTATTAGAATGCGACTCAGCAGTTGACAATATTAATTTTCTCTCTAATGGTATTTTTCTTAGTTTTTAATCTAATACTGATGACTTTTATATTGCACCATTATCTCCAAATACCTATTTTCACTTTAAATATTTTAGATTTCAATAATTTGAAGTGATATCATTACTGCTTGATATCAAGCTGGTCGAGACCGTTATCGAACTGAAAACGTTTGTTGCTAGACAAAATTATTATCACGGTTAGCTCATAAAAATATAAAATAGATTTTATTGAAAATTCAAAATAAAATAAATGAAAGAAAGAAATGGGCACAAAAGTTAAACAAAATATATAACTCTCAATGAATTTATTATGTTAAATTAGAATTTTAGTGATAATATATTTTTAATTTGATGCGACAATAATCCAGGGGATGACTATGTTTACTTGTGATTTTTTTATAGATCTATACTTTTAAATAAAAATAAATCGTATGAAATTTCGTCAGAAGAATTTATCACCAGGATTGGAATAATTATTAATATAATCTATTTCTTGCAAAATAGCTTTTTCAATTTATTTTACTTATTTATCTACTTTCTAATTATTTGCATCTTGCCAGTGTAAAGGTTCATTTTTGTCCAAACCACATGTATGCTATTCTAGAGGTCATATATGAAAAATTAAATTTACCTTGAAATTAACAATACACTTCATGAAACAATTATTTTTGTTAAAAATTGGATAATCGTTTATCTCGGGATATCAAAGTAGCCCGATTCAAAGCGATGGCTGGTTACACATCTTTTGCCCTCTACTTGAAAATAGTATCTTTAAAATATGCCACACTTTACTTGTTTTTGAAATAATGGTGGAGGACTTTTCACCTATGGACCTTAATACCCAGATGGGTATGATTTTGTATCTTTCGTCCCGTTCAACAAATTTGTCAGACCCACAGTTTCCTATGACGGACTATCATTTACTGTCGAAACGTTTGTATTTGGGGTCCCTTACAAATCACACGCTTGGATTATATTAGCGTCGTCCTCGTCATAGTCGTCATGCACCTTTGACTCCGACTCTTTGACGCGCGCGTTAATCTCGGCATATAGATTTTTTTCGGCCTTTTTCCTTATGATGAGATGCTGATCTCCGTCCTTTGGTCCTTTGGTCGTTCATTAGTTTTACGGTTTACGGGCCGTTTTGCATTTGTCGCGACTCGTCACAAAATCATAACTTGTGTATATTTATCTACGTCTGTCCTCGGACGATTTTCGGATATTTTATTATAACCGATTCGAAAGATTTCATGGTAGTAATGGAATGAAACACGTGAGAGGGATGAGCAGACTCCTCATATTTTTACTATATAGAAACAGAAACTGTCATAATTTATGCTTTGGTAGATATTTCTATTAAATTTATCACAATCACACTTAATTGTTACTTAAACTAGTAGGGCGCATGGCATCGTGCCTTAAGGCAAATTGCTGGGACTTTCCGTACCAATTTTTTTTTTTTTTAAAAACATTTCTGAAAAAAATTTACTCCGAAAAAATAGATTTTTGAGGAACTATAAATTTTTGACAAAAATTTACTTTTTTTAAAAAAAAAAATACCTTTTGAAGAAAAATTTATTTTGAAATATTTTGAAAATTTTGAACTTTTTTTCAAAGCACTCGTACTGCTTTAACTGCATAGAGATGAAATATCGAAGCGCGTAAGCGCCGCGTCGCCGTCTAACGGATGAACATTGGTATGAAACCCATAGAAATGTAAACAAAATTTATACTTATTGTTAAAATCTCTATAAAATATCTGATAATTTGATGTGCATATGTCTAATGATCATTTTTGACCGCCAAATAGCATTTTTTTACTTTTTTTACTAGATCTCCGAAACCGCTAGGCCTGCCTTCATAAAAATTTGATCAATTCTTCATCTTGTTAATACAAGTGAAATGTTTTTTGAATTATTCAAATCGAACGCTCCGTTCTCTTAAATCCATTTTTTCTAAGGTATGCCAAAATATTCAGAAACCTCTGAAAAGTAAAGATATATAAAAATTTTCATTTTCGATTTTTTTGCGACTACTATAACTTGCCCTACGAGAAGTTAAATATAATGATTACAAACAAGACAAACATAACTATTGTTTAAAATTCATATTTCACGGATACTTTTTTTACGAAGCTTACACTCAATACCATCCTCGTATTGAGCTTTGCCTAAAAAATTCATCATTAGACTTGAAAAACTAATAATTTAATTTAATAGGACTGCTTGGGAATTAAATAGATCATTATTCTTAGATATTTCATTCCTTCAATATTGCCAAATTCATCATAATGGATTTTTATGCAATAATTGGGAGCCCTGAGGGTGAAAAGTGTAGTTATGTATCGCATGCGATACTTTGTGATCATATTGATGGACCACACGCCAAGCAAACGACTACTAAAATTATTTTATCTGGATATGATTTCATTATAATTGGATATATAACAATTTTATAAATAATACTATATATATGTACTACACCATCAAAAATCACTAACAATTACACTAACTAGATCTGATCTTCATATAAATTAGTTAAGAAAAAATTAGACTATTATTTTATCAACACAGTATGATGGTTAAAATTTACATTCGATAAAAATCGAACAATAATATAAAAGTTGAATTTTGCCAAAGATTATTGCATAAACAAATATTTATTTAAATGGAATATATACTAACTAATTATAATATGCACTACAATAATTTAAATAATATTATTATAGATGTTATAAAAGATTTTGGCGACATTTGAATACTTTCGACAGAATATCGATATTTATTTTGTTACGTTTTGAAAGCTAATTAATCAACTGAAGTATTTATTACTATATCACATATATTTAAAAAAATCAAATAGAAAACAATTGTGATCAGATGAAAATAATTATAGAAAAATTGACAAAAGAAAAGCAATAGGTGCAGCAATAGGTAGGGTTAGAATTAGATTCACAATCGTCTGTTTATATAATAGATATATGTTTTAATTTATTTTAACTTAAAACTTTTGATCATAAAAATTTTCAAAACAGCCATTGAATATCTAATTTGTTGAATTTTTGCTAAATCTTGAAGTGTACCTCGTTAAGATGGTTTGTCTAAAATTACTATTGGAAGTCATTAAAGACAATATGTTCTTATTTGCAAACCTGTTTCTGATCTGTATCTTCCACATTCATTCACAATCTTTGACGTACCGATTTCAGTACATGAAATAATAAAATACGTTTGCAATTTCTTATATTATATGGTACTTTGATGACTTTGACTGAATGTTTCTTGGAGAGTACTTAAGAGTTCTAAAGTCGGGCAAGGTACCTATTTTACGATTTCAGCTATATAAAAGCAAAATAATGTATTATGCGACGACTGTTAAATGCAATTGTTATGTCCGTCGCCTATTTATGATCGTCGTGGGTTGTTATAAAATAGACAAAAATACGAATCTACTAAGGTTATGCAATAACAACTCTATTTGTATGGAAGAACTTTTATGGCGCGTTAAAATGATTAATGATCGGTTGATAGTCAAGCGGCCGGTCAATAAATTAGAATGTCATTATCCATTTATTGTGATTACTTTATTAATTACATAATATATGCGTTGGTATAATGTTATATCAATTGATGACAATGTAAGTAAAAAAATCTCCATTAGAAAGCTCCATTATCTCACAAACTCTTGGCACATTTTTCCCAGTATCATCGAAACAGTTGCCAATAATTAATTAGCACACCTTTCCATTGATACGAATAGAAAGCTTTTTGAATCAATCAAATCGGTTGATCCGTGCTCTCGAATACGTTGATAAAAATTGTATCCACACACACATCAATTTTTTCTGAAGTAGGCAAAAATTTTCAAACATCTATGAAACAGAAAGATATATAAAAATTTTCATTTTTGATTTTTTGCGATTGCTACAACTTGCCCTACGGGAAGCTAAACATTTAAATGACATGTATGATAGACAAATTGTATAAGTAGAAAAATCTCTTCACAGCCAAAATCAAGCTCTATAATCAAGCTACTCTGATTAAAAAATTTATAAAAAAATACCTTCAAATCTATACGAAAAATTTATATTAAATTAATTCTCAAGAACCTTCGAGAATCTTGAATCGAGATTTAGGAAAAATTACCTTCAGACCTATAGTTTAACGTATAGTTTATATCAAATTATTTAATATATTTTGAAATATTGTCCATATTTTTCTACTTTTCATTTTATTAATTTTTTTACAAATTTCCGAAACAGAATTTCATGAGCAAATGCTATTTGTTAATTATATGTTCTTTTGACGTTTCAAGTCATTCTGAATCGAATGAAATCAAATTTGAGCATGTGTGTGTATATGTATGTGAACCTATGTATGATATTTCTTCGACATTTTCTTAAAAATGGCTGCACCGATTTCAAAAATTTAAAATCCATTCTAACTCTATTAGTTTTGCACTAAGACCGGTTGAGCCGTTTCTTCAATATGAGCAGAAACGTGTGAAATATTTCGTCCACGTTTTAGCCAAAAATCAATCCAATAAAAAAATTCACAAACAATTAAAAATGTATCGTTTGAAAATCGTGAAAATTAGTTTTTGGCAAAGATCGTTTCTTCACAATTAATTGTTAAATTTTATTCGACTATTTTATAAAATCTTTGAGTACTTAGTTTTACTAAACATACTAAGATATTATTGTTCTATAACAAGTGGCTCAACTTTTTAAAATATTATAAAGGTATCATTTAGGAATAGTGCTAATTAGTTTTTGGCAAACATCGGCCAGGCCATTTTTTTGCAACTGATTGTTAAATTTTCTTTTGACGTTTTTGAGGAATCTTTGTATGACGATAGAGTATTTAGTCTTCATGAACATACTAAAATATTATTGTCCTACAAAAAGTGGTTTAACTATAAAATTTAATTAAAATTTGGATTAATCGACGGCGCTTTTGAAAAATTTTCTGTATAACTGCAATTTTCAGTTAATTGATAATTGTAACAATAACAAAGATTTTTCAAAATTTTGTCACCTTTTATCACTTTTTTGCCCAACAAAAAGTGGTTCAACTATAAAATTTAAATAAAATATGGATTAATCGACTGCGCTTTTAAAAAACACTCCGTAAAAAAACAATTTCCAGCTAATTGATAATTGTAAAAATAACAAAGTTATTTTTCAAGATTTTGTCTCTTTTTGTCACCTTTTTGTCCAACAAAAAGTGGTTCAACTATAAAATTTAAATAAAATTTGGATTAATCGACTGCGCTTTTAAAAAAAGCTATTTTTCAAAATTTTGTCACCTGCTCTTTTTTATCCTAAAAATGGGACATCGAAGGGGCAAAAAAAATCCAGCATTTGATTTTGAATTTTAAAGTCGTATAACAGGGCTACATTATTTATTTAATCAATACCAAGCAGTTTTATTATTAGGTTGAACAACAAAAGTAAAAATCATAATTTAAATGAATAATAAACGTAGTCTATGAAAATATTTATCAACCCTTATTACTATCAAAAATCGTGGTTGGGCAGGTATTTCTGTTTAATTTATTACAATGAGACTTATTGTTTATTGAAATTATACATATGTTGAAATGTAATGAAATAAATTGTACAAAATTGAATAATCTTCAATAGTTTCACCCATCATCAGCTGTTTAGTAACTCAGTATAATTATGAATTACTCATAAATTAATAAACTGATTTTTCATTGATTAAGTGCAATGAAAATCATGCAACTTATCCTAAGGCAAAATGCCAGATACACCTAGTTACAATTCTTGTCTCTCATAACGCCTGGGAACGTCAAGAAAGACAAAACTAGCAAATCAATCTAGTAACAATTATATGAATTCGATCAATGCCAATTATTTGAAACAAGTCAATTATTATTGGCATCGATCGATCGATCTATCGATCGATAATTATCGTCTCAATAATTGTGTCGTTGGTGTGAAATCGTCCCAATGTCGTTTCGCTCGGTTATATTTTATAGTGCGGAACAAGGCGGGTGTCGTGTGACAACAACGGTCCGCTTTGAGACCGAGACCGAGACCGAAAACCGATACGGTTCGACGGTGTCTAATTAAAAACTCACACCGATATTCATTCTATTTTTGTTTTTATTTATTTTATGCTTTATTATTTGTCGAAGCAAAGGCAAAGCCAAAGGCAAAAGCAAAGGGCTATTTTCTGTGTGTCCATTCACTGGACGACAGTACTACGACTCCGAGTTAATTAGAATGGGTAATGACGGGTGTGCAATATTGTTTCGGAAGATATTGTTCTTAGAGACCTCTGAGGGACATATTGTTCTTATAATACTTTTGCAATACAAAATTTACCTGTAGGGTGGAGCGAGATACAGAGGTCCCATTTGACTTTTAGCAACTATACTGTAAAAACCCAACCAACTGCATCACAACAAATAACTATCTATCAATCTCAAGGCATATCAAACAAACAACTAGTAAAATTCCCAGCTAATTGATCATTACAGAAATATGTTTAATTGCATTTTTTAAAAATTTGTCACCTGATCCTTAGATGTTGTTCTTAGCAGCATCAGAAGGATATATTGTTCTTATAATATTTTTGCCTATTGCAAAATATCTTAATAGGGCGATGCACAAAGGTCCAATATGACTTTTAGCAATTATACTGTAAAAACCAAAACAAACAAAATCACAATAAATAACACATATCAAACAAACAACTATCTGACTATGTTTAGTAAAACTTCCTGCTACAGCTAATTCATCATTGTAGAAATGTGTTTTTTGCTATTTTTCTAAAATTTGTCACCTGATCCTTTGATATTGTTCTTAGTAACCTCTGAGGGATATTGTTCTTATAATATTTTTGCTTATTACAAAATTTACTAATAGGGTAGGACGGAGCACAAAGGTTCTATTTGACCTTTAGCAATTATACTCTAAAAATCAATCCAACTAACCACAATAAATATCACATATCAAACAAACAACTATCTATATTTAGTAAAATTGTCAGCTAATTGATCATTGCAAAAATATGTTTATTTGCTTTTTTTTAAATTTGTAATCTGTATCTTTGATATTGTTCTTAGTAACCTTTGAGTGATATATTGTTCTTAGTAACCTTTGAGGGATATATTGTTCTTATAATATTTTTGCTTTTTGAACTTTTTTTAATAGATGGGTGCACAAAGGCCCAATTTGACCATTAGTGATTACACTGTAAAAACCAAACCAACTACATCACAACAAATAACACACATCCAACAAACAACTATCTGACTATGTTCAGCAAAATTTTTTGCTAATTTACTATTGTAAAATTTTGTTTTTTTAAATTTTGTCACCTGCATCTTTTACTCCTTTGGCGTGATAAAAAGAGACAGCCAAGAGGGCAAAAAGATCTACCATTTTCTTCTTAATTTTAAAGAGTTTTGATGCACATTACATTATATTTAATCAATGCGATACATTTTAATTAATAGGTTGAACCAAAAAAGTAAATATTATATGCTAATTATATTTTGTTAAACATGATAAACAAAAATGTTGATCATCTCTTACTACTAACTTAAATCTTGCCTTTGTAGGTATTTTTGTTTAATTTATCATAATCAGATTTATTTCATTTTGGAATTTAATTATAATAAATTGGATAATTCTGTTTAAAATACATATTTCATGAGCACTTTTTTTTAAGTATCACACTTCCTACAACCTTCTTATGAACTTTTGTCAGAAGAATTCATCATTAGAACATCAATATTAAAAAAAATTCTTGGCGAATGATGTATTAGGAATACCAATTATTTTATTCAACCTCTTGTAACATTGCGTTTTTTCAATTTACTTTTCTCTTTTATTTACTATTTTCTTATTGTTTACACCTTTTACATTGCAAATGTAAAAGTTCAGTTGTTCCTTTTACCTCAACTATATGTAGGTCAGCTTTTCTAAAGATTAAATAAAACTTGAAATTTAGCCTAAAAATAATAATTCACTTTATAGAAAAAAAATTTATAACGTATACTTAAAAATAAGTGTATGTACCCTAAACTAAATAACACTGCTCAAAATGTGAAAAAACTAACAATGAGAAAAATTCTTTAGTTAAAAAATTGACAATATGGCTCCTGATATCGATGGCTGGTTACACATTTTTTGCCTTATACTTTAAAATAGTATAAATTTAAATATTGTTTAGTAAAATGCTACACTCTACTTGTTTTTGAAATTATGGTGGACGACCTTTTTACCCGTGGACCTTCAAGCTTCCCTCGACCCTCGACCCTATTATATTTATTATATTAATTTATTGTAATATTCATTATTTACTATATGTCTTCCTTCAAATTAAAGTTGAAAGCAAGAGTCATTTCCAGTAAAATTTGTTTCATGATAGTAACAAATTTTTCCTTGTAATTCATGACTAAACCAAAAACAAAGTTCAAGGATCAAGGTTTAACTTGTAGCTTATTGATGACTAATAAATATGAACTGTTTCAATTATAAATCATTCATATAATTATATTATATTGTTTATATTTATTCATATGCATTGGTAACGATTTAAATCAAAGCAGATGGAAACCGCAGCAAAAAATAGAAGCAGAAGGCATTATAAAAGTTTAAAATGGGCATTTTTTATATTTGAAGACTATAATAGAAATATGAAATATAAATTATTAAGCCATTATTTTGGCTTTTGATATATTCAAAATTTATATCTACGAATCATTCTCGTGTTAAGGAGTCATTTTCAGAGTTAAATTTCGGAAATATTTTGTCGGCTAAGAAATAAAGTTGCGCAGCCGCCCTTAGATAAATCACACCGACAGGAAAACGAGCTTTCGGTGTCATGGAACACCCAAAAAGGTTTGCTTTCTCAGGTTTAGACTCACTATCATGAAAAAAGTTTTATTTCATTTTTTATAATAGAAATTTATAATAACTATTACATATAATTTGAAAATAATTTCCAAAATAGTGAAACATTTGGTCACAAATTAGACGTTAGTATTCTTGGTATTTCTTTTGAAAATTAAATTTATCCCAAAATTAAATAATATCGATTTGGCAATAAATTAATGTTGAGCAAATGATATAACTGCACTGAATATGTTTAAAGACAAAATACTCGTAAAACGTTTTTGAGATAGTTGAACAAACAAGGGCTATCTTTATCAATTCCAGTGGCTGAACATTTTTACGACACATAATTTTTGATCACTCCTAAATTTTACAGTTTGAAGTTTGTTCATCACAGTATAATTAATTTTAGTTCTGTGATAAAATATTACAAGACTTGTTTTTTCCAAAATTAAAGAATATCAAAATGTTTTGATTTGTTCAATTTTTCTCGGACACCCTGATGTCAATCAGTAGTGATATAAGTTTTTATTTTAAAATATAGATTTAAAAATAATTTCAAGTTAAAATAGTCCTTCAGACATTTATATATAACACTGTTAGAAATATCGAATAGTAATTTATTATTCCATTCTTCAATATTTACTAATGTAATAATTTTTCTAAGATATTTACCAAAGAAAGAGTATGTAAAAACATGTGTTATTTATAAAAAAAAAATGATTTCTATGGTTTAAATTAATCCTCAAAATAATTTGAGTAGTCTATTTATTAATAGATTTTTTTTCTTTTTAAAGAGCTTATTTAAATCTATGGCATAAACAATTAAACTTTTGTATATGTTTTTTTTAAATAATCTAAATTAGCACGATACTAAAGCTTCAAGTTAATGAAGTAAGAATTATGATTTAACAATAAAAATTCAGCTTTTTCTTAAATTTGAATATTTGTTCCTTTAAAATAATAGCTATAGTAGTTTATATCCAAATCGTAGATAGAAATGAGTAACTTGAAGACTTACCTGAATTCATGTTAGTCAAACTTAAGTTTTTACAAAATTTAAATCTTAGATTATTCTTTTTGTTTGATTTGATATTAAATAGATTTGCTTTTTATCAATATCAATCTTGAGAAATTATAGTAATCCCTTTTTCGACAATCTTTATCGCCTCTATGATTTTTATCTCAATAAAATGCTATTTTCTGCAGGTACATAGTAAAATTCACACCATAACCCTTGTTTAATAAATTTTGGATCAAATGCGGGTTGTTTATATTTTGATGTAGATCAATATATATCGATTGATTTGATATTATAGATACGTAGAATAAAAAGATTATTTTAGATTTATAACTTACCTTCAGATGTCTTCAAAATTAATGACTACTGTAGATCGACACTGATGAATTACACAATATTTTTAAGTGTAATTTTAACAATATTTAAAACAAATCACAATAAATGTTAAATATGTTCCAGTTCGGATACGATGTACACTATTAACAAACATTTTTAGTTTTTATAATCATAT
The DNA here is from genome assembly GCF_003426905.1 of Ctenocephalides felis. Taxonomy (NCBI): domain Eukaryota; kingdom Metazoa; phylum Arthropoda; class Insecta; order Siphonaptera; family Pulicidae; genus Ctenocephalides; species Ctenocephalides felis. The sequence goes on from NW_020539726.1 coordinate 28,135,652, forward strand.
TAAATCATTGTAACCTGAAAAAGCGTTTTTAGTATTCACTTTTCACTGAAATTAAATATATCTTATAATTATAGAGTCCGAGCTTTATTTTATTATTAATAGTAATTGAATTATTACTAACTATAAAGTGAACTGTATAAAAATAATGAAATTTATTAATTGAATATATAAAAACCAAACCCAAAAGCTTTGTTAACTTTATGAATGTTTCTTTTTAACAAACTAGATAATTTTGAAAGTCCAAATCTTATAAAAGCCCGAGTTTTTTATTCATAACCCATGTCTAATTGTTTACTACGATTTTTTTACGAACTATGCTGTAAACTACATTCAAATAATCAAATTTGTTAATTGAATTTATAACACTTTCTTAACTTTATAAATGTTTTTTATTAGTTTAAATTCTTGATATAAATAAATTTGAATGAAGGTTGTTTATTACTGAATGTCTAACGAAAATTATATCTCATCTTACAATTAGTTAAAATGGTAAAACTTTATGTAAATAAAAATTTAGGATATATACACCTATTAATTAAAATTACTGAATAGATTACTGTTGATTTGATTTAAATTATTTAGTATTTTACACTTAATTAGCTGCAATTTTTGTTAATAAAAAATATATTCATTAAGCACTTCTACAAATTTAAATAATTTTGTATCAAAATTCTGTTTGTTTCAAAGTTCAAGATTGTTTTTGTAATGGCATTAAAATAATGTAAAAATATTCACCAAATTTAGAGTTGATTTAGTTTATACAATTTGTAGTTCTTTCTTTATTGATTAAAGATGCTTATTAAGCACTTATTCAAATTTAAATAATTTTGTATCAAAATACTGTTTGTTCCGAGGTTTAAAAATAATTTTGCAATGGCATCAAAATAATGTGAAGATATTTACCAAATTTAGTTTTGATATAGTTCTCACCTACTATCTTTATTAATTATAGTTACTTATTAAGTACTTATTCAAATTTAAATAATTTTGTATCAAAACACTGTTTTTTAAGTTTAAGATTAACTTTGAAATAGCATTAAAATAAGTAAAGATAATTACCGAATTCAGCTATGACTTAGCTCTCTATCAGCAGTTCTACTTTCAGTAATTAAAGTTACTTATCAAGCACTTATTGTGTAAATAATTCATTAATTAAAATTGCTTAAAGCACTTATTCAAATTCAAATCATTCTGTACCAGAATTCTACCTTTTTCAAAATTTTATTAACTTTTATTAACCGAATACCATTTTATACGGAGTTTTTAACACAATTATATAACTGTCACAAATCTTTAAGTTCTCACAAGTATTCAAATAACTACATTACATATAAACACATTTTAGTAGCCACAGTTTGCAAAAATATTACAAAAACCATTATCAATTTCTAACTAATCACCACCAATATGAGGATTCAACAATCTTACAGGACGATATAAAAATATGAACGAACTCATTGCGCTTTACACACGAAACTACAACTGGTTCACAACTGTCCGCGAACTTCCTAATATATATACAGATCACATCCAACACGTATCACTAATGTTCCTATCGAATTAATCACAAATTACAAAATCCGTATTTTTCCCAAAAATCTGCGTGGTGCTTCCAACCGTGATCGGGGCGCCGTTCGCGGTTGAGCGGAGTTTGAGCGCACGAAAGGCCCGAGCGTCGCGCGTTGAGCGTTTGCCAGTGAAGCCCTGAAGAGAGACGGACGGTTGTGTATCAGCTTAATATTTGAATGGGACACAAACGCGCAGGACTGAAACAAAAGCTTCGTTTCCTTTCAGACACGTATTATATAGTCGGACTGGTTGACTCTTTATCACGTTCGTTGGTTTTAGATAGTACACAACCCCGCGAATAGTGAAACTTGAGTAAGCACACACAGCTGATACTAATACGATGGACCAACATAGTACATTAGGTAATAGTAACCCATTTTTGGAAATTAAATTTTTCTTGAACTTTTATTTCGATGGATTGCTATTAGTACCACTTACTTATAAGTCGCAAAAAGCATGAAATATTATAAAATTGGTGAAAATTTATACAAAGGTTTGCGACTGTTTGATAATTTGCGTTAAAATCTCCATATGTAATGATATTCGGTAATATACTAACACACTTTATGCGGAAAGCGTAGTTCTAGCCGATTTTCTAACTGCTACCTTTAAAATAATTTAAAAGGAATATAATTTAGGCGTGAAATGACAATTATCCTAAATTGCAAGAATTAGCAATGAGATTCCTATTTCGTCCAAAATTTAATTAAAAATGGGTAGGACTTAAAGTCCGCAGGTAAAAAGGTCCACGACTATTATCTCAGAAACAACTGAAATGGTCTAAAATTGATGATTTGAGACAATGCATATTACACAACATTTTCTCTCTACCTTAAAATAGTATCATTAAAAATGACATACTTCAGTTGTTTTTGAGATAATGGTGGTGGATCTTTTCGCCCGCGGATTAATTACAAAGTGAATTTAAATTTTCTATATAAAAATAAAACTAGTGGGGTGGGTGGCATCGTGCCTTAAGGCAAATTGCTGGAACTTCCCGTACCGTAACGAAATGTTCGAGGAATATTGAATGTTTCCAAATAATTTATTATAAATATTGTAACATTGTCTAATATTTATAAGAATTATATAAACTGAATTGCAGAGTTGAAATTATTTGTTTAAAGTATATTAGAACTATAGTCAGAATTAAAAATAAAATCTGAATTATTTTCGATATACAAAAAATTTAAAAATTAAAAAAAAAAAAAAAAAAGATGGTACAATTTTTTTTTTTTCCAAAATCAATTATTTTGTTAAGACAAGCAGAAAGTTCTTTGAATCAATTGAATCGGACGCTTAATTCTCTCAAAAACTGCCATTTTTTGTACATTTAGCTCTGTATATCCGAAATGGCTGGGCCTGCCTTTGCGAAAAACTAATAACCCCTTCTCCCAATCATTACTAATTGAATGTTTTTTAGATCATTCAAATCGGATGCTCCGTTCTCTCAAAAACTCGATTTCTATTTTCTGCACTCTTTGCTCCTTATCTCCGTAACTGCTGGACCTGCTTTTGCCAAAAACTAATCAGCTCTTCTCCTTATCAATAGGAATCGAATGTTTTTTAAATTATTCAAATCGGTTAATCCGTACGCCCGAAAACGTGGGCGAAAATTTGTATCCATACATACATACACACACACACACACACACACACACACACATCCATTTTTTCTGAGGTATGCCAAAACGTTCAGAAACCTTCAAAACGTCGAGAAATGTAAAAATTTTCAATTCCGATTTTCGGCCCATTACAATAACTTACCCTACGGGAAGTTAATAAATTGGTAAAATATTTTTGATAGCAACTTCAAATAGAGATGAGAAAACAGAAAAAATGTAAACACTTTCAACAAAGCTATTTTAATTAGTTATTCCTATAAATTGGTATTCGATAATACATTAAAAAACTTTAAAACAGAATTCAGGTATGAAATGTAATGCTAATTATAGCCTGAACTACAAGATGTAGCAATGAGATTCCTATTTCGTCTAAAATTTAAATAAAAATGGGTACGACATAAAGATTTGGGGATAAAAAGGTCTACGACCATTATCTCGAAAACCACTAAAGTATGTCATTTTTACCAATACTATTTTAAAGTAGAGGGCAAATGATGTGTAAATTGTTTCAAATTATCAATTTTAGAACTTTTTATGGTTTTTATGGTTTTATGAAACTCTAAATATATGATTTTTCAAATTAATTGTTGTTAGCAACACCAAATAGAGATGAGAAGACCAACATGGTACATTGTTTTTAAGTAGTATGGGTAATAGTAACACATTTTTGGGAAATAAATTTTTTCTTAGCTTTTATTTCGAAGTATTGCTATTAGTACCACTTACTTAAAGATCGCGAAAAGCATGAAATATTTTAAATTTGGTGAAAATTTATACAAAGATTTGTGAGTGTTGGAAATTTGAGTTAAAATCTCCATATAAAATGGTATTCAATAATATAAATAAATTTCAAATGAAACAGAATTCAGACATAAAATGCGTTGCATAATTATTGTACATAATATAAGATTAGTAATGAGATTACTATTTCGTTCAAAATTTCATTAAAAATGGGTAGGGCTTAAAGATCAGCGGGTAAAACGGTCCACCACCATTATTTCAAAAACGACTAAAGTACGAGGTCTGTTCAAAAAGTACCCGGAATTTTCGTTTTTTCAAAAAAATATTTATTTATTCGTCTACATTAATGTGGTCCCCTTCAAAGTAGTCCCCCCCCAGATATAATACACTTATGCCAGCGTTTTTTCCAATTTTCGAAGCACCCTTGATATTCACTTTTTGATATGTCCTTGAGCACTCTCAGCGATTTTCTTCAATCGAGGAAACCGCCGTCCTTTCATGGGTCTCTTCAACTTTGGGAATAGGAAAAAGTCACACGGAGCCATATCTGGTGAATTTATGCACTTTGCAACACTTTATTTCATTTTTTACGCAAAATTTAATAAAATTCTTTGACTTTTCAATTCTTCCATTGTAAAAATCGCCGAGCTCAGAAAAACACGTCGAACCTTAGCGACTACCACAGACAAAGTAAACAGTGAATATAGCTGAAAATTTCATCATACTTTAGGGGCATGTATACCAACACAATAAAAAAAAAATTTTGACAATCAGACACTCCAGACCCGCGAAATTTAATTATTAGTAATTCCGGGTACTTTTTGAACACACCTCGTATGTCATTTTTAACAATGAGAAGACTAACATGGTACATTGTTTTCAAGTAGCATGGGTAATAGTAACCCATTTTTGCGAGTTAAATTTTGCCTGAACTTTTATTTCGATGGAATGCTATTAGTACAATTACAGGTCGCGAAAAGCATGAGTTATTTGAAATCTAAAAATTTATACAAAGGTTTGTGAATGCTTGAAAATTTGCGTTAAAGTCACCATATGTAATGATATTCGGTAATATACTAACACACTTTATGCGAAAAGAGTCAATTTTCGGACTTTTACCTTTAAACAAAATAAAATTTAGGTGTAAAATGACAATTATCCTAAATTGCAAGATTTGAACTTGCAAGAAACTTAGCAATGAGATTCTTATTTTGTACAAACTAAAAATGAGTAGGGCTTAAAGATCTGCAGGTAAAAAGATCCACGACCATTATCTGAAATAAAGGACTGAAATATTACATTTTTAACTATACTATTTTAAAGTAGAGGCAAACGATGTGTAACCAGCATTGTCTCAAATCATCAATTTTAGACCTTTTTGTTGTTTGTAATTATATATTATCAGTAAAAATAAAATAAAGTGGAAACACTAAAAATATGATTTTTAAAATTAATTGTTGATAGCAAAACTATAATAAATAGAGATCAGAAGACAGAGAAGATGTAAACATTTTCAACAAAGCAATTTCAATTAGTTATTTCTATAAAATGGTATTCGATCATATATTAATAAAATGAGTAATGATAATTATAGCCTAAACTACAAGATTTAGCAATGATATTCATACTTTGTTCAAAATTTAATTAAAAATGTATAGGACTTAAAGATCCGCAGGTAAAAAAGCTTCACCATTATCTCAAAAAACATCTGAAGTTTATCATTTTTAACGATACTATTTTTACTATTTTAAAGTAGAGGGCATATGATGTGTAACCAGCATTATCTTAAATTAGGATACTTTGCTATCAGGAAATAAACAGTCACAATGTCAAACTTATAACAAAAGTATTTTCTTGGTTGTTACTTTGCGATAGCTGCATATAATTTTGAAATATACGTTATTTAATTGTTTTGCAAGATATATTTTTTTTTTTTTAAGTTTGATTCAACCATTTTTTCTTATATAACCTCTAGAATTGCTTACATGTGGTTGGGGTTAAAAGGACTATTTAACTCTTTACACTGGTAAAATATAAATAATAAGAAAATAGTAAATAAATAAAGTAAAATAAGTTACAAAAAGCAAATTTACAATTGCTAAATTGAACTAATAGTTATTACAACTCTGATGATAAATTCTTCTGAAAAAAATTCAGTGTGATCTTTATAAAAAAAAGTACCTATAAAATATGTATTTCAAACACAAGTTGTTTTTATTTTATTTTAATAATTGAATTTGTAGAATCAGTATGATTGTGATGAATTAAACATAATTGCCTATCAAAACAATATTTATGTAGAAGTAGTAAGAGTATATCTTTTTTGTTTGTTATTTATATTTATAATATAGTACTTGTTACAAAATTGTAATTTTTGTTTGAATGTATTGTAAAATACATTCAAATAGTTGTATTATAACAATGAATTACAAATTAATAATTTTTGGTTAATAACGATGTCACTAAAAAGAAATCTGAATTTTCACGAGATAGATACAAGAAGTCAACATTGTTTGGGCAGAATAAATTTTCCTCATGATATGAATCTCTTGTATTTTCTATAATAGGGTCAATGCTTTGATTTATGAAGTTGTTCGCTTTCATGACAACACATAAATATAGATTAATTTGACAAATATCTTGTTTTTAATAAAATCATATACTCTTGTCTGAGCAAAGATTTCAACATTATTCAATTCACATAGCTTTAAGAAATAATGACTAATAATATAAATTAAATTGCCCATATAAGAAAATTATTTTTTCTGAATTCGATGGAAACGTATTTAAGTGAATTTTAAATTTGTGAAATAAGTAAAAAAACACTAATTATACAAATAACTCTTTCTAATATGAGATCACCTATTATGTAATAAAAATGTAACTTGCGGCAGTGCAATAATTCTATGTACTACAATACGTGCATTTATCTTGTATAAACAGATTTTAGTACATGCTGTTTATGAGCTTACTATTAAGCTGCTAAAACAGCTATTATATGCAACTAGGTATTACGATGTAAAATACAAAATTAACAGAATATGAGATAAAACACTTTCTATGTTCTAACAAATCCAACATTGTAATTTGCAGATAAGAAAATTATTTAAAATTCAATCAACTTGTCTAATTATTTCTACTGAAATATTAGCAGTAATTGGTATTTTGTAATTACATAATATTTGGAGAGCATTTTCATAAATAACTAAGTAGTTTTAATTAAAACTTAATACTTTGCTATTGAACGATGATTTTATTAGACATCGATTATTAGAAATATATTATGTACACTTTTATGTTCATATATAAAATATCATGGCAAACTTAATCCAACTTGGAGCTAATTTGCTTCAATATTTAAAACTAAATCCAATTCGACAGGAACACTTATGAATTCCAATTTTAGTCTCTAACAAGAATTGCATTTAATAATATTCTGAGTAAAATATTTTTGTATTTTGTTTTTTTTTTTTAATTGAGACTTTACCATATTTGGCTCGATTAATGGCTTGATTAATTTAATTCTAAGATAATAATTTAATAATAAGAGTAACTGTGTATTTTAGATTAGTTATAATATCTATTTTATTTTTGATAAGTTTTGAGCGATGCCCGGCAGAGCCTTTTCTTTATAATTAGCAGAAAAGCGTAAAATATTTCGTTTTTTTTAGCCCATAATCCTGACAGATATTAGTTGGGATTATTATATATTTATTGGGATTAGTTTTTGGTAAATATAGGACGATCCGTTTTGAATTAAAAAATGATATTTTTTTTTGGCGATTTTGATGAATTTTTGTGTGACGATAGATTTTGTAGTCTGAAATAACATACTAAAATATTATAGACTTACGATAATCGATTGAATTATAAAAATTCATCAAATTTTACCACCCGCCCAAGTGATTCTAATCAGAATCTATGCCGAAGTATATGTACGTTCCATGTTTCGTGGGTTGCTACTGCTTGTAGTTGACGTCAATACTTAAATCAAATACATTTTTAGAACTAGTAAAAGAATAAAATGAAATTGATTAAACAAATCGATTTAATTTATACAATTACATATATTATAAGTATATTTGAAATACATCAATTAGAAATCAAAATAAACAGTTGAACATTTTACCTAATTAACTGAATCTCAATTCTGATCAAGCTGATTATGTATGCATGTTTGGAAACTTGTTCATGTAACTTGCTTCAAAGCAAAACGTGACTTTATATAAAT
>NW_020539726.1:28143917-28165307 GCF_003426905.1 Ctenocephalides felis
TATTTAGAATTCAACGCATAAACAAATGGCTTTTCAGTTAATACAGGTACCACGTTTAATTATTTCAGAAGACTTTAACTTCATTTGCACAATCGATGTTTCTTATTCAAAAAGGCTATCTTTTCCTAAAATTAATAACCACACAGTATATATAACGCTCAAATAGCACGCATAAGCCTGTTTCTAAAAATAACAACTCTATAAATACAAGTATGAAGATCATACGAATTTTCATCGGACGTTTACGATATTTACCTGTTCTAAAATAAATATGATATTATACTAGATTTTTTTATTAAAAACATGGAATGAGATCGCGAGCCGGTTATTTGCGGTGCTTTTGACGTTTGATACAAATATTATTGAGTAGTATTGCCTGATTGACATTTTGATCTTTTTTACTTCATAGACAAAAATTTATTGGGAACTTCAAGTAAATAGTCTAGACAATATAAACATAGATAAACAAGTATTATATATAGATAAGCAAGTATAAATAGATCGCTATGCCAGGCGATTTGCCGTTACATCGATTAAATACGCACTTTGATTATAGATAGCAGTACATGTTACATATTGTAAATTAATGCCTGGTATTACTTCTACATTTGTACATAATCAATACAGCCATAAAAACTGAAAAAATTTAATATTGGAAATAAGAACAAAACATACGACAATACAAAATATATTTTAAATATATCACAGGCATAATTTTGAAGAATTATAAATAAACAGAATTAGTCAGTTAGACTAATATTAATTAAATTACATATTTTAAAGTACTATTAAGGAAAATAAATAATATTAATTACTTAATGACTAAGTAATGATAATATATTAATAACTTAAAAACCAAGAAGAGAAAAGCGCAGGAGTATTGTAGATGGAATGACAAATTTAATCTAGTTTTTTGAACATAAGTCGAATCAGAGCAACTTCGATTTTTAGCCAAAAAATCTGACAATGTCCCCCATTGCGAGAATTCTCGATTTTGTAAGATTGCTATAAAATAAAAACTATAGTCAGAGGGGTCTAAAAATTCCGATAAAAAACTTACACATAGCAGTATAGATCAAAATAGGGCAAGGAAGGCGGCACAACAACAACCCCTTGTTTTATTTTATCTGTTGTTTTCACCCTGAAATATACTGGTCCTCACATACTGGTACCTCATAAAATAATACTGGTCTAAAAGATTATGAAGCAGCACCAGTTTATCATAAGAAAAAATAAAACAGTTGATATAAACATACGTACAGGTAAAAGAACTGGAATACTATTTTCTGTATTTGGTATAAAAAATTACATCAGCATTTATGAGCTTTACCATAAATTTGCATTTATTGAATGACAACTAGATAATATGAATATCACTGAGAAAGCAATAAGTTACATATAATATAATATAATTTTTTATCTACATTACCCATAAATAATAGTTAAACTTCATAAAATGTAACTCAGTTCCAAGGATTTAACCATTTCAACCGAGAATCTTTCTTTAATGTATCTGAATCTAATCTCTTTTGATCATTTTTAAAATTCTCTGTAATCTGAACTTGTTTTTCAGTAATTGTAATATCTTTATGAACTATACATTCTCCATTTTCTTTCAAAAATGTTGCATGAAGATCTTTCTCCGTAGGTTCTCCATAGGGAATACAATAGGCGTAACTTTTATTAAATGCTTGATTGTCCATAATCTTGCATTGTTTTCTGGTATGTTTTTTACTATTGCTATGTCCGTTTGCTACAAGATAATATTCTATATAACACATGTAATAACAAATAATTAGCATTGTTGATAACATTTAAGGAGGTATTCTAGTGTAAGAATTAAGAAAAAAATCTCTTTACTTCCATATTATTAAAATTCAACTATTTTAAAATATGTGTATGAGAGGATTTTAAAAAATTTAAAATTATTAAGGAGATACAGTTGTTTGACCATGATTATCCTCTTCCGTTTAATATTAAATCTTGGTTATTTTAAAATTAATAGATGCAATTACTTGTGGTAAATAAATCAGTTTTACAAGTAGTGATCATTGAATAATATGTAAATTATACCTTATCAACCAGTCCTAAATCTCTCAAGATTCGTCTTTCCCATACGGTGTGCCTTTAACTGGTTTGACCCGTTGAACCCTAAATAATTTTGTTGGCTCATAGTCAGGATCTTTTCATCTGGATGTCTATAATAGATAAGGTAAATTGTGTTACTTAATTATAAATTAGTTAGAGATTTTTTTTAAGTTATTTTTGAGGTTACCTTGGATAATAAGTTATTTGTCCAAATTTGACACCTCCTGCAAACTTTGGTCGAATATAATGTCTAACTAAAGGAATACTATTATTTTTTATAAGTAAGGATGAAATAATCATGTTTTTGCAGTATTTTTTACGTAGGTTAATACGAATGGTTAAAACTTCAATATTATGGCAGCACCGGTATTTCGAACCCTAGTTTTCATAGATACAAACCAGTTATGCAATATTGCAATCGTACACCATTAGATGTCACTGACAGCACGTTCATATATGAAATAAAACAAAACACATATCCCGCCATTTTAATTAGTATATTGACAGATGTAAAATAATAATAAATAAAATCAAATAATTACTAGTATTATTAATATAGCAGGTAAGATAGCATTATAGATATAATTCAATACACACAAGTTGATCTTTAAGTCTATAAAAAGTTTTACAAATATACTTTGCGTTTTTCTGACGTTTCAATTCCCTAAGAAACAAAATTTAACACAAAAATCATGCAAATTTCGTTTCAAGTTCTGGAGTTAACTCAAATTATGGCTAATAATAAAATTCCAAGTATTGATGCAAGAAATGAGCTTGCTGAGTTGGTGAAGCGAAAGTTGAAATAGCTGTAAGTAAATTTGGAATAAAAATTAATATTTCTGTAAAGAAACTTTTTTATTCCATAAAAAAAATCTCAAATTATTATATGCCCTAAGCAAGTAAATTTTTCTTTAGGAAACTCTAGCAAATCTCGAGAGACAAATATATGCCTTCGAAGGTAACCTATAAACAAAAATAAATTTATAATTTATTGTCCTTGTTCTTATAAAATGTAATTATAGGATCATACCTCGAAGATACCCAATTATATGGAAATATAATTCGTGGGTGGGATAGATATTTGGTGTCCAATAATAATTTATCGATTAGTTCAAGTAATGCAAATAATAAAACAAACAATTCGAGTAATTCAAATTCCAAGCATGATAAAAGGAACAGGAAATTCAAAGAAGCAGAAAGGTTATTTTCTAAATCCTCAATCACGTCAATGGCAGTAAGTTATTTGTTAGATATGTGTATTAAAATTTGATTTTTCAAAATTATATAAATGTTTTTTATATAGGCTGTATCAGGACTCATAGAACCAAACGAACAAAAACGTAAGTTAATATATTATTGCTACTACTATTTATTTTATTTATTCCTGTATATAGTTTTTAATTTGAATTTTATTTGTTATTTTATTTTTGCAGATTTTGATTCAAAGAACTGAAATCTTAGTTTGTTTTGATGCAATATATTTTTAAGTTTCAATAATTTAAGGATTTTATATTATAAATGTGATTATTAAACTAGTTCTTAAAAATATTTATTTTTTTATGTATTTTTATATATGCAATAAAATATTAGCATTAAATATTTTTTGTTTTTATTTTGTTATTTATTTTAATTTAGTGTAAGTGCAATATTTTTTATTAGATTTTGTATTTTGGTAGAATATTCAATTACACAATTTTGATAATGTCATCTTGTAGTAAAAAATCATGCTTCAACTTATTATTTTAAATGCTGTTTACTGATTTGAATATTTTGGTATACAATTGCATTTTTTGTGTGAAAAAACTATTAGTTAATTTGATATTGCAGAAAATCGGGAGGAAATGAATTCTCCAGCTCGAAGTAATGATAACGACTCTTCTGATGAAGGTAGCATATTTTTTATACAATTGGTTACCCCTTATGGTTTCATCAATATGAGATAAAAACTAAAAGCGATGCATTTATCTAAAGCCCCGAAACGATTTAACAAAGCAAAATGTTTTTAACTATATTGCAATTAACTTAATCAATTTCGTTAGTTTACTTTATTTCATGTTCATAGTCGCACCAATTTGCTATTATACTTAAATAAAAAAGCTGCCGATATGTCACTTTACAAATTTAATTATCATGAAATTGGCATCATTTTTCAATAATATTCTGTAATATATTATTATCAAACTACATAACTCATTCATTAACATTTTTCACTTTCAATTTTTTTCAGGATTAATTGGAGATATTCCGAAAAATACCTCAGGAAAACATCAAACCGCAAACACTTTTTCATCTAGTACTAATAATACAACAAATACAAACAATAATTCATCGATGATTAATTCTGTTTCAAGTTCGAATATGGTAAATAATGCTAGTAAAAACAATGTGCACAACTCTTCAAATAATATCCCAAATAACAATAACAGCAAAAATAAACACAGTTTTGATAAACGTAATGCAAATAAAAAGGCGAGATATAAATAAAAAAAACGATAAAATTTAATGATTAAAGTGATTATACTTGCTTACTTCGAGATAGAATCATTTTTTAATAAAAATAGATGTTTTAAATGTCAATGAATGTCCTGTTTAATAAAATATTTTATATTACCAACTTCTTGTTTCATATTTATGGTACCAAAAGTATGCACATAGCAAATGGATAAATGTAATTTTGATATTTGAAAATTATAACGCACAATTGTTATTTACAAACTATTAAAATTAAATGTATCTCCATTAAATTCTTCAATTTCTGGTTACAATTATATTGTTAAAATTAGAAATTTAAACCAGGACTATTATATATATATATATATATATATACGAGGTGTGTTCAAAAAGTACCCGGAATTACTAATAATTATATTTCGCGGGTCTGGAGTGTCTGATTGTCAAAAATTTTTTTTTATTGTGTTGGTATACATGCCCCTAAAGTATGATGAAATTTTCAGCTATATTCACTGTTTACTTTGTCTGTGGTAGTCGCTAAGGTTCGACGTGTTTTTCTGAGCTCGGCGATTTTTACAATGGAAGAATTGAAAAGTCAAAGAATTTGTATTAAATTTTGCGTAAAAAATGAAATAAAGTGTTGCAAAGTGCAAAAATTCACCAGATATGGCTCCGTGTGACTTTTTCCTATTCCCAAAGTTGAAGAGACCCATGAAAGGACGGCGGTTTTCCTCGATTGAAGAAAATCGCTGAGAGTGCTCAAGGACATATCAAAAAGTGAATATCAAGGGTGCTTCGAAAATTGGAAAAAACGCTGGCATAAGTGTATTATATCTGGGGGGGGACTACTTTGAAGGGGACCACATTAATGTAGACGAATAAATAAATATTTTTTTGGAAAAACGAAAATTCCGGGTACTTTTTGAACAGACCTCGTATATATATATATATATATATATATATATATATTGCATTTTTTTTACATATAAATAAAAAGACTTACCAAAGGCTCTGAATGTATCTCCTATCTAATTTGTTTGTTAGTGCAGCCGACTTTGTCCTGAGTAAATATCAATAAATAAGTACTAGCGACATTCTCCAAATTGAATGATATGTGATTTTTCCTTTATACTACAAATTTTCATTCCATATTCATTTACAAGATGGAATGAGTCCAGATTATTACAATAGTTCCTGCTTATCAGAGAAAAAAAATTGAAATGATTCGATAAATTTTGATAAAATATACCTGAAATGAAATAATGAGAATATTATTATTGATAGCCTGCATGCTGGTGAAATTACATCATTATTTTGTTCTAATTTAAAGAAATATTTATCCAAATCAGTTTCAGGAAATTAAAATACAAATATATATTGATATAAATATATATTTAAAAGTTAGTATGTATTACGGTTGTTACCTTTTACACAGGTAGATATTATGTATATTGCATAATAAACATTAAGATATATTATATCAATAAAATAAAACTATTGCACTAAATAACATTTATAATTTTGTTCCGTATTTTAACCACAAAGGAAACAGTGAGAAAACCTAAACATTATACATAAAACTTATATATATATTTAATTATATATATATATATATATATATATATATATATATATATATAAAGAACTTAAATGTGAAATCTTGAGGTAGTAACAAAATATTCATAATTCACAATAACTTATAATATTGATTGCCTCGTTATTTTATAATACGTATAAATAGTTTCTTAGTATTTGTCTAAATGATGCTTGTTCGTGAAAGAAAATATAATGCTTCAGAAATACAATCAATCTTTGTTCATAATATATAGCACTAAAACAATGTAAATCAATTCGCTTTGATAAATTTTCACAATGTTTGCAAGATTTGTATATAATAGAATGAAAATGAAGAGGAATAGTTATGGAGAGTATTAACAACACTTTAGAGTCCACAGTTCCTTTTCAAAAATTCTAAAGAATATTTTCTTAATTTATATTATAATAGAGTGAAATGTGAAATATTATTACCAAAACTGAGTGGCACAATCAAGGGAAAATATTGTTACTTAGACTGGAATAAAAAAATTATTTAATTCGCACATATAACAACCGATATACTTTTAAAAAACAATTCAATCACAAGCAACAAAAAAAAAAAAAACAAATTTCAAGCATTACATTTAAGTTAAGATCAATATAAGTATAGATCAATGTCCCATTAAAAGGCTTAACATACAAAATTTAGATAACTAGCTAGTTGCATCGTAGAACCAGCCAAATACTCATAAGTAAACTGAATGCATTATTAAAAATAAGTAGACCAGGAACTTAATAATTTACTAGTTTAAAAATTTCCTCATAATCGATCATTTCCTAATCTTTGCATTAAAAAATCTAATTCATAATTCTATATATAAAATAACTATTCTATAAATTAGTTACATACATTTCTTTGTGATATAAGTATTTCAGGTTAAGTCAAACTCACGTGAGCTTTTGTATATAATACATCGTCATCATGTAGTTTCCTTTATATTCGTGATTGTAAATAAATAACTAAATAAATATACTCAATATGTTAATCTCCATAAATAAAATATATAATTTATCCATTTTATCATAAAAACCTATTAAAATATGTAAAAAATCTTAAAATAATCTTTTGCTTAAAAATTAAGAATCACAAACAAGTGGAATTGTTTAAAATAACAGTATAAAATAAAATGCTCTGATATATTATCTAATACTGGAGTGCAGTAAGTATTTAAGTTTAAACCCGTTGTATCTCAAATAGTTTTACATCTGTGTCATACCATATCGGTGGATCGACATTTCTAGAAATAAAGCATTTTATCATGAAAATATTTGTTTATTGAATAGTGGGCAATAAATTGAAAGTTAGCTTACCTTAAGTAAATGACACCCCACATGTATGTTCTAAACCAGGCCGTGGTCCCAGGATTAGCTTGATATTTTCTGATTAGAATTGGATGGGGAACTGGTAATAATCCAACTAATGTGCCGTGTTGTAAAAATCGCAGAATCTCACTCTCATCAGTCAATCCTCTGAGAAGTATAAATGATTACATTTTATAAAATATCAGGTATTGGTCGCAAGTGGCATTTTTATAAGAAAATTTTCAAAAACTTTCCGGCATGTGTGAATAATCAACATAATCAATAAGAAAAAAATTATAAGTGATATATACCAAGCTCGAAACAAAGACAATTTTTTTTTTTTAATTGGTGGACAAAAAAAATTGGAAAAATTAAAAAAAAACGACTTATAAAAATATCATGGATAAGTCCATGGATTTTGAAACTAAAATTAAAATTCACAAATTGATAAAACTTTGAAAAAAGCATCATAGACAAAAAAATCATTGACAAAAATGTTAGAAAAAAATCAAGGACAAGAAAAACCAAAAAAAATCATGGACAAAAGCCCACGGATTTTAAAATTGAAATTGAAATTTACGAATCGATAAAAACCTAAAAAAAAAAATCATAAACAAAAAAAAAAATCATTGACTAAGAATGTTTGGAAAAAAATCGTGTACGGATTTTGAAATCATTGACAAAAATTTTTTGAAAAAAATCATTGACAAAAAATGTTTTGAAAAAAAACATTGACAAACAAATTTTGAAATAAATTATAGTCCATTTTGAAAGATTTTGAAACTGAAATTAAAATTTACGAATCGATAAAAACTTTCACATTTTTTTTTTAAATAAAAATAAAAATTAAAAAAAAAAAATAGAAAAATATCATAGATGAAAACAATTGAAAGTCTACGGATTTTAAAATTAAAATTAAAATTTCGATTAAAGATCAAATTTTGGCCCACTTATACATTACATCGCAAAAAAAAAACATACTTGTCAATGCAGATCTTTTCCACCTGTGGAACTAAAACTTGGAGCAGCCTCATAATTGTTTGCAACGGCAACTTAGTCCTCCAAGAATTTACCCATTCGCTTGTAGCATGGAAAATTTCGCCTTCTTTTACATCACCAGAAGAATTAGCAGCTACTCTTATACTACCCCTCTGCAATAATAAAAATAAAAAAGAATATAATAGTAATTTACTTCATAATGAATAAAGAAAGGCATATATTAAATATTATCACAAAATAAAAAATTTTAATACCTGATTTACAGCTCTTTGGAATGTAGGTGAATCTAAATGATCTTTGGAATTATTTTGCTTGTCAACTGGTGATAATGGCTAAAAACAATAAACATATTTAGTATGAATTAATTTAAGAAATCAAATAACATTCATTATTACCTCATTGTCTTGATTGCATTTAGAATTTCTCGGTTCTTCCGATTCTAAGGACAATTCCTTCATTTGTTGACTAGAAGGATGTGCAGAAGCACTTTCCGTCATTTGAGCAATAGCTACAATTTCATGAGAATGATTATAAAAATATTATATTTATTGTAATATGGGTCACTAAATACAAACCAGGTGTTTTCATCAATGTTGCATTCAAAGTTCCTGGCTCGGCTGGTAATGCTGGTTTTGCACCTTCCATTAACTCCTCAGGGGCAGTCATAGGTGAATGAGCCAATTCAGGACTTGGAGTTGAACTATTCTTCAACAGTTTTCTACCTCCTAATGCTTTTGATATGCCACCAACATCATTTGGTAAGTTTGCCAAAGCATGGAAAACTTGACGCTTTCTTATGATTGTATATACCAAATTTGAGTTACCTAAATTAAATATTATTTAATTAAGAAAAAGGCATATTTAAGTTTAATAATTTATTAACTTACCATCAAATTGGTACTGAATAATATTATTGAAAATTTCCAATAAAAAGAACACTAAATGATGATTAGCCGGGGCTGAAAATAAGAACCAAGGCGTGCTAAAAGCTTCTAAGAGATGCAGAAGTTTCGTACTCGCAACCATTGATAACGTTTTCAAATACGGAGATACTGAAAATTGATTTTTTTATTTAATAAATATAAATAACAATAAATAAAAAACATGTATTTAATATGTTTTTTCTATTATAACTTACCATTAACCAATATTGTCAACAAACAGTCAAACAACGGCTGCAATCTTTGGTGACCAGTGGTAACAATTTTATGAAAAACTGTCACCAATAAATCAGCATGAGATCCTGTGAAAACTGGTATATCCATTGGTACAGTTGCTGTGTAAGGTTTATTTAACCTGACTCCGAAATTCCTTTCTCCTGATAAAAGTAAAAGTATGAAGACTCCAATATGCATCAATCCGACTCTAGCTACAGAAGAATGGATACAAATTATTACATAACACAAAAAAATTAATAAGGAATAAAGACAAAGTAAAATAAAACTTACATTGATCAGCTCTAGAATCATTTAGATGATACAATATTGGCACTAAAACTTCTAAGACATCACTACTCTTCAAAACGTAATATAAAAATTTCTGAAAACAAGTAAACATTTAACATATCATTCATATATATATATAATATATATATATATATATATATATATATATATATATAATATAAAACTGTATCTAAAGACAAAAAAAAAAAAAAAATCACATCTTATTTTAATAAAAAGAATCAATTATTCTTTCATTGCTATTATTTGAATAATATGTAACACATTATCATATATAATTTTAAATTTGTTTTAACCATATGAGCTCTGATTAACAATTAGCTCAATTATAAATAGCGTTTGTTAATGTTTATGAAGTAAAATCTCTACATTAATAAATCCAATTGCTCATCAAACACAAAATATTTATTAATCTCAATAAAAACTAGTGGGGTGCATGGCATCGTGCCTTAAGGCAAATTGCTGGAACTTCTCAAAACGTAATTAAAAAATCTTGGTACAAAACCTAAAAAAATTACACAAAATGTGTACACCAAATGACGAATGACATTTTAACTTATTTTTATTGAGAGTCCATAACCGCTAGACCTGCCTTCCCAAAAATTTAATCAGTTTTTCATCTTGTCAATACAAATAAAATGTTTTTTGAATTATTCAAATCGGTTGATCGGTGTTCCCGAAATTGTCGACGAAAATTTGTATCCGCACACACACACACACACACACACACTCACACACTCACATATACACATCCATTTCTTCTAAGGTGTGCCAAAATATTCAGAAACCTTTGGAATGTAAAGATATATAAAAAAAATTATTTTCGAATTTTTTGCGATTACTATAACTTACCCAACGGTAAGTTAAATATAGAATCAAAACAATTTTTAAAATAAACATACAAAATACTTAATAACAAATGAAAGAATAATTTACAATATCTTATTACCATTAAGCAATTATTTCAATTTACCTTGTTGTAATCACATATTTTCCAGAAGAACACTAATAATTCTTGATGACAATGCACTCTTTTAGTAGAATTAGGCAGATAGCTTTGCGTTAGGGGATTATTCAACAGTCTTGTTATTCCTTTTAATATAAAACCAAAATCTTCATCTCTATGTATACGCGATAAATAATTTATAAATAAGTTGTCACCGGGATTGCCCTAAAATAAAATAAATAACAATAGAATGGGATCAAATTATATAATATCAATATCAATTGTATTATGCAGTACAGCATACCTCATCTACTTCAATACCAGTAACATCATGATCCAGGGTTACTATTAAAATTTGTAAAGCGGCTTCCATTAGAGGCTCCATAGTGTCATTGAATAATAAATGATTATATGGAACTCCCAACCCCACAGGATCATACGCACAAACAGTATTTAGTAGTGAAGTAAACAAGGGCAGAGCATGTCGGTTATCACCACTAGTTAGATATCTTAAAAAAATATATATAACAAAGATTTATAAAAATTTATTATATATATATATATATATATATATATATAAGAGTTATTGTAATATTGAATTGTCTAATGAGTTGTAATGATTGGAATAATTGCAATATTTACTCATAAGAAGAATTTGTAAATAGGGTTCACTTACGAAATCCATTTATTAGGTTCTTGTGGTCCAGAAGGATTAGATGGTGGTTTATACATTGTTTCACTGAAACATGTTAGTAATAGTTTTAATAATGCCGTTCTTCTTTGCTCAATTAATGGAGTACGTGGAGGCGCCTGAGCAAAACCTACACCAGCTTCCCAAATATATTCACAACTGTCTATATTAGATAATTCTTCTGCTTTATCCTGTGAACACAAATGATAGTGAATTTATGCATTATAAAAAATAAAATTGTTTTATGTAAATAAGAACAGGGCATCAATATTGTATAATAATTTGAAAACCCATTATTAATAACCATAATATTTAATTGATTGCTAATAGTTTGTATAAAATTTAAGTATTAATATAAACTTACTGGGCCAAGTCTCCTGCCACCAACAACAGTAAAATCAGGACAAAACAACAAATCCTGAAATCATAACAAATCATATAAATTTTAAATCCTCAGTATTTCTTAAATTGTACATTATAATAAAATATAATTATGGCATTACACAAATAGCATTCAGCAAACTTTCAGCTAAAGGCACAGCCGCTTTTTCATCTTGTGAATTTGAGTTTGGCAAAGAGGACCAAAAGAATCCTCTCCAATCTGAATCTTCGAATATATATGGCAGAATTCGCAGTAGCAAGTGAACACAATTCATAACTAAAAAATAAAATAGTAGTAATATAAAATCAAATACAGATATAAATTATTAAACATACATGAAAATATATTGTTACTAAACACATGATGATCACTTATAATTAAGTAGAGGTTGAACATAGAGCATTAAAAATTAGGACACTTTCAAAAACCATGCTCATTGAGAAGATTTAAAAATTTATTATTATAATAAATAATTGGGAGAATTTTTGTACAAAAGTCGACCATAATGATGTTAAGGTTTCAAAAAAATTGTATAAAATGAAATATTAATATATTAAAAATTAGCTGACAAGCAAGTTAATGAAAGAAATCAAACCTGTTTGCTGCTCATTTTGAGTTCGACAACTGCTATCAACAGATTTTACTAATCTTTCAACTGCTTTATAGCAAAGAGTTGCTAAATTTGATGGAGATTCTTCTCGTAACACCCTTATCTTAAAATGTTTCAACATTATGTTAGCACTAATACAATATAATATACAAATATACAAACATATATTTATATATATATATGTATATATATATATATGTATATATATATGTATAAATTAATTATTTGAATATTATTACCTCATTATCTGGAACAAGAGCAAACACATCTTGTATACTAGCAGAATGTTCAGACCAAAATTGTTCCCAAAATCTGTCATCATTAGCATCTACAGGCTTAAAAAGATGATTTCAATGATTTTCACATCCTGATATTAATTATAATAGTTTTAATTTAATTTTGTTAAAAACCTGTGACTTTGATGTAAGTTGCACAACAGCTTTTCTGAAATTTATTTTTGTGTCTGCATTGCCCATTATTTTTGGTGGGTTTAATAGCGTTATAAAAACGATAGAATGTGAGTTTTGTGTATATCAAATACAATATATATTATAAATCTAGTAAAACATTAGCATCATTTGCCCATTACTGAAGACTGCCATACAAACGTCATGTACGTCAAGGTTGGTTGAATTGTTTGATAAGTTAAAAAACCTGTTGGGTGTGTGCGAACGATGTTAGATGTCGCTGGGATAGTGCACGTTGTCATGTTGGCAGCACTTTGCCTTGAACATTGTAACAAGTTTTTCGAAATATGCTTTTTTACATCCGCTTCCGTAGTCAATGTCCTAGACAAAATAATAATAATGTCAAGACTTTTTTTAATATTTTGTATTTTTATTTAAATTAAATTAAATAACACTTAGTGTTATTGGTGTTCCTTCGTAGAGTAGAATACATTCATATAGAATAAAGATTCACAGCATGCCTAATGCATCTTCATTTTTATACACATACACAGAAATATTATTTTTAACTTACTGTAGTGTAAAAAAACGAAACTAGTGAACCGTAATTTATAATCTTGGTACGGAAACCAAAAAAATTACACAAAATGTGTACACATTATCAAAATCTCTATAAAATATCGAATAATTTGATGTACATGTGTCGTATAAACATTTTTGACCGCCAAATGACATTTTTTAAACTTATTTTCATTGAGAGACCATAACCGCTAGACCTGCCTTCCCAAAAATTTAATCAGTTTTTCATCTTGTCAATACAAGTAAAATGTTATTTGAATTATTAAAATCGGACGCTCCGTTCTCTTAAAAACTGAGTTACCGTTTTTGGCACTTTCTGTCCCTTATCTTTGGAACGACGAGACATGCCTTCGTCAAAAACTAATTAGCACGTCCCCTTATCAATACAAATCGAATGTTTTTTGAATTATTCAAATCGGTTGATCGATGTTCTCAAAATCGTCGACGCAATGTGTATCTGCACACACACAAATACATCAATTTTTTCTAAGGTATGCCAAAATGTTCAGAAGCCTCTGAAACATAAAGATATATTTCGTCTTTTTCGTTTCCGATTTTGCTCAATCGGTTCAACCGATTTGAATGATTCAAAAAACATTCGATTTCTATTGATACGTAGACATGCTGTTTAGTTTTTGGCAAAAGCAGGTCCAACTGTTTCGAAAAAATGGTAAATAATTTTTTTAGATAACGGAACATTTTATTTAAATGAAGAACTCATAAAATTTTTGGGAAGACAGGTCCAGCGGTTTCGGATATCCAATAAAAAAAGTAAAAATAATGTTGCGGACAAAAATGATTATTAGACATATGCAAATCAAATTATCAGATTTTTATTGATAAGAACAAATTTTGTATATATTTCTATGGGTTCCTTACCCATATTTAGAATGTGTTTATACATTAGAATGCGACGCGGTGCACACGCGCTTCGATATTTAGTTTCAAAGTAAAAAAAAAAACAAAAATTTCTAGAAGGCCAATTTTTATGAATAATTTCATACTTTAAAAAATGTTTTTTTCAAAGTTCTAAAAAAATTAATCTTTCTCAATCATTTTAATTTTTGGTACTGGACTAACGTAATTTGCCTTGGAGCACGATGCCATGCACCACTAGTTTTTGTGGTATACCTTTATAATATATATTCTGGAATAGAAGATATATACCTTCCTGAATATTATTAGAATAATTAATAAATATAACAAATATTGATGAAATGGTTAATAAATCTAACTGTTACAAGTTTA
This sequence comes from Ctenocephalides felis, assembly GCF_003426905.1. Lineage (NCBI taxonomy): Eukaryota > Metazoa > Arthropoda > Insecta > Siphonaptera > Pulicidae > Ctenocephalides > Ctenocephalides felis. The sequence continues at coordinate 28,158,680 of NW_020539726.1, forward strand.
CATATATATAAGTAATTATTACATATTATTATTATATAAGTAATTATTACATAAATAATTATTACAATAGTTTAATAAATAAGTCATATGAAAACACTTCTTTAGAACTTATTTTTCCATTGAACGACAGTTAAATTTACCAAATTTAAAAAAAAAATCGAATGCCTTTTATTTGTATTAAACTATTTTTTATATATGAGAAAAATCAGTTTTAATAAAAAAGAGTAAATCTAAAAGAGAGTTTTTTATGCTAGAATCAGAATCTAAGTGAAAATCCGTTTGGTTTATCCAATTAATTTATGCCATAAATAAATAAACTTATATTTTCTATAACAAGTTTTGCTGATAATTAAATTCGATTTTCTGTGGAATAAATTAATAAAACTTCTTAAAAATTATTTCAAATACAATACTGTTTTATTAAATATACTAGATCGCTTTTTACAAATACACGTTTTCAATAAAATATGTTACTCTTATTCTACATATAAAATATTTTTAAGTCAAAAATAAACTATTATTATTTTACACGACAATATCAATATTTTATCATTGTAAATATGATTTGAAAATATTGAAGACCAATACAAACATTTAATAAATATATTTGAATATTATTATACATTGGTCATTATAATAATTAAAATAATGAAAATTAAAGTGTACTTAATATATAGAATATTGAAATACTATTTATGTAAGTATTTTTTTTAATAATTAAGTAGAGTTTGGCTTATCACAAAGGAAGACGTTAAATATTGCTTAACATTTTGGAAACACTATGATTTCTTTAAAAAACTTATATTAAGTCAATTTGTTTAAACATTTTTATGACTAAAATACTTCGATCATTGGAAGCTTTATAAATTTTCTGAAATCTAATTGCATTGCAAGAAAGTCTTTAAATAATTTTTTTATTTATATTTATGAATTTATATGATAATATGGAAGCACTGCATTGTGATTTAGCAAATTTTTCACACCAAACCTTGGAGAAGAAATAATTTGGTAATGTTGGAAAATTTTGAAATGAACAATATTTCATAAAAAAATTATTATTTGAAATTAAATTTACTAGGATTTAAACAAAAGAATAAATTTTTTTCTTTGTCTATAAAAACAACAAATCTGTCCTGAGCGACTTTTTAGTGATTTTTTAAACAAAAGTGACTATTAAAACTAATTACGTTCTGGTTTCTAACCAAAAATATATTCATATTTGTCTCTTATAAAAATTTTACATATGAAAAATATTGATGATTTATACATATACATATGGATATGTAAGCATATATAATATATAAAACTAATTAAAAATACTTTAAGAATAATCTATAACAATGAGCGTTTCACTTTATATCTAAGCGTTCTCCTAGCATGCAAATAATTGCACAATTTTCCCAAAAAAGGAAATAATTACAAATTTATTATATACACTTGATTATTTATCCTTTAAATATTATTTACAAGTCAGTAGAAAAATACCTTTTATTATAAAGTGAATTATTATTTACACCGACCTAATAAAATATAACAGATATTTTATTCAATATACACATATTGTTATTGATAAATAAATCATTGTTAATATATTGTGACGACTACAAATTTATATCTAATTAAAAAAAAACAAGTTATATAACTCGTTATAAGGATACATATATGTATCCTTAAGAATTCATATTTAATTCATTAAAAGCATATAAATTAGGCTGTGACAATACTGTATGTTATAATATTAAATAACATAAATATTTAAATTAAAAGCAGAAAATAGTGCTTTTAGAATCGATATGATAAATGGAATAACTCAAATTATACGTGATTGAATTATTATAAACTTCGTAATTCAACTCTTTTTTCACTTCATCTCTTTCTACGTATATGCACATTAAAGTTTCTTGATAAAAACTTCTATTAATAGGAATTCAAAACCTTAATGGTTTTCTGAATTCATTACTCAATTATTCCAAAACTTAAAAAATCTTCTCATGCACATTTCTTGTGAATAATGTTTTCTTGTGGATTGTCCATTTCTTCAACTCAAGAAGACCATCATTGTTTCAAAATTCCACCAAAGATTACAATAACAAGCCTTACATCTTGTCATGGGTTCATTATAACACTATAAACTAATTAGTTTATTTTCTGCAAACTTAAATTAAAACTAGCACAAGTCTTTTCGGATTAATTTCACTTTTTTTTTATTTAATTTGGCTAACTATTTGCAGCATTAGAACCACGACTAAGAGGCCTGTGTTTAAATTCGTTCTCTCTGTTTCCTCCTGATGGTGATTGTGGTGCAGATTGGGATGTCCTGCGGCCACCACAGTTAGGGCAAGAGGATCCTGTTCTTTTGGCCAAGATTGAACGCAGTTTTAGGGCAGGTCCCAATTTCATGCCTAAGGATCCTGTTAAATGTTCTTCGGTCAGCAGAGGTAGACCGCTTCCGTCTATGCATTGGTCTCGAAAGTTCTGGAATAAAAAGGAAAGATTAGAAAGATTGCAAGAAAATTGAATCTAATAATAATTAGTTGTATTGTTGTTGGTGTTAGTTGAATTGTATTTCTTATAAATTGTGATCTAGTTCAATCATAGTAGTTTCACATTGTGCACTTATTTGATATTTTATTAGATCTCAAAAAGATGTTTATGTCTTGTGCATGTGTGTGCGGATAGAATTCTTCGTCGACGATTTCGAGAACACAGATCAACCGATATGAATGATTCAAAAATTCAAAATTAGTTACATTTCTTATAAAAAGTGATCTAGTTCAATTGTAGCAGTTTCACGATGTGTTCATTTATTTGAAATTTTCTTACTTCTCAAAAAGACGTTTATGTTCTCGGCAGGAAATCCTTATTTTACGTTTTCTCGGTGTTTTAGTCATTTTGAATCGTTTGATATTGAAGCCGAGAGTATAGGAGATAATATTTGATTTTTATGATTTTAAAGCGCGAAATGAATTACGTCGATCTTTTGTCCACTTTTTAGCCAAAAATCCTGATCCGATTTTAAAAATTAAAAAACGGCTCAAATAATATTACTTAGCAATCATGCTGATTAGTTTTTGGTAAAGATCGGCTGAGCCGTTCATTGTTGAACAATTTTTAATAAAAGTTTAAACATCCTAACATATTATGGGTCTACGACAAGTGATTTAATTTAAAAAAATCAGAATTTTAAAATGATAAAAGACTTGATAGTCTCATAACAAAAAATTGAGTAAAAATAAAAAAACTTGAAAATAATACGATTTTTGCTAATCAAAAAAAAAAACAAAAAATGGTCACAGGTTGACCAAAGCTGTAGGTTATACTTAAGAGCTCATAATATTAAAAATGCATGGAGTATTTTTTTTTATTTTTTTCATGATATTTACGATGTATAATAACATAACGTTTGATTTGACGTTGAATTCTGAGTCACCTTATATATTCATTTATAGCTTTAATTGATAGCCTAGTCAATTTAGACTAAAAATCAGGGTGAAGGTGGCGTAAATTCATAATGGGCTGTAACTTGGTAAATTTGCTTAAAATACAATTATAAAAAATCCCATCAGGTCAGTCCTCATCGTTCCGGTATGAACTAAAAATTCGAAGCAATTAAGTTAATTAAATTAAATCAGGTAAAACTCGAGAAAAACACAAGAAAAATCAGGGAAAATCGGGGGAAAGCGAGAAAAATCAGAAAAAATTAGGGCAAATTAGAGGAAATCGAGGAAAATAAAAAAAAATAGAGAAAATCAGAGAAAATCAGGAAAATTAAGGAGAAATCAGGAGAAATCATAAAAAATAAGGAAAAATCAAGAGAAATCAGGATAAAAACAGGAAAATCAGGAGAAATCAGAAGAAATCAGAAAAAAACAGGAGAAATCAGAAGAAATCAGGGGAAATCAGGGCATTCAGGCAATATCAGGGTAGTTAGGAAAATTTTGCAATAGTTCCTTAAGTTTTCAATGTGATATATTTTTAAAACTGTGGCTCTAAAGTATAAATTATTAATACATTTTTTGTAAATAATTTCATGTTCTACAATTTTGTATTGGTATTTTTGCGATAAAACTGACCATTTAGCTGAAAATATATAAAAAATCATTTTTTGACCTTTGACCTTTTGACAATTTTTTAGCTCGCTCCGGAACAATGAGTACTTTTAAGATTTTTTTTATAATTCCATTTTAAGCAATTTTACCAAGTTACAACCTATAATGAATTTTTGTAAACCTTTAGTGAATATTTTAAAACAAAAGTAGTATGTTAATAGGAGTAGAATTTAAAAAAAACTTATACTTAAAAATTTAATTTATTGAAGTAATGTTTTCTTTATGGAGTTCAGTAAGAAACACACAAAACAAAACAAAGTCATTTTACGTTAGCGTGCCGATTGCGCCTATATGTTGTGCGTGCATTTTTTGTCGTAAATCGGCCACGTGCCCTACGGGTGCCTAAACGCGATTTACAGACTGACGGCAACCGGCAACCAGCAACTTACGGACTGACCCAGCCGGTAACTACAAATTACACGTGTCCGTCCAATCGCGCTCGATTGAACCCAACCCATGCCCATGCCGGATTGCCGGATTGTCGGATTGCCGGATTGCCAGGGCGAGTTGCTTTGCTCGTTTGCGATTGCAGCAAAAAACGCATTCACATTATGCGTTCAGGATGGAATTATGGATGGCTAAGAATTAATAACGCCGGTAACATTGTTAGCTGATTAAATGTGCGACTTAATGTCCGAGAGACAATGTTGTTGAAAGAGGAATGGATAATGATAAATCAAGAAATGTCTTTAAGGGGCACAACTAGTGTGAAATTTTCAAAAAAATCGAATTTTCAATTTTTCCATATTTAAATAGGTTATACCTTTAAAATAACATACCAAAATTTTAAATCAATATCTTAAATAGTTTTTGAGTATAGTATATATATAGAATATAGTATAACGATCATTTTATCTTTAAACGTGTTTTTCTCGAAACAGCATTTTCCGAATTTGCTGCAGCGATTACTCAAAACAAATAGATCCGATCACTATCATATTTTTTTTTACTTGTTCTATAAATAGTTCTCCGTAAAATGAACTATAGATTTTTTGATCGAATCAAAAATCAAATTTTGGCAGTTCAAAGACGACAAAAATTTTGGGTAAAATTCGACTTTTTTTTAAAAACGCCGCCATTTTGTCAATTTTTGATCATTGTTTTATCGTTGTTTATTTTACAGGCAATATTATCTAGTTTAATAAGATTTTTTTTTTTTAAATTTCATCCACGTAGTAGGTCGGAATCACTGCAGCAGTGAAGGGCCTTTTTTCGCGCCGTTGGAGATCGACGATAACTTAAAAATATTTAATTTTTTTCTTCAAAAATTTTACTCTGTATACTTAAAACGTGCGTAAATATATTCCCAAAATTTTGAAATGTTTGATAAAGTATTTTTTTAATATAAATTCCCAAAAATCACCTTTTTTAGGCGGTCACACTAGTTGTGCCCCTTAAAGAATTGATATACATAGTACTGAACGTATTGGATTTTAAATAATTACATAGTACTGCCTTAGAGATTCAGGGAAAACTAGTGAGAGAGATTTTTCATTGCTATTTTACAATGCAGTGCTATTTTCAATTGAAAACTTATTTTTGATCTATATTTTCCGTTTCGCCATGAAACACCTATGATGACACTAATTAGATTGATATACCAAAAAAAAAAACATTTTAAAACTTTAGTATTGGTAAGTATTGGCGAAATCTTTTTTATTTCTTAAGATTCAATTATAATTCTATTTCTCAATACTAGCCAACTTTTGTAGACTGGAATATTTAATATTAATTTAAATTTTAGCGTTCTAAAAGTCTTAAAATTAAATTGTTTTTTTTTGCACTCTTGCAATAGGGGTTAATCTTTTTATTAGGGTATGGTTGCCAAAGTCGTACCCCTTATAAAAATAATGCTTAAAGCGCTTTAATCTTACCGAAAGCATATTTCCAAAAAGCATTATTTTCTAGATTTTATTGATAAATATGAAGAAATAAATGATAAATGCATTTTTATAAAGTTTTTGATCAAATTGTTAAACGCCAAGTGGTACTATCATCTATAATCTTAATCATACCTACCTCTGATACTACTACTAAAAACTATATATAGTATTGACAGATATCAATTTTTCTTCAGTTATTAGTCACCAACACGGATAATATTAAAAGTATAAAAGTAGTAAAGGTCCTTATAAATTATCAAGTCTCTGGTTAAGAACGAAGATGGAACTGTTCTTGAAAATGCAGCCATTTGGCGTTTTCCAATTTGATTCATCCAATATTTCGTCATACGTTTCAACAAAATTTACTAAAGGATTTCTATCAAACCGGTACGAATAAGAAATTTTACAAAATTTTATTATTGTCATGAAAGGCTTATAACTGAGTAAAAATATTAGTAGAAACTTGACAAAATGCTTATTGTTTTAAATAGAGCAAATTCACAAAGTCGGGTATCCTTCTCGTGGATTTCAGTACACCACGTTAATATCTATTTACTTCTATTTCAAATTCATATTTATTTTTATTATTTATTTATTTCAGCCTAATGGCCTAGAAATACATCATTATCTTAAGCC
>NW_020539726.1:28166307-28257480 GCF_003426905.1 Ctenocephalides felis
TGTTATCTTATTAAGTAGTATTTTTGCATCCACATGATCCAGAATTTTATTCAGATCCAGAGAAAAATTTGACCCTGAAAGATTCAGTGAAGAAGAGAAAACATCGAGGCATTCATATGCATTTTTAGGATTTGGTGCAGGTCCAAGGACCTGTTTAGGTAATACATATCATTTCATTATTACTAACAAAGAATTTTTGCTAATATTGCATTATCAATAAAAACTCAATTTTTTTCTCATTCAGGAATGCGTTTCGCTCTTTTGCAAATGAAAGTTGCATTGATGTCTGCTGTTAAAAACTTTGAATTATCTGTAAATTCAAAAACAAAAGAGCCACTAGTGTTCGACAGCAAGTCGTTTACTTTGAGAGCCAAGGGTGGTTTATGGATAGATTTCAAAAAGCTGTGATATGATATAAATACTCATAATATTAATGTGAATGCATCTCTGTTTTGTTTATATAGTGTTTCTTTGAAATTAATTTTAATTTATTTTTGCTATGTGATTATGATATTTACTAACTATATTAATATTTGTTTTATCATTAAAAATTATTGTACATCTTGACTCCATGTGTATTTTGTTATTTAATATTGAATATATTATGTTTGTATAAATCAGAATTCAAAATTACTTAAACAATGTTTTAATAACTAACAAGTCCACTCAATAAATCTAGTTCGAATGTAATGAAAAAACAGTAGTATGTCTGAACAAATTGCACATGAACTAAATCTTAGTTCTTTAAAGCATTATCCATCTATTATTCATTGACTATAATAGCTACCTTAATACGACTTCAGTATTTTTCAACTCGCTTTGTAAGAAAAATGCTTTCAACTTACTTTGATCAATCCTGCTCGAGGTGGGGAACGTTTGGAAATCATTTCTAACTACTTCTCACTTTTGCTTTCATGTGTTTATTTGATATTTTGCAATAGCCCAAGTAAATGCTTTACACACTTTTTATATTAAATATCTTCATTCATTACATATAAATTGATAAAAGACAGATATTCTGTAGAAATATTAGAGCCTTTCGAAGAATATGTAGGACATATTTCACAATTGTATATATGAATATATTTCAAAGGATACATTTGTTTGTCTGTGAAAATAGCATTTGATTAAAAAATTGATTAGATTTAGACGCAGTCAAATAATATATACCTGTAACAATATATAGCTGAATGTACTTTGTATAGTTTGCTATGAAAAATAGATAAAAAAAAAGATTTTAAAAAGGCCTGTAATTGATAATTATAATGAATTATCATGAAAAGCTAGGTTGTAATGATTATAGGTTAAACACTTCTTCAATATTGCAAAAGATATTTATTATCACTTGTTTTTACTACATGTAGTTTTATATATGTAAGCTAATGAATTATTAAAAAAGTGAGATGAATCAATTAATTAAAATCTTACCAAATAAATATTTATAAAGCACTTTTAATTCTAAAGCACGTTTTTATACATAACCTAAAAATCGAGACAAAGTCAAAAGCACGAATTTTAAACTTTATGGTTACATCAAGGTTTGCAATTTTTCGTTCAAAAAATTAATCAGAAATTCAAATCATATTTTATTAACACTAAACTATTAATACTAAATTACATTTAAATAGTTTTTCAACTTTCCATCAATCAAACACACTACACAACTGTCATGTTTTGTCAGCGCCATGTTTTTAGAGCTGTCAAACGAATAAACCAGGCCCGCATTTTAACAACTTTTAATATATTTTAAAATAGACCGACGGATGACACATAGATAAAAGGAGAGTATAGATAAGAAAAGATGAGATGACATATCAGTATTCACCATATATTATAGAACAAATATATAACTCTCTCAACAATTTATGAAAACTGCAACAAAAATACATTTACATGTAATCAGCAGTTTATAGCTCATTATATAATGAAATATATAAACATAAACTCACCACCTACGCATTTTCAGAAAGGTTTATTGAAGCATACATATTCTTCGTATGAAAACTTCAATAAGAGTCATGGTATTTCAATCAAAACAACTAATTTAACTATTAATCATTGTCTTGTATTTCAAAAAGATCAAAAGAAATGAAGATACACCTTGTCTACTGCTACGAATAAAATTGCTAACTACTAGCAAAATAAATGAAATTTATTCTGTGCTTTACTCAATCACTCAATCTATTCTTTTCCCCATATTGTTCACAAACACCTAAATTTTGCAATTATCGTATATATTGTGTAAATGTACAGTTTTTTCTATGTTTAATAGCTCAATTACAATAATATTAATGTTAAAACAACATTCCAGTCACCACTACGTATTAAAATAACCCAAAACAATAACATGCATTTTTATTTCAAATAATTATTCAAAATATATACCTCTGACAATTCAGCAAGCGGCTCTGCAGAATACTAGTAAAATTTCAATTAAAATGCGTCTGTTCTCCTAATACATTCGGAGCACAATTCGTATGAAAATGCCCAATTTATATGAATGTTATAGGAATTGTCCGCCATGTTGCTATTGGAGCTGTCAAAACAGAGCCACATTTTATACTACTTGAAACATGTAAATTATTTTTCAAAGTCCTTAATACATTATTATAGTAAAATCACTTGCTCACTACTCTAACTATTAATGAATTGTGTTTCTTATTGTTCAATTAATTACAAAGAAACGGCCCGATAGCCAATCCAAATACCAATCAGCACGGTTCAAGATTTTTGGCTAAAACGTGAACAAAACATTTTGCACGTTTTTGTACAACTAATCAGTACGAGTCCTTTATGAAAGATTTTTATGAAATTGGTACAGCTGTTTTTATCTCAAAACAACAGAATGCATTTTTACCTTATAAATATATTCATATAATTACCACTAACAATTCAGCAGGCGGCCCTGAGCAGTATGAGCGGGTTTGTGAAATACAAAATAGCGTCTGTTCTCCTAATACATCGAATGGATTTGCGACGAGATTTTGTATGGCAATGAAATTGATATTTATTGAATTATATACTGAAATTGATTCATTCTACAAGGAGAACAGTCACAAATCCGCAAATGAAATAAAGTCAGTATTATGCAGGGCCGTCTGATAAAACGTTAGGGGTAATAATTTTGAATATTAAGTTAAATGAAAAATGTAACTTATTGTTATGTAAATGATAAATGTAACTTATTGTTACTTATTAATATTATTGTAATTGAGCTACTAAATATGCAAAATGTAATCGTATATATGTGTTAAATCAATAAAAGGGATAAATTATTATAAATTAAATAAAAATTGATATTTGAACATGGCTATTAATTATTGTTTGCTAAAAGCAATCTGAAATATTCAATAAAATGCACATAAATTTTGTAATAAAAGAATCAAACTAAATTAATTATACTTGTATTTATGTAAAAACATTAAACAATTTATCATCTAAGCTACTAATATATGTTATCCTATACATATACATGAAATACATTTGAAAGATATAATTAATTTATAATAATTTGATATCATTATCACACTTCACAATAATAGATTGGACTAACACAATTTCAAGATGTCTGTTAAATACATATTACTATTATAATACACAATAAGATGTACTTAACTTGTAAATTAGCAATTAGAATATATTTTTTCTTGCTTTGATAAATAATTATTTAATAAATAATTTGTCAGTATGTAATATAAAATAAATATGGATCTCAAATAAAAAAACAGTATATAAGTCTAACAAAAATAAGTAAAAGCTTGTAATTAAAATTATATAGGTACATTGATTTTACAAAAATGAAGCACTCTCTTTAATCACACACATTCTGAGTTTAAATTAGAGTTTATCTGATTAGAACTGTATGTACAACTTGTTAAAACATATTGGTACTTCTGGTCTTAACAATAATAATAAATTAATTTAATTACTATCATATACCATTTAAATCTCAATAATGCACATCTATTGAATATCATAAGTTGTATAAAAGATTATACACTCTTCACTGAGTCTATATAAAACCCATCATATATAACAAAAACTACTATTTAAGCATTTACACTGTCTTCTCACATCAATAACCAACTCCGTTTGTAGATCATTACAATATTTTCGGTCAAATATTTCGGAATATTTATCATTTATTGCCTTTGCAAGCTGTTGACAGAAAAATAAGCTGGTGAACTGGTGTGTGAAACCGTAAAAAGTCTAATCTGCGTTCGAGGTGGTCCACTTGTAAGAATCTGAATCTGAACTCAGAAGATTCTCAAAACAACCTAGATAGGCATGTTGCTCTGGATTCTTGGTATCTCCTTATAATGGAAAAGATTGTGTTGTAATAATAAATATTAAATTATAGTATTACTAATATGAATTAAATAATGAACTACATCATTAGATAAAGTATACAAAATGTTAATGGTTAACAATAAAATATTCAATATACCTAAGAGTTCCATGATGGCTGAAGCTTGAATGCTTGAGACCAAATAATCATCTTGATCTAATGGTAAGTTTAATTTTAGTATTCCTACATGTGCAAATGTGCATGTTAAAAATAATTTGAGCAGAAGTATCTGTAATAAAAGTTGAATTACACAAATAATTGAAAAGTTTAACTGATAATGCTACCACTGTAAAAACCATATGCTGGTTAAATGTATGCCAAATCATTTATAAGAGACAAAAATAATTTACTGATAGTTTCTCTTGAGCCTAAATTAAGTTTCTGAAATTAATTCAAGAAAAGTTCTTTAATTTCCATTTCCACCAATATTTATTTTTTTTCTCAGCGCATACATATTAACATTTTTATTCTTATATCAAATTTCAAATTTTTATATAGCTGTGTATTTTCAGCACAATAAATAACTAAAGTCAAAATAATATGCAAGCTGCACATTATTTTTCATTAAAATAATAATAATATGATTATAAAAACAGATCAAGATATCTATTCAAGATCAAGATGGATAAAATAGAATCAATCATGTTGATAATCCTAAGTCTGTATGTACAAAAAGTGGAATGTGATTTCTCTACTATCTATAATTAATGGTAGTTGAATACTTAATTTTACAGCAAGGAGAGCGCTTTACTTCATATTTCTACAACTATGAAATAAATATCACCTTTAAATCTTTTTATAAAATATTTACATAGTAATTAGTGTTTTATCTCTTGTTTGAAGAACAACTTATTTCTATTTTTAGTACTAATGAAAAACTAGTGGCAACTTACTTCTATAAAATATAAATTATAAACAGTAAACTTAGTTATTATTCAAATATATATAAATATATATAATTAAGCTTTAATATAGTTTATACACTTTGCAGGCGTTTGTGTTCTAATAGTCATTCAACTATTTAACTTAACATAACTAAATTATATAATAATATAAAATTAGTTAATCCAGTCTATAAATTGCTTATTATTCAAGTCATACAAGCCTGAAATGTGATATTGTCAAACAAGGAAATTCCTGGAGAAGTTTTAAACAATCTACATTGTTATGACAACTTCATGGATTTTTTCCTCTTCTTGCTGTTGCTGCTGCTGCTGTTGTTGTTGTTGTTGCTGCTGCTGTTGTTGCTGCTGTTGTTGTTGTTGCTGCTGCTGCTGCTGTTGCTGCTGATCTTGTTCCTCCTGTTTTAAAATAACTATCTGTGGTGGTTGAGCAGGTTGTCTTGGAGCTGTTTGACCTATACAAGTAATAAAATTAAAATAAATATAAACAAATAAAGATAATACTTTTAAAAAAACATTAATATCCCTTACCATATTTTTCATGAATGCCTCTGTGTCGTTTTAATGCAAATCTATCAGCAAATGCAGCAGAACATATATCACATTTGAAGGGTTTCTCTCCAGAATGAACCTGTAATTAATAATAATAGGAAATATTCATTATATTATTACACTTTAATTATCAATAGTCAGAAATAATAATTAAATTAAAAATTGACACAAACCTTTGCATGATTTTTCAAGTGAGCAGCTTGGCTGAATGCAGAGCCGCATATATCACATTTATAAGGTTTTTCTCCTGTATGAATTCGCCTATGATTCCAGAGTGTTGCATGTCTTGCAAATCCTTTATCACAAACCTGCAATGAAAATATTATATTAGATAAATTTAGTATTTAACAGCCAAATCCAAAAATCTAAATTATAGAAAATGTATTTTATAGAAATCTATTGAAATCTATTGAATTATATGCTACAACTTCGCTGAGTTTGGTTTTAATGTCATACAACTAATTACCTCGCAAACATATGGTTTTTCACCACTATGTGTACGCTCATGATTTTTCAAATGTGGTGATTGTGAAAACTGCATACCGCATGTATTGCATCTGAAATTAGATAGAATTTTAGTATAACTGTATTTAATACGACTTATAAACTTAAATGCATTGTTTTTACCTATATGGTTTCTCTCCTGTATGAATTCTTGAATGATTCTTAAGATAAACTGCTTTAGCAAAAGCCAATCCGCAAATTGTACATTTGAAATTCTTTTCTCCACTATGTAATTTTTTATGAGACCACAAACTAGAATATCTAGAAAATGAACCTCCACAAATATTGCAATGAAAAGGTTTCTCAGCACTAAAATAAAAATAGTTATTATTAGAATATTACAATTAATATAATATTTGTTTCTTGTTTATTTCAGAATAATTACTTCGCATTTTGCAGTTTATTTTTATTACCACCTATAAAAATAATTCCTGAGCCATTGCATTTGTGACATTTTGTAACTGAAGCAATATTCCTTTTCTTAACAGGATGATGTCCTTTAATAGATATAAAATCAATCAATAAATTATCATCAAAAAATAAAAAAGAACATTTAGATTTCATTTTACATTTCATATAAAATCTGTAATTGGTTTTCTTACCCGGTAATGGTTTTTGTCCAAGAGGTATAACATTTTGTGTCCCGAGATTGTCCATTGTTTGACCATCCTGTTGTTGCTGCTGCTGCTGCTGTTGCTGTTGCTGCTGACCTTGATTTGTTATTTCAGTCATTTCAAATTTAACATCACCATCAGGGGCAACAAAAATTTGTGTTGCAGCTAAAAATAGTAATACATGATAAAAGAAATGAATTATATAAATATTACTCAAGTTATTCACAATAAATGTCTAATTTCAATAATTATTCTTTAGAAGTTGTTTTTTTTTAATCTATTATCATCCACTGATGCATAATCATAAGGTGTAAAAAAATATATAACTATTACTTGAAATTTATTTGAGAAATGAATTGAAATTAACAATATTGATAAATATATTACCTCTAACATGAGAAACATTATCATTATTAATACAAGTTTCACATCTAATCAGTTTCGGTCCTTTACGTTTTGGATTAATTATGATTGGTCCACCACATGTAATACATTTTTGATTTTTATCTATTGTAACCATAGTTGATTTTGTGATTGCCAATTGTTGTTCTTGTTGTTGCATCGCTTGGCTTGTAGCCGGTTCTAATGTTTCTGTGGCCACAATTTGTATGGCTCCTGTAAAATATAGTTTTTAAGCATTAATTATATACAGTTACTAATAATTTTACAGAATGCAATAATAATAATAATATTAATGTATTTTAAAAACTTGTACAGTTACTGTGTTTATGTTAAATGCATCCATATTCATGAGAATAAAAAAAATTTAAACAAAGAACTCTCATTGAATCTTTTTAAAGGCTGAATCAATTATTAATCACTGATGGCTATCTGAATGCAAAGTAACATCAAAAAAATATGTGAATTTGAAATTGTTTATCCCCATAAAAACAAAAAATATCCTTTACTATTATTACCTTGTAATGTTCCCAAACTCTGTCCATCTTGCACTAAGTTCTGTGCAGATACTAAATTTTGAGCCTGGGCAACAACAGTAATATTTCCATCAGAATCTTGATCCTGATTATGAATTCTCTTGTGATGATTCAAAAGAGTTAAATGTGCAAACATTAAACCACAAACGTCACATTTAAAACTTATATTAGATATTGTATTCGGTATTCTTCCATCAATGGTAACTCCAGTTACCCCATTCTGAGCTAGCTGCATTTGGTTAACTAAAGCATAGTTATAACCGAACGGTTGTGCAATATAACAGGTTTTATTATCATCAGTCAATTGAGCTAAATTTACAGTGCTGGTGTGTGCCTGGGAGGCTGGTGTCAATTTTTGAATCATATTTACATTGGTGTAACAGAATGTTGGAAACTCTTGTTGAACTTGCTATAAAAGAAGAATTAAAAGTTAGTAAAATATTTTAAGTTTACAATCTATCAATACTAAACTTATCATCTTATTAAATGATATTAATATATTATTTTAAATATATTTAGAATATTTTATACATTTCTTAAAAATTCTTAGATTATTATTTTGAGTGTTGAAATAATTTAACAAAAACTTGAATGTCTAGTGTAGAAATTCAAGAAAATAATTTTTTTAATTTTTATCTTCTATCATATTTAAGAATATGTGTACTTGCTGTAAAAAAGAATTTACATTGAGTAAAATATTTTAAGTTTTCTATCTATCAATACTAAACTTATCCTCTTATTAAATCAAATTAAAATATTATTCTAAATATATTTAGAATATTTTATACATTTCTTAAAAAATCTATTATTTTGAGTGTTGAAATAATTTAAGGAAAACTTAAATTTCTATTGTAGAAATTCAAGAAAATAGTTTTTTTATTTTTATTTCCAAAGTTTAACCATTTAAGAATATGTGTACCAGAAGATTTTTGAAAATTTATGTTATCTTCGGAGATACAGCTGTTTGAACATGATAATCTCTTTTGTTTCCTTTTCCCAAAATTGTCTTTTTCAATACAATGCCCACAATTTTGCAAGTTCTACGTGATTTACTTAAAATTTTTGGAGAATCTTCTTTACAGACTTCCCTCAGGCACATACTAGCCTCATCTCAGTATTTTAATACTTACTATTTTTTGAAAAAAATCGAGAGACTCAAAGAAGAGATAAAAAATTGATCCTTTCTTTTTCAGTCACCATTTTGTCAAAAACCTATTCTTAAACTTAATCCAAAGTATATACCAATTGACATCATTCTATATTAATAATCTTTTTTGCAACTTTCCACTTCAACAACAATGGCTAAAGTTTTCAATTATTATCTCTATTTTGTTTTAAGTTTATTCTGTATTCTTGTAACATTGATAAAGAAATTATAAAAAAGATAATAGCATAAAAATTATTGGTCTTTTTTATGATTTAAATATAACTTTCACTAAATTCATGCCACTACACTAAAATACCACCTTAAGTCGAATGAATCATACCTGTTGATGTTGACTTATTTTTATTTGAGTATTATCAATCGTTTTAACTTGGGGCTTCTGGCCCATGTCAGCTTGCTGATATTGCAAAGTTGGTGTCGTTCCTCCAGCATTTTGTAAGGCATTTGAAGTAGTAAACATTGCAAGAAATTTTCAACTTCGATCCTATATAAATAGTAACTAATTAATAATTTTGAAATTGAACAAAGAAGAAATACTTTACAAGATAAATATTATACTATCAAGAAAGTGGAGGTGAATAAAATATTTATTTAACAAATATCAAGAAACAATAAATAACTGAATGAACAATATTCTTGAGATCAAAAGGATTTAACTAATTCTTGGGACTCAAAAAACAGGTTTATTAAAAAGCAAAAGAACTAATATTTGATTCAAAAGCATAACTTAGAATACCAAACATTTAAAAGTTGAGACAGCATAAATACAAATAATTATTCACTCACTATTACTAAAATAATATATATTATTATAAACTGCAAAATATATTATGGTTACCCGTCAAAATAAAATATTTTACCTTGTAACAAGGAACAAAATTAGTAAGAAAAACTTCTAAAAATAACTGAATGAACAATATTCTTGAGACCAAAAGGATTTAACTAATTATTGGCACTCAAAAAACATGTTTATTATAAAGCAAAAAAACTAATATTTGATTCAAAAGCATAACTTAGAATATCAAACATTTAAAAGTTGAGACAGCATAAATACAAATAATTATTCACTCACTATTACTAAAATAATATGTATTATTATAAACTGCAAAATATATTATGGTTACCCGTCAAAATAAAATATCTTACCTTGTAACAAGGAACAAAATTATTAAGAAAAACTTCTAAAAATAACTGAATGAACAATATTCTTGAGACCAAAAGGATTTAACTAATTATTGGCACTCAAAAAACATGTTTATTATAAAGCAAAAAAACTAATATTTGATTCAAAAGCATAACTTAGAATATCAAACATTTAAAATTTGAGAGCATAAATACAAATAATTATTCACTCACTATTACTAAAATTATATATCATTATAAACTGCAAAATATATTATGGTTACCTGTCAAAATAAAATATTTTACCTTATAACAACGAACAAAGTTATTAAGAAAAACTTCTAAAAATAACTGAATGAACAATATTCTTGAGACCGAAGGATTTAACTAATTATTGGGACTCAAAAAACAAGTTTATTAAAAAGCAAAGAACTAATATTTGATTCAAAGGCATAACTTAGAATATCAAACATTTAAAATTTGAGACAACATAAATAAAAATAATTATTCACTCACTATTAATAAAATCATACATAATTAAAAACTGCAAAATATATTATGGTTACCTGCCAAAATAAAATATTTTACCTTGTAACAAGGAACAAACTTTTTAAGAAAAACTTCTAAAAAAAGTATTAGAAAAGAATTTACTTCATGTTATGTTTGTAATAATTAATTTATCTAGGCTGTTTAGGCTAAAATAATAATGCATAGTTGTGTCAAACATGTTTAAAAAAATATAAATATTTAATAATATAAAATGATATTTAAGAAACACATCGATATTACAAAAGAACACAATATTTTGTTTATTGAACAAAGAACGATTGTTTCTTCCTAAAAAATCATGAAAATAGGCAATAAAGCTCAAACATAAATATTGAGCGAGACCGCGATAAAACATGAGAGAATGTAAAGGAAATATATATTTTCCTTTGTCAAAACGTACTTTAGAAATATGTTCTAAGGGGAAATTGTTGAGCAAGAAAGGGATAACGCATAAATAGAATAGCTGCGGCTACGATGCTTTGACAAATGACTCAAAACTATTAAATAACTCAAGATTTAAGTCCAATATGGATTAAATAGAAACACTTGACATTTCTATTTAATAGTAATAGATAAATATCGCTTACCTTAATTGTAATGTCAAAAATACACAGTAAAACAATCTTTTGTCTCGCTTTAATGGCGATTCGGCTTGTACATATTAGATAAATATGAAACGGAGATACATATGAAATGGCGACAATTAGACAAGGAGAACGCTACGACGCTATGGAGAATTTGCGTATCCGGTGGTACCACACCCTAGACAATATACTAATATAGACGTTTCTCTCTCGCGGTATTTGCGTTCAGAGAGCTAGGGAAAGTCACGACCGCAATATTGGGTGATGGCGCTTTAATCGCATGTCGCTCGGCAGCCTCGTGCTCCAAAATGCATTCAAATTAAAGCGCCAAAATTAGAAATAAAAGAAAATTGTCAATTTTAAAAATAATTTATTTGTATTTAAATTTTGCATTACAATAGTCTTATATTGACATTGTTATACAATAACAAAACATATTTATTTAAAAAAAAGGAAAAACAAAAAGTTTAACGAATTACAGGATTCCTGCCTTCAAGTGGATAATCATTCATTATTCACTACCAATAATGTTGTGAACACAAAACATGGTGTTTAAATTATAGTGTCTGTGCATTACTTTATTAACTAATAATCATTCCAAGTAAGATTTGTCACTTTTCAGCACATTCTTTGCGATAAATCCAGTCATGCTAAATGGCTCTTGATATTATCTTGAATATTCAAAAAACTGCTGCATTAAATTAACTTATTTTATCATCTTGCACGGCAATTGGATTTCGTTCATTAACTCAGTGGCGTTCCTAAAAAATGTAAAGTCTAGTCTATTTATGCTTTTCCATATATATTTAAGAGCCTCCAAAGTTTAATACAATTCTGAAAAGTTAGAGGAGCCTTGCCTTTCTTATAAAAGAGCCCTAGCTTGCTCCCAAAATGTATTGTGATTAAATTTTTATTATATACACTGCTTTAACAACTGCTTTATATCCTCTTCATTTAAGAGTTATAGATTTTGTTTGAATCACAAATAAAACCGTATAAACAATTATAAAACACTTGTAAACACAACAATCATAATAAGAATCAAAACAAAATTTTGACATTTCTGGTACATATTGCTCGTGAATTACTAACCTGTCAAACTTGTCATCGGCTTACTAGCGCCAAATTTGCGCCTAGCGGTCGTGACTGGAACTACGCGTTGTGAACGCGGATTTTGTACTGAGATAATAGGGCCTGGTACCACACTTATAATAACATTCGTCGTCTTGCCATCGTGAATTTATTTCAGAAACAACAAAGGCATAAACAGGTAAAGCTTGGTGTAAAATCTTTTTTCCTCATTTATCATGGACTTGTTATATTTATATAAATATTTGAATAAAATGATTTTAATTATTCAATTACTTATACTTAGAGTTATGCTGCATTATATTTATTAAATATCCATTTTTAGCATATTTAGCACTATTTATTACCTTTCATCAAACAAAACAAGTATTTAAAATAAAAGAACGCCACAATTATATCAATAATATATTTTTATCAATGGTTATTACCTAAAAATCATAATGCATTTTACATGCATTAGTTACGCTTATTCCATTTCACTCAAAATCAGTTAAGTTTACCATCTCTTCTTTGATGTGTTCTTTGGTGAGAAGTGGCAAGTGTGCAACTTTAACTTTAGAATTAACTATTTGTCGTTTGTAGTTCTGCTTTATTTCAAGAAATATTTTTTATTGTCAAAGTAAAATTGTTGCATATAGAAATCGCACAATAAACCCAATTTATATTGTAGTCTAAGCGTGGCTAACCAAGGTACCAAAAGGTAAGGCTATTCCCAAAAATACATAAAATGTGTTTCTGATTATCCAAGTTGCAATGATTGCTTTTGGAATGAAATTATAATTTCAATATATACCTTCTAATAACATGGAAAATTTGAAGTAGCTCTTTTTTAGCAATCTGCACTTTTCGCAATAATTGAATTAACATTTTCACTATTATTTTAACGGTGCTGTGACAGTTCTCTACTATTATAGGAAAATGAGCAGTTCTGAGGAGGTCTCATGGATATCTTGGTTTTGTGGTCTACGAGGAAATGAATTCTTTTGCGAGGTTTGTCTTAAAATTTATTGAAGAATGCTAAATATAGATATTAAAAAAAAAAAATTTTTGTAGGTGGATGAAGACTATATACAGGATAAATTCAATCTAACAGGCCTTAATGAGCAAATTCCACGATATAGACAAGCCTTGGATATGATATTAGATTTAGAACCTGGTAAATATTTTAGATGTAACAATCTTAAACTTTCTCATGAGTCATGATATAGAAGATAGCCATTAGTTTGAACAATTGGTCTTCTTAAACAATAATTTTTTTCTCTATGTAGATGACGAAATAGATGATAATCCAAATCAGTCAGATGCAATAGAACAAGCTGCAGAGATGTTATATGGTCTAATTCACGCCAGATATATTTTAACAAATAGAGGTATAGCTCAAATGATAGAAAAATACCAATCTGGAGACTTCGGATATTGCCCTAGAGTTTACTGCGATAGTCAGCCTATGCTGCCATTAGGTAAGTGGTAATAAATAATCTTTGTCCTTAGAAACTTAATTCACATTTTTTTTTTATAAAGGTCTTTCTGATGTGCCTGGAGAGGCTATGGTAAAGTCCTACTGCCCTAAATGTATGGATGTTTACGTACCCAAGAGTTCAAGACATCATCACACGGATGGTGCCTACTTTGGCTCTGGCTTTCCACACATGTTATTTATGGTTCATCCTGAATATAGACCAAAACGGCCAGCAAATCAATTTGTACCAAGGTAAAAATAATTGTTTTTTTCCTATTTTACAATCATAATCATCAATCCTTTTATTTAATTGCAGATTATATGGCTTCAAAATACATCCACTCGCATATCAAATTCAGCAGCAAGCTAACTCAACTTTTAAAGCCCCTTTGCGGATTCTCAACTTTAACAATGGAAAACGTTAGCTGTATAATGAAAAGTAAATTCTAAAAGCATAAAAATAACCTAATAATAAATTCATAATTTGACTTACATACACCTGTTTTTATATGGTATTCGTACATATATTGTTAAAAGTGATCTTTTCCTGCAGTAACTGATGAATTAAATGTTTAGTAAAATTAATATTATTTAAAAGTATGTAATAAGTTATAGGTAAACTATAAAATTTTATTGTATAAAAATACAAACTATTGTTTTCTTTATTTACCATTTAATTAGGTAGACTTTCACTCAAAGCTTGCTCCAATAGGGGTAATAAATTGTGTTTGTATAGCTCATGTTTCTCGCCATGGGTTATTTTAAGGATTTCTTGTGCATTTTTAAGTCTGAAACAAGTCAGTAAATACTAAATTTTAATTTTGAATTCAAGCATGAAATAAAAGCATTTTAAAATATACCTTTCTAAAGACTCTGGCTGATTTTGAAGAAGTAATATTTTTCCAAGTTTTAAATATAATAACCCCAAGAGTGGATGGAAATTACCATAATATAATCTACAAAAAAAACATTGAACTCACAAGAATGCCCCAAAGCCTAATTATTGTTAAATTCCCAGATAATGCTTTAAATATTTCAGAATTTTAATTTCTTATTCTAATTCACCTGAAACCATGCAGTAATTGATTTCCATAACTTATTGCATCGTTCCATAAGCACATTTGAATTGCACTTTCAAAAGCCATATCCAATATTTTAACATACAAAATATTTTTTGGATGTAATATACCTGACATTTTCTTCAAGCAAATTTTGCATACATCTAAATCTGAAAATAAAAGTTTATGTTAATTTATAATTATATTTTATTACCATGTTTCAAATTTTTTACATGCTATGTCCTTCATTTCCTCTAGTTTCATTTCGATAAACTCTTTAACTTCGTGATATGTCTGCATATGTTCTTCAGAAACTTTTGTTGTACATTTGTTGCAAATTTTATCAGAAAATGATGCATCTATAGGTTCATCACAAAATGCATTCATGCAACATGCACTATTCATAAGTTTTGTTTCTGAATCATCCAAACAATGATAACAAGTACACAGAAAATAATATGTTGATTTCAGATCAATTCTTCTGGCTTCAGTTGTATTTAGTAAATCTATATATGAAATAAATATCTGCAACAAATCACTTAATTGAAATATGTCTTGATGGTAATAAATCAACACATTTTCAATCAGAATTATTTACCTCTGACCAATTTAGACTTGGCAAGTCTTGCAATGTTCTTATATAAAGAGTGGTTCCTTCAAAAACAACAACAGCGTTTGGTGTGCAAGAATGGTCAACAATAGAAATGCCTAGGTATATACCAGTTCCTAGACTGCACATTTCACCATCCAATATGTTGAAGCCATTAACAGTTAACTAAAAATGAACCTGATTTGATAACTTGCATTCAAAAATAAAATCTATATGAATATAAACATTGAAATTATAATTATTTCTTGCTATTGAGAAATGTAGGTATTTCATTTTTAGAAAAGAAACAGAAAAGTAAAAAAGTTAATGATATAGCTTCTCATAATTCATGTAAATTCTTTTACCCGGCCATATAAACCCAACAACTCAGCAGAATTTGGCACTGGTATATCAACTAATAATTGTTCCAAGACAGCTTGTAAACTTTCTAAATGCTCCATTCGTTTCGAATCTAGCTTTATTTCAGCATAATCTGTACAAATAAATCATACAAACACAAATGAATTATTACCCAATAAGTTTGTGATTTAAAATTTGCCAAATATTCATATCCAAAATTGTACTTACGAGACATTAAATCTTTAAACCTTCTATAATTTGTACTTGTGTAATAGCCTTTTTCAAATTCCCCATTTTGCTGTAAAAATATAAATGATATATGTATAAGATAAAATAATTATTTGTTATTTCCCTATGATAAAGTTTCAAACAAAGTTATACTCATGTAGGAAAATAATCTTTAATCCCATAAAAAATATGTCTATCAATACATTTATTGTAATAATACTTGTATTATTCATTTTAGAGTAAACAGGTGCTTATTGTAACAGAAAGGCTGAAAATGTAAAGTTTAATTACCTTTAACTTTATAATTATTCTTAACAGCATTCGAGCTGCATTAGGTACAATTCGTAGACCTGCCCTTCGAAGGCAAGGGCACTCTATTTTATGTATTGTCCAAGCCTCCTTTTGGCAAGCCCTTCCACAATAATACACATATTGGCATCCTGTACATTTTAATAAGTTTGTTCTGAAATAAAAAATAATGTTTACCCTTTGAAGTAATAAGGAAAAAATGATACTTAACATACATTAAATGAGTGTTATGTTTAGAAATTATAATCTTTTGCAAACACACACTATATATGAAATAACAAGAATACATTGAAATTAAAATTAATTCATTAGGCAGGTATTTCTTTTTTAACCATGAATTAGAAAAATAAAAAAGTTAATGATTAGCTGAAGAAAACTTCTCTCATAATTCATGGAAATTCTTATGCATACCCGGCCATATAAACTCAACAACTCAGCAGAATTTGGCACTGAAATATCAACTAATAATTGTTCCTAATTTGATGATATAAACTGAGTTAAAATAAAATTTGAAAATATACTATGAGAGATTTTCCATTGTTAGTTTGAATTGGAAACATATGTATTCTTTATTATCGGGGAATATTTTTTGTGTACATGTGTACAAGAGCTGTAAGGGATAGTTGGTGTTTTTTGTATTTTCAAAAATTAAATGTAAATTAAATAAAATATTGAAGAATGTGTAGTATATCAGTAACTGTTTTGAAATTACACTGAAGATGAGGCATACCATGGTCTCGAAACGTCTGTAATTGCCAAATAAAGTGTGTAAAAAATCTGAGTGTTGTATTGTTCATATTTAACATTAAATATATATATATATATATATATATATATATATATATAAATTCAAATTAATTCTTCTTATTTAATGCTTACTTTATATAATTATAAGCCTTTGCAAACACACACTATATATGAAATAAATTAAATGATTTTGCTAATGCAAAGTCTATGAAATAAGTTAAAATCAAATAGGAACAGATAGTACGAGAGATTTCCCATTGCAAGTACATAAGGCACCGCTTAATGGGTTATCTTTATCATCGTGAAAAAATGCTGATTATATGAAACTGTCCAGAGTATACCATATTAACACAGTTGAATTGAAATAGTAATAAATTTATATAATTATTCTTATTCGTATCTATACCTATGCAAAATTAACGGATTTTTCAGGAACTGAATTATCATAAAATTACTTATTTTGCAGGCATTTAGGGTCTTGAATTACCTTTACAATCTTTTGTATAATTTAGATGGATAAGTTATATATATATATATATATATATATATATATATTTGTGTGTGTGTATGTAACATTTGAATTAATTGATTTTATTTAATGCTTACTTTAAAAAACAGAAATCGCACCGCTCCTTCCGATATTTAGAATTCAACGCATAAACAAATGGCTTTTCAGTTAAAATACAGGTACCACGTTTAATTATTTCAGAAGACTTTAACTTCATTTGCACAATCGATGTTTTCTTATTTCAAAAAGGCTATCTTTTCCTAAAATTAATAACCACACAGGTATATATAACTGCTCAAATAAGCACGCATAAGCCTGTTTCTAAAAATAACAACTCTATAAATACAAGTATGAAGATCATACGAATTTTTCATCGGACGTTTACGATATTTACCTGTTCTAAAAATATGAATATGATATTATATTAAAGATTATTTTTAAAAAACATGGAATGAGATCGCTAGCCGGCTATTTGCGGCTGCTTTTGACGTTTGATACAAATTTTATTGAGTAGTATTGCCTGATTGACATTTTGATCTTTTTTACTTCATAGACAAAAATTTATTGGGAACTTCAAGTAAAATAGCCTAGACAAGATAAACATAGATAAACAAGTATTATATATAGATAAACAAGTATAAATAGATCGCTATGCCAGGCGATTTGCCGTTACATCGATTAAAATACGCAACTTTGATTATAGATAGCAGTACATGTACATAATGTAAATTAATGCCTGGTATTACTTCTACATTTGTACATAATCAATACAGCT
This sequence comes from Ctenocephalides felis, assembly GCF_003426905.1. Taxonomy (NCBI): domain Eukaryota; kingdom Metazoa; phylum Arthropoda; class Insecta; order Siphonaptera; family Pulicidae; genus Ctenocephalides; species Ctenocephalides felis. The sequence goes on from NW_020539726.1 coordinate 28,184,705, forward strand.
ATAAAATCTGAAAAAAAATTAATATTGGAAATAAGAACAAAACATACGAAATACAAAATATATTTTTAAATATATCACAGGCATAATTTTGAAGAATTATAAAATAAACAGAATTAGTCAGTTAGACTAATATTAATTAAATTACATATTTTTAAAGTACTATTAAAGAAAAATAAATAATATTAATTACTTAATGACTAAGTAATGATAATATATTAATAACTTAAAAACCAAGAAGAGAAAAGCGCAGGAGTATTGTAGATGGAATGACAAATTTAATCTAGTTTTTGAACATAAGTCGAATCAGAGCAACTTCGATTTTTAGCCAAAAAATCTGACAATGGTCCCCCATTGCGAGAATTCTCGATTTTGTAAGATTGCTATAAAATAAAAACTATAGTCAGAGGGGTCTAAAAATTCCGATAAAAAACTTACACATAGCAGTATAGATCAAAATAGGGCAAGGAAGGCGGCACAAACAACAACTCCTTGTTTATTTTATCTGTTGTTTTCACCCTGAAATAATACTGGTCCTCACATACTGGTACCTCACAAAATAATACTGGTCTAAAAGATTATGAAGCAGCACCAGTTTATCATAAGAAAAAATAAAACAGTTGATATAAACATACAGGTAAAAGAACTGGAATACTATTTTCTGTATTTGGTATAAAAAATTACATCAGCATTTATGAGCTTCACCATAAATTTGCATTTATTGAAAGACAACTAGATAATATGAATATCACTGAGAAAGTAATAAGTTACATATAATATAATATACTTTTTTATCTACATTATCCATAAATAATAGTTAAACTTCATAAAATGTAACTCAGTTCCAAGGATTTAACCATTTCAACCGAGAATCTTTCTTTAATGTATCTGAATCTAATTTCTTTTGATCATTTTTAAAATTCTCTGTAATCTGAACTTGTTTCTCAGTAATTGTAATATCTTTATGAACTATACATTCTCCATTTTCTTTTAAAAATGTTGCATGAAGATCTTTCTCGGTAGGTTCTCCATAGGGAAATACAATAGGCGTAACTTTTATTAAATGCTTGATTGTCCATAATCTTGCATTGTTTTCTGGTATGTTTTTTACTATTGCTATGTCCGTTTGCTACAAGATAATATTCTATATAACACATGTAATAACAAATAATTAGCATTGTTGATAACATTTAAGGAGGTATTCTAGTGTAAGAATTAAGAAAAAAAATCTCTTTACTTCCATATTATTAAAATTCAACTATTTTAAAATATGTGTATGAGAGGATTTTAAAAAATTTAAATTATTAAGGAGATACAGTTGTTTGACCATGATAATCCTCTTCCGTTTAATATTAAATCTTGGTTATTTTAAAATTAATAGATGCAATTACTTGTGGTAAATAAAATCAGTTTTACAAGTAGTGACCATTGAATAATATGTAAATTATACCTTATCAACCAGTCCTAAATCTCTCAAGATTCGTCTTTCCCAATACGGTGTGCCTTTAACTGGTTTGACCCGTTGAACCCTAAATAATTTTGTTGGCTCATAGTCAGGATCTTTTTCATCTGGATGTCTATAATAGATAAGGTAAATTGTGTTACTTAATTATAAAATTAGTTAGAGATTTTTTTAAGTTATTTTTTGAGGTTACCTTGGATAATAAGTTATTTGTCCAAATTTGACACCTCCTGCAAACTTTGGTCGAATATAATGTCTAACTAAAGGAATACTATTATTTTTTATAAGTAAGGATGAAATAATCATGTTTTTGCAGTATTTTTTACGTAGGTTAATAACGAATGGTTAAAACTTCAATATTATGGCAGCACCGGTATTTCGAACCCTAGTTATCATAGATACAAACCAGTTATGCAATATTGCAATCGTACACCATTAGATGTCACTGACAGCACGTTCATATTATGAAATAAAACAAAACAGATCCCGCCATTTTAATTAGTATATTGACAGATGTAAAATAATAATAAATAAAATCAAATAATTACTAGTATTATTAATATAGCAGGTAAGATAGCATTATAGATATAATTCAATACACACAAGTTGATCTTTAAGTCTATAAAAAGTTTTACAAATATACTTTGCGTTTTTCTGACGTTTCAATTCCCTAAGAAACAAAATTTAACACAAAAATCATGCAAATTTCGTTTCAAGTTCTGGAGTTAACTCAAATTATGGCTAATAATAAAATTCCAAGTATTGATGCAAGAAATGAGCTTGCTGAGTTGGTGAAGCGAAAAGTTGAAATAGCTGTAAGTAAATTTGGAATAAAAATTAATATTTCTGTAAAGAAACTTTTTTTATTCCATAAAAAAAATCTCAAATTATTATATGCCCTAAGCAAGTAAATTTTTCTTTAGGAAACTCTAGCAAATCTCGAGAGACAAATATATGCCTTCGAAGGTAACCTATAAACAAAAATAAATTTATAATTTATTGTCCTTGTTCTTATAAAATGTAATTATAGGATCATACCTCGAAGATACCCAATTATATGGAAATATAATTCGTGGGTGGGATAGATATTTGGTGTCCAATAATAATTTATCGATTAGTTCAAGTAATGCAAATAATAAAACAAACAATTCGAGTAATTCAAATTCCAAGCATGATAAAAGGAACAGGAAATTCAAAGAAGCAGAAAGGTTATTTTCTAAATCCTCAATCACGTCAATGGCAGTAAGTTATTTGTTAGATATGTGTATTAAAATTTGATTTTTCAAAATTATATAAATGTTTTTTATATAGGCTGTATCAGGACTCATAGAACCAAACGAACAAAAACGTAAGTTAATATATTATTTGCTACTATTATTTATTTTATTTATTCCTGTATATAGTTTTTAATTTGAATTTTATTTGTTATTTTATTTTTGCAGATTTTGATTCAAAGAACTGAAATCTTAGTTTGTTTTGATGCAATATATTTTTAAGTTTCAATAATTTAAGGATTTTATATTATAAATGTGATTATTAAACTAGTTCTTAAAAATATTTATTTTTTTATGTATTTTTATATATGCAATAAAATATTAGCATTAAATATTTTTTGTTTTTATTTTATGTTATTTATTTTAATTTAGTGTAAGTGCAATATTATTTATTAGATTTTGTATTTTGGTAGAATATTCAATTACACAATTTTGATAATGTCATCTTGTAGTAAAAAATCATGCTTCAACTTATTATTTTAAATGCTGTTTACTGATTTGAATATTTTGGTATACAATTGCATTTTTTGTGTGAAAAAACTATTAGTTGATTTGATATTGCAGAAAATCGGGAGGAAATGAATTCTCCAGCTCGAAGTAATGATAACGACTCTTCTGATGAAGGTAGCATATTTTTTATACAATTGGTTACCCCTTATGGTTTCATCAATATGATATAAAAGCTAAAAGCAATGCATTTATCTAAAGCCCCGAAACGATTTAATTAAGCAAAATGTTTTTAACTATATTATTGCAATTAACTTAATCAATTTCGTTAGTTTACTTTATTTCATGTTCATAGTACCACCAATTTGCTATTATACTTAAATAAAAAAGCTGCCAATATGTCACTTTACAAATTTAATTATAATGAAATTGGCATCATTTTTCAATAATACTTTGTAATATATTATTATCAAACTACGTAACTCATTCATTAACATTTTTCACTAATTTATTTCAGGATTAATTGGAGATATTCCGAAAAATACCTCAGGAAAACATCAAACCGCAAACACTTTTTCATCTAGTACTAATAATACAACAAATACAAACAATAATTTATCGATGATTAATTCTGTTTCAAGTTCGAATATGGTAAATAATACTAGTAAAAACAATGTGCACAACTCTTCAAATAATATCCCAAATAACAATAACAGCAAAAATAAACACAGTTTTGATAAACGTAATGCAAATAAAAAGGCGAGATATAAATAAAAAAAACGATAAAATATAATGGTTAAAGTGACTATACTTGCTTACATCGAGATAGAATCATTTTTTAATAAAAATAGATGTTTTAAATGTCAATGAATGTCCTGTTTAATAAAATATTTTATATTACAAACTTCTTGTTTCATATTTATGGTACCAAAAGTATGCACATAGTAAACAGATAAATGTAATTTTGATATTTGAAAATTATAACGCACAATTGTTATTTACAAACTATTAAAATTAAATGTATCTCTATTAAATTCTTCAATTTTTGGTTACGATTATATTGTTAAAATTAGAAATATAAACCAGGACTATTATGCAAATATATATATATATATATATATATATATATATATATATTGCATTTTTTTACATATAAATAAAAAGACTTACCAAAGGCTCTGAATGTATCTCCTATCTAATTTGTTTGTTCGTGCAGCGGACTTTGTCCTGAATAAATATCAATAAAGAAGTACTAGCAACATTCTCCAAATTGAAAATTTGATTTTTCCTTCATACTACGAATTTTCATACCATATTCATAGTTCCTGCTTATCAGAGAAAAAAAAATTCAAATAATTCGATAAATCTTTATAAAATATACCTGAAATAAAATAATGAAAATATTATTATTGATAGTCTACATGCTGCTAAAATTACATCATTATTTTGTTCTAATTTAAAGCAATGTTTATCCAAATCGTTCTCAGGAAATTAAAATACAAATATATATTGATATAAATATATATTTAAAAGTTAGTATGTATTACGGTTGTTACCTTTTACACAGGTAGATATTATGGATATTGCATAATAAACATTAAGATATATTATATCAATAAAATAAAACTATTGCACTAAATAACATTTATAATTTTGTTCCGTATTTTAAACACAAAGGAAACAGTGAGAAAACCTAAACATTAAACATAAAACTTATATATATATTATATATATATATATATATATATATATATATTAACAAAGTTTAATAATCGAGCATAACATCAATAAAAAACATGAATTTCTTTCAAAAATTTATTTTAAATCCATACGTTTCGGCTATAATCCTAGCCTTCATTCAGTGGAAACTAAAAATAAAATTAAAAACTAAAACAATTGAATTGGAGTGGAAAGAAAAAATAAAATAGTAAATAGTACTTACAATCAGAAAATCTTAGTGTTAAATTGGAAAATTTTTAATAATCCATGGTATCAGGATATGGTAATGCACTACACTATGTATTATAAACATTAAACTTAAATTACACAATATTTTCACAAAATACTAATTTTAAAAAATCACAAATGGATAGTGTGTTATTCGTAGACTGGTTGAAGATACAATGGAGAAAGACATTTTTAAAAAATATTTTTACCAAGATTCTACACATGTGTGGAACGAATTTGCGAATCCTTTGCGCGACGTTTTTATTGTTTTGTAAGAAATTTGGTAATGTAACACATTACTAATTAATACCATGGATTATTAAAAATTTTCCAATTTAACACTAAAGATTTTCTGATTGTAAGTACTAATTACTATTTTATTTTTTCTTTCCACTCCAATTCAATTGTTTTAGTTTTTAATTTTATTTTTAGTTTCCACTGAATGAAGGCTAGGATTATAGCCGAAATGTATGGATTTAAAATAAATTTTTGAAAGAAATTCATGTATTTTATTGATGTTATGCCCGATTATTAGACTTTGTTAATACATATGTCAACATCAAATTCAGAATCATACAATATATATATATATATATATATATATATATATATAAAGAACTTGAATGTGAAATCTTGAGGTAGTAACAAAATATTCATAATTCACAATAACTTATAATATTGATTGCCTCGTTATTTTATAATACGTATAAATAATTTCTTAGTATTTGTCTAAATGATGCTTGTTCGTGAAAGAAATTATAATGCTTCAGAAATACAATCAATCTTTGTTCATAATATAGCACTAAAACAATGTAAATCAATTCGCTTTGATAAATTTTCACAATGTTTGCAAGATTTGTATATAATAGAATGAAAATGAAGAGGAATAGTTATGGAGAGTATTAACAACACTTTAGAGTCCACAGTTCCTTTTCAAAAATTCTAAAGAATATTTTCTTAATTTATATTATAATAGAGTGAAATGTGAAATATTATTACCAAAACTGAGTGGCACAATCAATGGAAAATATTGTTACTTAGACTGGAATAAAAAAATTATTTAATTCGCACATATAACAACCGATATACTTTTAAAAAACAATTCAATCACAAGCAACAAAAAAAAAAAAACAAATTTCAAGCATTACATTTAAGTTAAGATCAATATAAGTATAGATCAATGTCCCATTAAAAGGCTTAACATACAAAATTTAGATAACTAGCTAGTTGCATCGTAGAACCAGCCAAATACTCATAAGTAAACTGAATGCATTATTAAAAATAAGTAGACCAGGAACTTAATAATTTACTAGTTTAAAAATTTCCTCATAATCGATCATTTCCTAATCTTTGCATTAAAAAATCTAATTCATAATTCTATATATAAAATAACTATTCTATAAATTAGTTACATACATTTCTTTGTGATATAAGTATTTCAGGTTAAGTCAAACTCACGTGAGCTTTTGTATATAATACATCGTCATCATGTAGTTTCCTTTATATTCGTGATTGTAAATAAATAACTAAATAAATATACTCAATATGTTAATCTCCATAAATAAAATATATAATTTATCCATTTTATCATAAAAACCTATTAAAATATGTAAAAAATCTTAAAATAATCTTTTGCTTAAAAATTAATAATCACAAACAAGTGGAATTGTTTAAAATAACAGTATAAAATAAAATGCTCTGATATATTATCTAATACTGGAGTGCAGTAAGTACTTAAGTTTAAACCCGTTGTATCTCAAATAGTTTTACATCTGTGTCATACCATATCGGTGGATCGACATTTCTAGAAATAAAGCATTTTATCATGAAAATATTTGTTTATTGAATAGTGGGCAATAAATTGAAAGTTAGCTTACCTTAAGTAAATGACACCCCACATGTATGTTCTAAACCAGGCCGTGGTCCCAGGATTAGCTTGATATTTTCTGATTAGAATTGGATGGGGAACTGGTAATAATCCAACTAATGTGCCGTGTTGTAAAAATCGCAGAATCTCACTCTCATCAGTCAATCCTCTGAGAAGTATAAATGATTACATTTTATAAAATATCAGGTATTGGTCGCAAGTGGCATTTTTATGAGAAAATTTTCAAAAACTTTCCGGCATGTGTGAATAATCAACATAATCAATAAGAAAAAAATTATAAGTGATATATACCAAGCTCGAAACAAAGACAATTTTTTTTTTTTAATTGGTGGACAAAAAAAATTGGAAAAATTAAAAAAAAACGACTTATAAAAATATCATGGATAAGTCCATGGATTTTGAAACTAAAATTAAAATTCACAAATTGATAAAACTTTGAAAAAAGCATCATAGACAAAAAAATCATTGACAAAAATGTTTAGAAAAAAATCAAGGACAAGAAAAACCAAAAAAAATCATGGACAAAAGCCCACGGATTTTAAAATTGAAATTGAAATTTACGAATCGATAAAAACCTAAAAAAAAAATCATAAACAAAAAAAAAATCATTGACTAAAAATGTTTGGAAAAAAATCGTGTACGGATTTTGAAATCATTGACAAAAATTTTTTGAAAAAAATCATTGACAAAAAATGTTTTGAAAAAAAACATTGACAAACAAATTTTGAAATAAATTATAGTCCATTTTGAAAGATTTTGAAACTGAAATTAAAATTTACGAATCGATAAAAACTTTCACATTTTTTTTTTAAATAAAAATAAAAATTAAAAAAAAAAATAGAAAAAAATCATAGATGAAAACAATTGAAAGTCTACGGATTTTAAAATTAAAATTAAGATTTCGATTAAAGATCAAATTTTGGCCCACTTATACATTACATCGCAAAAAAAAACATACTTGTCAATGCAGATCTTTTCCACCTGTGGAACTAAAACTTGGAGCAGCCTCATAATTGTTTGCAACGGCAACTTAGTCCTCCAAGAATTTACCCATTCGCTTGTAGCATGGAAAATTTCGCCTTCTTTTACATCACCAGAAGAATTAGCAGCTACTCTTATACTACCCCTCTGCAATAATAAAAATAAAAAAGAATATAATAGTAATTTACTTCATAATGAATAAAGAAAGGCATATATTGAATATTATCACAAAACAAAAGTTTAATACCTGATTCACAGCTCTTTGGAATGTAGGTGAATCTAAATGATCTTTGGAATTATTTTGCTTGTCAACTGGTGATAATGGCTAAAAACAATATAAATATTTAGTATGAATAAATATAAAAAATCAAATAACATTTATCATTACCTCATTGTCCTGATTGTTTTTAGAATTTCTAGGTTCTTCCGATTCTAAGGACAATTCCTTCATTTGTTGACTAGAAGGATGTGCAGAAGCACTTTCCGTCATTTGAGCAATAGCTACAAATTCATGAGAATGATTATAAAAATATTATATTTATTGTAATATTGGTGACTAAATACAAACCAGGAGTTTTCATCAATGTTGCATTCAAAGTTCCTGGCTCGGCTGGTAATGCTGGTTTTGCTCCTTCCATTAACTCCTCAGGGGCAGTCATAGGTGAATGAGCCAATTCAGGACTTGGAGTTGAACTATTCTTCAACAGTTTTCTACCTCCTAATGCTTTTGATATGCCACCAACATCATTTGGTAAGTTTGCCAAAGCATGGAAAACTTGACGCTTTCTTATGATTGTATATACCAAATTTGAGTTACCTAAATTAAATATTATTTAATTAAGAAAAAGGTATATTTAAGTTTATTAATTTATTAACTTACCATCAAATTGGTACTGAATAATATTATTGAAAATTTCCAATAAAAAGAACACTAAATGATGATTAGCCGGGGCTGAAAATAAGAACCAAGGCGTGCTGAAAGCTTCTAAGAGATGCAGAAGTTTCGTACTCGCAACCATTGATAACGTTTTCAAATACGGAGATACTGAAAATTGATTTTTTTATTTAATAAGTATAAATAACAATAAATAAAAAATATGTACCTAATATGTTTTATCTATTATAACTTACCGTTAACCAATATTGTCAACAAACAGTCAAACAACGGTTGCAATCTTTGGTGACCAGTGGTAACAATTTTATGAAAAACTGTCACCAATAAATCAGCATGAGATCCTGTGAAAACTGGTATATCCATTGGTACAGTTGCCGTGTAAGGTTTATTTAACCTGACTCCAAAATTCCTTTCTCCTGATAAAAGTAAAAGTATGAAGACTCCAATATGCATCAATCCTACTCTAGCTACAAATTGATGGATACAGATTAATACATAGCATAGAAAAAAATTAATAAGGAATAAACACAAAGAAAAATAAAACTTACATTGATCGGCTCTAGAATCATTTAGATGATACAATATTGGCACTAAAACTTCTAAGACATCGCTACTCTTCAAAACATAATATAAAAATTTCTGAAAACAAGTAACCATTTAACATATCATTCATATATATATTTAGATATATAATATAAATCAGTATCTGAAGACAAAAATAAAGATTTTCATTCATATTCTATTTTAATAAAAAAAAAAATCAATTTTTCTATTACTGCTGTTATTATAATAATGTGTAACACATTATCATATATAACCTTAAATTTTTTTTAATGATATGAGCTCTGATTAACAATTAGCTCAATTATTATTAGCATTTGTTATTGTTTTTGAAGTAAAATCTCTACAATAATGCATCCAATTGCTTACCAAACTCAAAATATTTAATAATCTCAATAAAGAAAAATAGAATCAAAACAATTTCTAAAATAAATATACCAGATACTTAATACCAAATGAAGGAATAACTTAAAATATCTTATTACCATTAAGCAATTATTTCAATTTACCTTGTTGTAGTCACATATTTTCCAGAAGAACACTAATAATTCTTGATGGCAATGCACTCTTTTAGTAGAATTAGGCAGATAGCTTTGAGTTAGTGGATTATTCAACAGTCTTGTTATTCCTTTCAATATAAAACCAAAATCTTCATCTCTATGTATACGTGATAAATAATTTATAAATAAGTTGTCACCGGGATTGCCCTAAAATAAAATAAATAAAAACAGAATAGAATTAAATTATATAAAATGTCGATTAAGGAAATAAAAACCAACCTTAAAAATAATTATATATGAATTATATTCTTTAGTAAAACTTACCTCATCTACTTCAATACCAGTAACATCATGATCCAGGGTTACGATTAAAATTTGTAAAGCGGCTTCCATTAGAGGCTCCATAGTGTCATTGAATAATAAATGATTATATGGAACTCCCAACCCCACAGGATCATAAGCGCAAACAGTATTTAGTAATGAAGTGAACAAGGGCAGAGCATGTCGATTATCACCACTAGTTAGATATCTTAAAAATATATATATAACAAAGATTTATAAAAATTTATTATATATATATATATATATATATATATATAAGATTTATTGAATTACTGAATTGAAATATAGTTGTAATGATTGGAATAATTGCAATATTTGCTCATAAGTAATAATTTGTAAATAGAGTTCACTTACGAAATCCATTTATTAGGTTCTTGTGGTCCAGTAGGATTAGATGGTGGTTTATACATTGTTTCACTGAAACATGTTAGTAATAGTTTTAATAATGCCGTTCTTCTTTGCTCAATTAATGGAGTACGTGGAGGTGCCTGAGCAAAACCAACACCAGCTTCCCAAATATATTCACAACTGTCTATATTAGATAATTCTTCAGCTTTATCCTGTAAACATAAATGATAGTGAATTCATGCATTATAAAAAATAAAATTAATTTATTTAAATAAGAACATGGCATCAATATTGTATTTCTTATACATTCGTATTTAAGGAATTTGAAAGCCCTTTAATAATAATCATATTATTTAATTAACTTACTGGGCCAAGTCTCCTGCCACCGACAACAGTAAAATCAGGACAAAACAACAAATCCTGAAATCATAACAAATCATATAAATATTAAATCCTCAGTATTTCTTAAATTGTAAGATATAATAAAATATAATTATGGCATTACACAAATAGCATTCAGCAAACTTTCAGCTAAAGGCACAGCCGCTTTTTCATCTTGTGAATTTGAGTTTGGCAAGGAGGACCAAAAGAATCCTCTCCAATCTGAATCTTCGAATATATATGGCAGAATTCGTAGTAGCAAGTGAACACAATTCATAACTGAAAAATAAAATAGTAGTAATAAAATCAAATACAGATATAATAATTATTAAACATACATGAAAATATATTGTTACTAAACACATGATGATCACTTATAATTAAGTAGAGGTTGAACATAGAGCATTAAAAATTAGGACACTTTCAAAAACCATGCTCATTGAGAAGATTTAAAAATTTATTATTATAATAAATAATTGGGAGAATTTTTGTACAAAAGTCGACCATAATGATGTTAAGGTTTCAAAAAAATTGTATAAAATGAAATATTAATATATTAAAAATTAGCTGACAAGCAAGTTAATGAAAGAAATCAAACCTGTTTGCTGCTCATTTTGAGTTCGACAACTGCTATCAACAGATTTTACTAATCTTTCAACTGCTTTATAGCAAAGAGTTGCTAAATTTGATGGAGATTCTTCTCGTAACACCCTTATCTTAAAATGTTTCAATATTATGTTAGCACTAATACAATATAATATACAAATATACAAACATATATATATATATATATATGTATATATATATATATATATGTATATATATATATATATATATATGTATAAATTAATTATTTGAATATTATTACCTCATTATCTGGAACAAGAGCAAACACATCTTGTATACTAGCAGAATGTTCAGACCAAAATTGTTCCCAAAATCTGTCATCATTAGCATCTACAGGCTTAAAAAGATGATTTCAATGATTTTCACATCCTGATAAAAATTATAATACTTTTAATTCAATTTTGTTAAAAACCTGTGACTTTGATGTAAGTTGCACAACAGCTTTTCTGAAATTTATTTTTGTGTCTGCATTGCCCATTATTTTTGGTGGGTTTATTAACGTTATAAAAACGATAGAATGTGAGTTTTGTGTATATCAAATACAATATATATTATAAATCTAGTAAAACATTAGCATCATTTGGCCATTACTGAAGACTGCCATACAAACGTCATGTACGTCAAGGTTGGTTGAATTGTTTGATAAGTTAAAAAATCTGTTTGGTATGCACGAACGGTGCTAGATGTCGCTAGGTTAGTGCACGTTGTCATGTTGGCAGCACTTCGCCTTGAAATATGTAACAAGATTTTCGAAATTTGCTTTTTTACATCCTCTTCCGTAAACTCAATGTTAATATTTTGTATTGTTATTTAAATTAAATTAAATAACACATAGTGTTATTCGTAGATAAAAAAGAGTGGTGTTATTGGTGTTTCATCATAAAGTAAACTAAATTAATATAGAGTCACATACGAATTTGCCATTATCCGGAGCATAGATAAGTAAGCATGTCCGGACTACCAACTACCAACCGCGACCAATTGCTATGCATGTACATTCCCACAATTCAAATTTTTGCATGATTAATGCTGCAATTTAGAGTATGTATGTAAAATGTAATCTAATAAAATATGTACATACATAAGGAAGTGTTAATTTCTAAATAAACATTGATTTTAGTTTATATCTATATATGTAATTGTTATTTTTAATTATAACACAATATTATTCTTCATACATTTGATTATCCAGATTTTCGTTCATACGAATGCCCATAGACAATAATTAATCCGGTTAATCGAGTTTCTGCTGTATATAAAAATATTATATATAAGAACTGAAAATGAAAATTGTATATATCTTAACGTTTCAGAGGTTTCTGAATATTTTGGCATACCTTAGAAAAAATGGATGTATGTGTGTGTCTGTACGTGCGGATACAATTTTTCGTCGAAGATTTCGAGAACACGGATTAACCGATTTGAATAATTCAAAGAACATACGATTTGTATCGATAAGGAGACGCGCTGATTAGTTTTTGGCAAAGGCAGGTCCAGCCGATACGGAGCAAAATGTGCCAAATATATCCAATTAATATTAGTCATAAATAAATAAATTTTTATTATATTTTCTGTAACAAGTATTGTTAAATAAGCGATTTTCTGTAGAATAAATCAATAAAACTTCTTAAAAATTATTTGAAATACAATACTGTTTTATTAAATATACTAGATCGCTTTTTACAAATACACGTTTTCAATAAAATATGTTACTCTTAATCTACATATAAAATATATTTAAGTCAAAATAAACTATTATTATTTTACACGACAATATCAATATTATACTTCATTAGTCATTGTAAATATGACTTGAAAATATTGAAGACCAATATAAACATTTAATAAATATATTTGAATATAATTATACATTGGTCATTATAATAATTAAAATATAGAAAATTAAAGTGTTCTTAAAATATAGAATATTGAAATACTATTTATGTAAGTATTTATTTAATAATTAAGTAGAGTTTGGCTTATCACAAAGGAAGACGTTAAATATTGCTTAACATTTTGGAAACACTATGATTTTTTTAAAAAACTTATATTAAGTCAAATTGTTTAAATTTTTTATGACTAAAATACTTCAATCATTGGAAGCTCTGAAATCTAATTGCATTGCAAGAAAGTCTTCAAACAAATTTTTAATTTATATTTGTAAAATTATATGATAATATGGAAGCACTGCATTGTGATATAGGATTTTTTTTGCCCCAAACTTTGGAAAGGAAATAATTTGGTAATGATGGAGACATTTGAAATTAACAATACTTCATAAAATACAGAAAGAAACTATTATTTTAAATTAAATTTTCTTGAAATTAAACAGAAGTCTAAATTCTTTATTCTTTTTTCTTGAAAACAACAAATCTATCCTGACCGATTGTTTAGTGATTTTTTTAAAAGAAAAATGACTATTAAAACTAATTACGTTCTGGTTTCTAACCAAAAATATATCTATATTTTTCTCATATAAAAAATTTCCATATGAAAAATATTGATAATTTATACATATACATATGGATATGTAAGCATATATAATATATAAAACTATTTAAAAATACTTTAAGAATAATCTATAACAATGAGCGTTTTACTTTATATCTAAGCGTTTTCCTATGAGCGATAACATGCAAATAATTGCACACTTTTCCCAAAAAAAGGAAATAATTACAAATTTATTATATACACTTGATTTTTTATCCTTTAAATATTATTTACAAGTCAGTACAAAAATACCTTTTATTATAAAGTAAATTATTATTTACACCGACCTAATAAATTTTATAGATATTTTACTCAATATACAAATATTGTTATTGATAAATAAATCATTGTTAATATATTGTGACGACTACAAATTTATATCTAATTTAAAGAAAAACGAGTTATATAACTCGTTGTAAGGATACATATATGAGTTTTAAAGGATACATATATGTATCCTTAAGAATTCATATTCAATTCATTAAAAGCATATAAATTAGGCTGTGAAAATACTGTATGTTATAATATTAAATAACATTAATATTTAAATTAAAAGCAGAAAATAGTGCTCTCAGAATTGATATGATAAATGGAATACCTCAAATTATACGTGATTGAATTATTATAAACTTCGTAATTTAGCTAATATTTTACTTCATCTCTTTCTATATGCACATTAAAGTTTCTTGATAAAAATTTCTATTATTAAGAATTTATTGCCCAATTATTCCAAAATTCTATTAATTCTATTAACCTTCTTATGCACATCTTTTGTGAATTTATTTCACACTAAATGTTTTCTTATGGATTGTCTATTTCTTCAACTGAAGAAGACCATCATAGTTTCGAAATTCCAACAAGGTTACAATAACAAACCTTACACCTTGTCATGGGTTCATTAAAACACTATAAACTAATTAGTTCATTTTCTGTTCAAACTTAAATTAAAACTAGCACAAGTCTTTTCGGATTAATTTCACACATTTTTTTTATTTTATTTGGCTAACTGTTTCCAGCATTAGAACCACGACTAAGAGGCCTGTGTTTAAATTCGTTTTCCCTGTTTCCTCCTGATGGTGATTGTGGTGCAGATTGGGATGTCCTGCGTCCTCCACAGTTAGGACAAGAAGATCCTGTTCTTTTGGCCAAGATTGAGCGAAGTTTCAGGGCAGGTCCCAATTTCATGCCCAAGGATCCCGTTAAATGTTCTTCGGTCAGAAGAGGCAGTCCGCTTCCGTCTATGCATTGGTCTCGAAAGTTCTGAAATAAAAAAGAAAGGTTAGAAATATTGCAAGAAAATTGAATTTCATATTAATTAATTTCAGTTTAATACAGATTCTAGTGTAATTGAGAATATTGGCTAAAACATCTAGTACCTAACTATATTGTAATGTTTTTTAGTACAACGGATCGATGATACTAACCAAAAGGTCAATATTGCTGATATAATACGGTTTATATTAATTATTTGATAATCTCAGTTGTATTTCTTATAAATTGTGATCTAGTTCAATCATAGTAGTTTCACATTGTGCACTTATTTGATATTTTATTAGATCTCAAAAAGATGTTTATGTCTTGTGCATGTGTGTGCGGATAGAATTCTTCGTCGACGATTTCGAGAACACAGATCAACCGATATGAATGATTCAAAAATTCAAAATTAGTTACATTTCTTATAAAAAGTGATCTAGTTCAATTGTAGCAGTTTCACGATGTGTTCATTTATTTGAAATTTTCTTACTTCTCAAAAAGACGTTTATGTTCTCGGCAGGAAATCCTTATTTTACGTTTTCTCGGTGTTTTAGTCATTTTGAATCGTTTGATATTGAAGCCGAGAGTATAGGAGATAATATTTGATTTTTATGATTTTAAAGCGCGAAATGAATTACGTCGATCTTTTGTCCACTTTTTAGCCAAAAATCCTGATCCGATTTTAAAAATTAAAAAACGGCTCAAATAATATTACTTAGCAATCATGCTGATTAGTTTTTGGTAAAGATCGGCTGAGCCGTTCATTGTTGAACAATTTTTAATAAAAGTTTAAACATCCTAACATATTATGGGTCTACGACAAGTGATTTAATTTAAAAAAATCAGAATTTTAAAATGATAAAAGACTTGATAGTCTCATAACAAAAAATTGAGTAAAAATAAAAAAAACTTGAAAATAATACGATTTTTGCTAATCAAAAAAAAAAACAAAAAATGGTCACAGGTTGACCAAAGCTGTAGGTTATACTTAAGAGCTCATAATATTAAAAATGCATGGAGTATTTTTTTTTATTTTTTTCATGATATTTACGATGTATAATAACATAACGTTTGATTTGACGTTGAATTCTGAGTCACCTTATATATTTCATTTATAGCTTTAATTGATAGCCTAGTCAATTTAGACTAAAAATCAGGGTGAAGGTGGCGTAAATTCATAATGGGCTGTAACTTGGTAAATTTGCTTAAAATACAATTATAAAAAAATCCCATCAGGTCAGTCCTCATCGTTCCGGTATGAACTAAAAATTCGAAGCAATTAAGTTAATTAAATTAAATCAGGTAAAACTCGAGAAAAACACAAGAAAAATCAGGGAAAATCGGGGGAAAGCGAGAAAAATCAGGAAAAATTAGGGCAAATTAGAGGAAATCGAGGAAAATAAAAAAAAAATAGAGAAAATCAGAGAAAATCAGGAAAATTAAGGAGAAATCAGGAGAAATCATAAAAAATAAGGAAAAATCAAGAGAAATCAGGATAAAACAGGGAAAATCAGGAGAAATCAGAAGAAATCAGAAAAAAACAGGAGAAATCAGAAGAAATCAGGGGAAATCAGGGCATTCAGGGAATATCAGGGTAGTTAGGAAAATTTTGCAATAGTTCCTTAAGTTTTCAATGTGATATATTTTTAAAACTGTGGCTCTAAAGTATAAATTATTAATACATTTTTTGTAAATAATTTCATGTTCTACAATTTTGTATTGGTATTTTTGCGATAAAACTGACCATTTAGCTGAAAATATATAAAAAATCATTTTTTGACCTTTGACCTTTTAACAATTTTTTAGCTCGCTCCGGAACAATGAGTACTTTTAAGATTTTTTTTATAATTCCATTTTAAGCAATTTTACCAAGTTACAACCTATAATGAATTTTTGTAAACCTTTAGTGAATATTTTAAAACGAAAGTAGTATGTTAATAGGAGTAGAATTAAAAAAAAACTTATAATTAAAAATTTAATTTATTGAAGTAATGTTTTCTTTATGGAGTTCAGTAAGAAACACACAAAACAAAACAAAGTCATTTTTTTGTTAGCGTGCCGATTGCGCCTATATGCTGTGCGTGCATTTTTTGTCGTAAATCGGCCACGTGCCCTACGGGTGCCTAAACGCGATTTACAGACTGACGGCAACCGGCAACCAGCAACTTACGGACTGACCCAGCCGGTAACTACAAATTACACGTGTCCGTCCAATCGCGCTCGATTGAACCCAACCCAACCCATACCCATGCCGGATTGCCGGATTGTCGGATTGCCGGATTGCCAGGGCGAGTTGCTTTGCTCGTTTGCGATTGCAGCAAAAAACGCATTCACATTATGCGTTCAGGATGGAATTATGGATGGCTAAGAATTAATAACGCCGGTAACATTGTTAGCTGATTAAATGTGCGACTTAATGTCCGAGAGACAATGTTGTTGAAAGAGGAATGGAATATGATAAATCAAGAAATGTCTTTAAGGGGCACAACTAGTGTGAAATTTTCAAAAAAATCGAATTTTCAATTTTTCCATATTTAAATAGGTTATACCTTTAAAAATAACATACCAAAATTTTAAATCAATATCTTAAATAGTTTTTGAGTATAGTATATATATAGAATATAGTATAACGATCATTTTATCTTTAAACGTGTTTTTCTCGAAACAGCATTTTCCGAATTTGCTGCAGCGATTACTCAAAAACAAATAGATCCGATCACTATCATATTTTTTTTACTTGTTCTATAAATAGTTCTCCGTAAAATGAACTATAGATTTTTTGATCGAATCAAAAATCAAATTTTGGCAGTTCAAAGACGACAAAAATTTTGGGTAAAATTCGACTTTTTTTTTAAAAACGCCGCCATTTTGTCAATTTTTGATCATTGTTTTATCGTTGTTTATTTTACAGGCAATATTATCTAGTTTAATAAGATTTTTTTTTTTTAAATTTCATCCACGTAGTAGGTCGGAATCACTGCAGCAGTGAAGGGCCTTTTTTCGCGCCGTTGGAGATCGACGATAACTTAAAAAATATTTAATTTTTTTCTTCAAAAATTTTACTCTGTATACTTAAAACGTGCGTAAATATATTCCCAAAATTTTGAAATGTTTGATAAAGTATTTTTTTAATATAAATTCCCAAAAATCACCTTTTTTAGGCGGTCACACTAGTTGTGCCCCTTAAAGAATTGATATACATAGTACTGAACGTATTGGATTTTAAATAATTACATAGTACTGCCTTAGAGATTCAGGGAAAACTAGTGAGAGAGATTTTTCATTGCTATTTTACAATGCAGTGCTATTTTCAATTGAAAACTTATTTTTGATCTATATTTTCCGTTTCGCCATGAAACACCTATGATGACACTAATTAGATTGATATACCAAAAAAAAAAACATTTTAAAACTTTAGTATTGGTAAGTATTGGCGAAATCTTTTTTATTTCTTAAGATTCAATTATAATTCTATTTCTCAATACTAGCCAACTTTTGTAGACTGGAATATTTAATATTAATTTAAATTTTAGCGTTCTAAAAGTCTTAAAATTAAATTGTTTTTTTTTGCACTCTTGCAATAGGGGTTAATCTTTTTATTAGGGTATGGTTGCCAAAGTCGTACCCCTTATAAAAATAATGCTTAAAGCGCTTTAATCTTACCGAAAGCATATTTCCAAAAAGCATTATTTTCTAGATTTTATTGATAAATATGAAGAAATAAATGATAAATGCATTTTTATAAAGTTTTTGATCAAATTGTTAAACGCCAAGTGGTACTATCATCTATAATCTTAATCATACCTACCTCTGATACTACTACTAAAAACTATATATAGTATTGACAGATATCAATTTTTCTTCAGTTATTAGTCACCAACACGGATAATATTAAAAGTATAAAAGTAGTAAAGGTCCTTATAAATTATCAAGTCTCTGGTTAAGAACGAAGATGGAACTGTTCTTGAAAATGCAGCCATTTGGCGTTTTCCAATTTGATTCATCCAATATTTCGTCATACGTTTCAACAAAATTTACTAAAGGATTTCTATCAAACCGGTACGAATAAGAAATTTTACAAAGGTACGACTTAAGATCTTTCAAGTGTGATACAGAAACTGATCGAAAAAAATCAAAATTTTATTATTGTCATGAAAGGCTTATAACTGAGTAAAAATATTAGTAGAAACTTGACAAAATGCTTATTGTTTTAAATAGAGCAAATTCACAAAGTCGGGTATCCTTCTCGTGGATTTCAGTACACCACGTTAATATCTATTTACTTCTATTTCAAAATTCATATTTATTTTTTTATTATTTATTTATTTCAGCCTAATGGCCTAGAAATACATCATTATCTTAAGCCACAATAATACCTTAAACCTACACTTTATATACAATAAAATAAGCAGAAAAACCTAATCAAGGTGATCTATTTAAAAATTCATATACGAGTACAATATTTATAAATAAAACTGAAAAGTAAATAAAAACATTGTTCTTTTTTATATAAATGTGTGAGTTGTAGCAAAAGTAGGCATTCGATTTGTAGTCACAATACGGTTGAGCTTGCAAAGACCACTTACTTTTGACAATATATATACTTACCTTGGAAATATTCTTTGCGCTTTTTGAGACTATCATAGTATCCCTGAATATTAAGGACAAAATCAAATTTAATGATTCGAATCTAGTGATCTTCTAACAAAATTATGAACATCATTGATCTAGAATTTTATAGCATAAAACGACGTCGGGTAAATTGCGGATCCATGGCAAAGCCCAAGAATTTTACTACACAAAAAAGTTTGGTAACCTATGGTTTCAATAAAATATTGAATGTATATAAATTATTGTTATTAAATTAATATGTATACTTTGACCAACCATGGTTCTAGATCTCCTCTTACGCACAAGAACATGTACGGACAGAAAAAAATCAAATGAGAAAAGACAAAAAAAAGCAAAAGCCAATCGAACAAGTGCGCTTTTGAACTACCACCTCTGACGAGGCGGTGAGCGTATCGTGGCAGGCTCCGAACGACGCTAAAGTAATGTTAAGAAGTGAAGCCAAATAAAAAACGGCAGCAAAAAAACGCACTCGAACGGCCACAAGACGCCGAATTTAGCCACGGGCTGTATTTTGCGAGCGTAGTACTCCTCTTCGGCTTTGGCGATTAGTAACATGTTGCGGAGGGATTAACAGGCACTCTGAAGAATGCCAATAAGAAGACATCTGGTAACATAGATTTGGACGAGTATAATATAGACATGTGAGTTTTGAAACTGTACTAACCAAAAATAGAAAAAACTAAATAGAATAGTTAGTTGTAGTTCAATTAATAGAGCAAATAGGTAAAATTGTGAAAGGGATAAAAATAAGCCCGAAAGAAAAGTGAATATATAATATAGTGCGTAAGGTTCACACGTGATTGAAGTAAAACTTATTTGCTACTGTACAAGGTGGCATTTAAGTAAAAATAAATACACCATATAACAATTTTGAATAATGTTTATCAGTAATATGGCAACACTCGTGAGGCACACATTTATCCGTGTCAACCATTATACACATTTATATAATGATAAATTATAAATTATATATTTATAATAGCATTAAAAATATGTATATAATATTTCAAAAAAAATAATGTAATTAAAGTCATACTTCAAATGTGACATGATCGGTTTGTCATTGTAATTAGCATTTAGAAATAAACCTTCATTAGAGAAATGAAGTAATAGCTGATTAATAAACTCTTTAATATTCGTTCACACAGTGGATTATGTTAAACAACGCTTAAACAAATATTGTTTTGCAACTTCACTCATCATGTAATTGTGTTTGAAGAACTTCATGCAATTAAAATTAACATACATTCATTGACTGCTTGTTTTTTTTACTTTTTCGCTTGCGATATAATCTCAATCTTTGAATAGCTGTAATATTTGTCTTGCCTAAAAATATTTTCTATTTTAATAACTTCAAAGATTTATAGAAACTACGAATAATATAGAAATAATTTCTAATCAATAAACATACGTTTAGTACACGGCCCAAATGTTTAATTTGTTTTATTATTTTCAAGGAACAGGGTAAAATATTCTTCTGATTCAGGCATTTTTCATTAAATCTAGATTTGTTCTACGATATAACTTTAAAATGTTTATTTATCTAAGCTGATATTCCTTGTTGATATCAGTACGCATACAACGTTGATGCCGGTACGCATACAACGACAAATCTTTTTTCACATACACGACCACTAATCACAATCGACCCGTATAGAAATCTGTCATCGGGAGCAAATGATTAACAGTTCTGGCGTAAAGGACTTCCGTTGCATTTGTACGGATTTACACCCTAGTGGTGCCTAAAGAAGTTTTACTTTAAAACTGTAGAGATTGCATTATTACCCAATCACAATCACACAATTTGTGCTATAATTTTCTTTATCAATGCTGCATTACAACCAAGTCAAATTATAGCAAATAAAAGAGCAAATGGTACCAGATTGGACCATACCATAAATCGGAGCAATCTGAGATACGGTAAATATATGCTTACTTTTTTTTACTAATGTGGCCAAATTAGAATAAACATATATTATTATTAGATGTCGTTAAATGACAGAAAAAATCTGCATTGGCACTAAAATTGTTCCACGTTTTACCAAACTCCAGAGTGGACTATGGGACTATAATGGTAAGTAGTATGTATAATGGTAAGTAGTATGTATCTAATTGGGAGCAATTTAAAAAATTGACATTGTTTAATGGCGTTAAGGAATATTTAGAATGGTCCACTCTGGTTACCTCAAATCTATATGTTATAATATATTATTATCGTTATTATTATTACCAAAGGCTCTTCGTCTATTTAAACCAAAATAATCCCTGATCGCGTTTTGCATTCGACAGGTGCATGTCAAAACAAATCTTGAAGATTTCGACATGGCTTATTAAGGTTAAGTATAAACGTGAAAGAATGTTATGGTTAGACCAAAAATATATAATTAATATACAAAAATAAACTGATGGTATGGTGCATTTTTTTGACGAATAGTGATTATACTATATCACAATAAATCGAATCCTTCCTTTAAGGCAGATATCACATTAAATAGAATTATAGTTTTATTGGTGATATTGTTTTCATGCTAAGTAAATGAAATTAACTGGATTTTGAAATATAATTGAGACCAGGTTGTTATTTGCATGCACATTCATACCCAATCCGTATAAAGTTTGCAATATAATTTTTTTTACCTACATATTTTATTATGATTATAGTACTGGCAAGCAGTGAGTAAATAAATACAAATTGGAACAATTAATAACAAAGTTAATTTATCAAAAAATGCAATTGTTAATAGTAATAAATTGTAATCACATTTTCACAAAATGTGTAAAGAATTAAGCACGTTTTCAATAAATTGACATCGGTATACTAAATTTGATACCTTGTGAATATTTCAAAAATGAAGTCAAAAATGTAACGATTGAAAACTGTAATTGCCTATCCATATTTAGATAAAGAAGAAATTGTCCTATGCTCCAAAATAACTATAGTAAGAAAGTGCTTCAAGAAAACAAAAAAAAATCTTGATATCCACAATTTCATCTGGTATCATGGTACATGATTCTAATTCAAATCATATTTGTCAATTTATTTTTATAAAATATTATTAAATCATCCTAACGCGCTTCTGCTCGTTTCCGAACGGCTTATTGAAGATTTTCACTGCTTTTTTTATAAAAAAGGGTTCGCATCTGCTCTCTGCAAATCGAAAACTGGTTTAGTCGCAATTGCTTCTGCTTCGTCCATTAACATTTTTCAAAGCCATGACATGTACTGAACTAACCTCACGAAGAACAAACTATCGAGGATGACACAGAACAAAAAATAAAAACCAAGCCATTTTAGTAAAAAATAGTTACCTAGTGAAATACACCCAAATATGGTAAAAAATCTATTTAATTATTAGATCCAATAGGTGAATAAAAAAATAAGAAAATATTAGAATTAGAAGTCAAAGTACTCTCATTTTTCATAATCAATTCTTAAGTAAACAGGTAAATTGAAGTAAAGCTATCCATTGATATCTATAATAAATAGCCGTGGATGTCTGTTGTTCAACATACATTTCTGTGTATCTTTTTTCAATATATGACGTGTGCTCTCTTTTTAAATCATTCATAAAAATGCGTACGAAGTACGAATGAAGATCAAGAAGTGGTTTATGAACAACCTTGGGTAAGAGTTTATTATACAGTATACTCTAAAACCCTGGTACGACGATTTTTTACAGAACCTACTTAAAATTAGTCTCAATTGAGAAAACCTATTATGTGAGATAGGAAAAATAATTAGTTAGTAGCGATTTATCGACTGAACAGATAAAAAAGTCTTCGGGGCGGCCAACCCCTTCCACTTAGTTTTACGCAAAAACCTGTCCAGATATATACTTAAAAGTTTCCCAAATTTTCACCGCGATTGGATGTATGGTTTATAAGACATACACAGATATAAATCTATTTATATATATAGATAAATAAATATCACACAGTTTGATACTTTCTGCAATCCACACACTCTACTATAACTCGTCTTAAGTTTATATTCTCACAGTTTTTTTCTTTTTGAAACGTTGCTTCTCCGCCCACACTATATTCTTTTATTACACCGTAATTAATTTTTAATGAACTGTTAATTATTAAAACCGTTTATCGTTATCCAAAGATGGGAAGCGATAAGTTTATGAAATAAGTTAGAAAATTTATCGTTTAAAAGAGCAATGATAAATGTGTACAGAAACGTAGCGAGCTTTCTGTAGTAGACCATCATATAAAAATTTGGTTAAGGGCTCATAGATTGAAAATAAATCATCATAACTATGTTACTGTCACTTTTTTTTCTAAATTTTCACAAGCAATTCAAGTTAAACATAGCATCTTCTAACTATCTCATAGCAAACTGATTTATTAAATCATTTATAGCCATTAATTTTTCTATGAATAACAGTGCGCCATGCCAAACTACATCCTGATCGACCCAAAGCAGCAGATGATACTTGGCTTGTCACTGATTTTCTTTCAACTAAAATAAATTTTTTGTTTTGTTTTTTTTGTGTAATTATCTATTAATATAAATATTGTTGTAATTTTTTTGGAGGAACATTTTCTTAAGTAAGTTCTTAAGTAATTCATTTCATCAGTTTTAGTTTCGAAAGCTTGGTAAAATTAGAAGAAGGGATGTTTTAGGAATATTTTTTTTACGTAGCAAACTATACACTCAGTACATTCAGCTACTTTTACAGTAATATCCTTGAATATTTGTTTAATAATTTTTAAAATCGTGTAGTTTGTGATCCACATTAGCTAAGAAATAAATAATCACAATTAGTACAGTAAAAAAATTATATGAAGAGTCATGTAAGAATATAATCTCATTTCCGTTCTTGTTATGACGAAAAAATCTGGGTTCGTGCCATGCAATTGCCATCAAATGAACTGAACCATATAATTTAATACCCAAAATAAGAAAATAAACAAAAAATATATTTGAAATTAATTGCACCATTACATAAGCCAATTTTTTTACCGTTTGAAAGCATTTCAATGAGTTGACCGAAATCGACACTGGAAAATCTTATTAGAAAATTATTAGAAAAAATGTTAATAAATGACTAAAAATGTTGATATTAAGGTTTAACTAACTGAACTATTAACATTGAATAAGTTTTAGTATAATTTATATCTGTATTTTAAGTGTATAGGTACATGCATATTTTTTATAAAATTAAAATAAAATGAAAGAAAAAATATGAAAATGCCGCAGGGACAGAAGTTAAAAAAAACATCTTTCAACCCAACAAAATTAAAATACATGTCAGATCTTTCTGATTCGAAAAACGCGATGAGAAATTATTCAATAAAAATAGAAAAACATGTTTTAAAAGTGCATCTTAACTTTTGAATAAATAAAAACATGAAATATGATTCAAGTAGAATTTTCTTACATTCAACTTTTGGTCAATCTTAATGAGGAATTTTATAATTATTTATAGAAACAATATTAAAAGGTGTCCATATACTAACTGGCACTTTATTTTTTTATCTTGTACGATTTTATTTGCTTAGTACGATAAACATATTTTATTTTATGACAAAATGTCATTGTAAATTTGACATTTTGTTGATACGGTTATTTTTACATATTCTTATTTATTTTATGAAATAAATAAATTTTTATAGTACATATTAGTAGATATTAGTTGATATATGTAAATTCCAAAAACAAGAACAAGTTTTAGTAACATATTGTTTTTGTTATCACTTGAAGACAGATTTCGTTTTGTTATATATAATTATGACAAAAGTTTTTTTCAGAAAAAAAAATCTCTTGATTGGGGATTTGATCCTATATCATCATCTCGAATACATTGTTTTTACATTTTTTTAATCTTTATTATTTTTCAGACTGTTGGTAGGTACTGAAATTATAGATATTAATGATAAACATGACAAACTTAGTATACAGTATAACTTTAAACAAGATGATTATCAATTTGGTTGAAATTAGTTGTAAATACGATATGCAAGCTTTTCAAGTGAACATTTTATTATTAAGTTTGGTGAATTTTTCGAATATGAAGAAAAAAGTCAAATTTTAATGTTTGATTTTAAAAAATAATGTAATGAATCGATTTAAATAATCTAGCAAAAAAATGAAAATCGTTGTTACTTTTTAAAAAATCATATATCCAATGTATCAAATATATTTTATGAAAGGGTTATTGATAAAAGTTTAATAATCTCTGGTAATTTTAAGATTGAAAATGAAAAACAAAAATTAAAAATCAAAGAAGATCTGATAGATAAGACAAGGTGCATGCATGAGGAAAAGGCTTAAGGAAGGTATAAGACCGTATAAAGGATTTATCTTCACCGTAGATGACAGAAGTGCTGGATTATATAGAAGTATACACAATGTTATTTTGTTACATTGAAACAATGTAATAATTCAGTATATTATTGCATTTTTATTATAATTTCATATTATAATTGTATTTTTTTCTATCAAGAAAAAGTCAATAACACGTTTTATAGGCTGCTACCTCTTGAAGTTGTAATACCACTTGAAGAATTATTCAGAATATTTTTTTTAAACTAATTAATTGAATAAACTTTGAAACTTTAAAATAATGCTTGCCCAGTTGTACAGTACTACAAATTTAGTATTTACCCAAATATCTACTAAAAATTCAATTCCAACATTTATTTTTTTATCCCAAGTTATTAACTGTTAAAAGTAAGTATACAGACAATTATCAATGTAATCGACTCCATCCGTTTATTCATACGGATATTATCTCTTATATTAATTATGAAACTTTATATCAGATACATCCTCTCTTAAAAAAACATAATTTAATTAATACTTGATTGAATACCGTACAAAAAATTAATAGTAGTTCTGCGAATAATAATCTTGTCATCGTAAAACACTCGAAGAAAGTATGAAGGTCAAAAAATAATGATTTTATTGAACCGTTATGTAATTTTACACTAAATAATCACAGTAGGAAAATAATAATTAGGTATTGATGAAACCGGTTTAATGCTTATTTAATTACTAAATGGTAATTGAAGGTTTTTAAGATATTATGGGAAATATTTATTTTATTAGCCAATATTTGTTACATAAAAATAATAAAAATTCAATCAGTATAAGATCAGAGATTCAGAAAATGTTTCACGAATTGTGATTGGGGATAATATTATGAAACAAAAAAACCATACAAAATTTTAATAATCTTGAAGTATAATATATTTGGAGAGTAATTAATTTCACTGTGTATATTATTTAATAGAATAGTAAATTAAAAATAATCAGGTAAAGAGTAGAAAGGGAGACATGTAGATAGATAAACTGGTAGCCTGAAAAACTGATAGATAGATAAACTGGTATACAAGTAGACACGTGTGCAGGCAAATAGGTGTGCAGGTAGATAGGTAAACAGATGGATACGTAGACAGGTAACCAGGTAGATGCGTAGATAAGTAAATATGTGGATACAAAGAAAGAAAATAGGTGGACAGGTAGACAGGTAAACAGTTGGGTAAAAAGGTAGACAAAAATAAATGTGATGAGGTATACATGTGTTGAACTATCCTTTAACCTTGATTATATTTCGACCTATAGCCTTTTGTCCAGTCGCCTATATGTATTTGTATATATATTGTATTACAAAATATGTATTTGAAAAAGTTCGCGTAGGCGCCTATGAATTTATTTCTATGGTAAATAAATCCCGCAGCGCGACGACACCGCATTATGGACATCGAGGGCACAAAAGGAGAATATATTAACCGCATAAATCATATGACGACCTAACTAACATATCTACAGAGATGATCATCAAATCTGAAGATTCTGTTATAAAATTTGGTAATAGGTAACCCCAAATAAAATTTTTGGTATATTGACAAATAATTATATTTAACTTCCCGTAGGGTAATTTATTGTAATCATCCAAAAACCAAATTGGAATTTTTTGCATATCTTCACGTTTTAAAGATTTCTGAACATTTTGGCTTATTTAAAATTGATGTATGTGTGATTTGTGTGTCCAAAATTTTTCGCACAGATCAACCGATTTGAATGGTTCAAAAAACATACAATTCCTATTGATAGGGAGATTGTGCTGATTAGTTTTTGGCAAAGGCAGCTCCAGTCGTTTCGGAGATACTTAGCAAAAAGTGCAAAAATAGAAATCAAGTTTTTCCATCACATTTGAATGATCCAATAAACATTCAATTTGTAATGATGGGGAGAAGTGGTTATTAGTTTTTGACAAAGGCAGATCCAACCATTTCGGAGCTGAATTAGCAAAAAATCGCAGTTTTGAGAGAACCAATTTGAATGATTCAAAAAACTTTCTGTTAGTGTTTACGAAACAATTGCTTTTGGGGAAATTATCAAAAATTAAAAAGAATATGAAGACATATATGAGGTAAATGTTAAGCAAAAAATTAGTTATAAGCACAAATGTTAAAATAAAATTTGAAAACTACTAGAAATTGAAAAAAAAAGAAATACGATCATCAACTCTTGAAGTTTAAATAAATAAAACAAGATCCAGCAAATCTAGAGTCAATTTTTGTCTCTATATAGAATAATAAGACGAATTATATTGAAAGGGTATTTAAAATTAATGTTCTCAGAAGATATTTTTTAATTTAGGATTTTTTTAATTTAAAGGTTTGTAAATCTGATGTATAATTATCTGGATGGTAAATATTTGATTTTAATTTTTGCACAAAATTCAAAGAATGACTAATTTTAAGTTAAAATATAAATTATACAAATTCAACATAAAATAAAGGATTTGTTCAATTGTTAAAGATCATAATTCACCTCTGTCTAAATCTTATCAGAAGTGCTTCTAGCAGATGTTGGTTTATTAATAAATATGTGATAGTATGTAGGAGTGTAATTCATGGATTTATTTGTATTCATACATATATGTACATATATATATATATATATATATATATATATATTTGTGAGGTGAATTTGATATGTGAAGTCGCGTGCCATGACTCAGGTGTGGCTTTGATTCCGACTATTATATTTTATCTTGCCACAAAAATGCATCTGCAAAGATATACAGAACTGTATATAGATATATTCAATTTATTTATATATGTGGTTTTTATTGCAAAAATATAAATTTCATTTTTTGCGTAGCAAGTTATTTTCTTTTTTCAATTTGGTATTGTCTTGCTTTCTTGCTTTTTAACCTTACTGTTAAGGATTGAAATTTTGAAATTAATATTTTAGGTCCTAATGGCTCAGACAGTTGTTCCCAAATTTATTTAAAGTATCTATACAAAATGTTACAAAAATTAATTTATTTATTCTCATGTCTTAACAGCAATCAAAACCTCATGTCCAATGAGCTGTTGGGCTGGAACTTCTCCTTACTTCATATTTTTAGATGGTAACCCAATGGTAAATCCATCCATACTTGACAATTTTATTATTAGAATATATCTAATAGAGTTGACTTTTTATTCGTGCAGCAATGCCGGGCTAGGGCTATTTTCACTTGGAAACATATTGTTATCTATATTTCCAAGTGAAAATCGTTGTCAGTGTTACAAAAATGCAGATAAAATAATAAAAATGACAAAGCACTAAAATAGCTCATTTAGGATAATTTTTAAGTAAATATTACACATTTACTAGTTGCCATAAAATATTAACACAAAATGTTTTGGTATATAGGAAGATTGCTTCTAGTAGTCTACTTTTACACATGTGAAGCCAAAAAAATATTTTCTTTATTCTATTACACCTCTGTCACCATCATCTTGATATAAAATACTATAGTGTATAAAAACATATTTTGACTGTATAAAATAAACAGATGCTCCTCTGGCTGACCACACAACACGCCATTCAACAATTTGGTGTTTTTCTTTAAACACATGCCGTTGTCGAAATTCGGTAAGAAAAAAGTTACAAATCTTCAATTCGACACCAAAAAACATGAGGATTATCATAATTTAGAATGAGAATCACGATCACGATCACGGATGTAACCTTTTTGTTCGCCTAACAACGAAATGGTCATCGGGATAGTATTATTCGGTTCCGTGAACGGTTTATATAAATTTGTGATAATAAAAAAAACAAATCTCTACGGACGTAAAATTTGAATTTGGACTGATATTGGAAAAAATAAAACTGTTAAATCTTAATGAGTCGAATGACATGTTAGAAATTTTTTCTGTAATCTTACCTAATAACTCATTAAAAATGTTCTACTTTGAGTGCCCAATTTGAAAAATTGAAGTACAGAACTACAACATTAGTTAGAATTTTTTTTATTGCTGATCAATTTATAGATCTCTAAAAAATATTTCATTTTCCATATATTTCTTATGATCATTATATACGGGGTTCATCAAAGATCTTTTGCATATGATTTATATTATGCCCCAGGTAGTTCTGCCAAGCCAAGGAAAATAATAACGAAATTGTTACTCCAAGAATATTGTAATAAGTCAGAGGTCTTGTCACCGCAAATCTACATCCTACATATACATTGATAAAACTTCGTTTCTGAATCGAACAGAATAAGCTTAAGCTAGGTTCACATAATTTCAAACATGGAAGTTAAACTTTTTCATAGTATAAAACAACAGAACTTAAGAGTCATATAGCTAATAATAAGAACTTAACAGTCATATAGCTATAAAATGCTGCGATTAAACATTTTCCTAACAACGTCGCTTTTTGAAGACGAACCAAACATTTACCTTTCTATAATTGGTGACCTATCTATAATTTTTATCATGAGAAATTCTCTAATACTGATCACATATGTTCAATTTGTTGCAACAAAGCCGGGAAAGGGTTAGTTTCTTTTGGAAATTTACATTTTTGAGTAGAAACCGATATCACTATTGCTTGACATCAGGATGACCAAATTGGGTATCGAATCCTGTAATTGCAAGGTCGAAGCTCTCACCACTGCGCCACAAAAAGCCCTCCATAAAAACAACATAGCTGATCATTATGAGTATCGGCGATATAAATCTGCTAAGATTTTCGAGAATTTTCCAAGATTTTCTTGAATCTTCCAAGATTTTCTTGAATCGGTGAAGATTTTTAAAAACTTGCCAAAACTTCTTTCCAAAGATTTTCCTAAATTTATAATGCAGAGAGAAGGTAGATATTTTAAATATAAAATGCAGAATAAAAAGAAAAATAAATATCATTCGATCATCAAATAATAACTAAAAACCCACAATTTTAATATATCATACTAAATAAAATAATTTTTTATGTGAATTAGACGATCAAGGATATTGCTGACAAAACGGTAATAAACCATAATATGTTATACAATTTTATTAACTATATATTTGTCAAAATTACATGATTATGGATTATATGAATATGGATCCATAAAGTTACAAATTTAACCCTTCCCACTAGCTAATCCCAGAAGTGGCATGTATTTTGCCGCCGGAGCGGTGGCATCCAAGTCGAAAGGGTTTATATAAAATTTAAGGTTAAATTCCTCGATTTATTTGACATTATTTACTTAAGAACCATTTTCCTTTTTTTTTAACAGTGACTATGGGTTCTATTGTACATTCTAACCTGTTAATTGTTCGCGAAAGTGGTTAACATTAGTTAGTAGTAGTAGTAGTAGTAGTAGCACATCTTTTTTATGTGCACACTATATATAATATATTATATATGTATATCTAATAGTGTTGGCATATATATAATGCAGCAATGTCCACGAAATCCGATTTTAACTTGAGATTTATAACCTCAAGTGAAAAATTGATATCATAGTGGTTGATATCAAGCTGGTTGAGATTGAAATCGAACCCGGGACTAGTTTGTGCTAGCCCACGTTCTTTTAACTAAAAAAATACTCCATTTATTCAACAAAACATCAATTCGCGTAAGACTTTTTCCGTTGATAGAAGAGATTGAATATTGTATTCTATTTCCAGTGTGAATCGAGCCCAATCGCAGAACTCATTCCTTTAACACTTGCACGTAAATCAGTGTAGGTATTAGATATATAGTGAAGCATAAAGTAATCTGGGGCAGGCAATTTATTTGATCGTATCTCGGATTTGAATTTTTTCCTCGTGCTCATCGAATCGATGCGGGCGCCTATTGCTCTCGGTGCACTCACCGAAGAACAACAACGCCACGAGATAGACAAGAAGGCAAGGTAAGGCGTCTTGAGTAATGATCCCGTTTTCTGTTATGATTCACGGCGATTGCTACATGTCAGGGGAGGGGAATCGGGAGGTCAGTAGACAGTATTATCTATTTTCTAAATCATAAATGAGTAATAAATGTTGATGCTCATGTTGCCATCCAGATCTTTTATTTTGGATAGTATGCATTGGACAACCTCAAAGTTTTTATTTCCCAGAAAATTTGGTATGATCAAAACATTTTTTTTGTTTTATTGTACTTAGCAAACTATACACACAATACATTCAGCTAATTTACAGGTATATTTATTGGACAGCGTGAGAAGGATCGCTATCCTGCGATAGCACCTTCTTAAATACTATGTGTTTTGTTGTAGTAAATCATTGCAGATTCTTTTTTTGCTTTGGCGATAAAGGCTTGAGCAGGTTACACTCTAATTGGTTTGGATGACGACTTAGACGAGCTTTGTATCTAGAGCAGTAATGATTAATTTCTTCTTCTACAGTTGGAATTCTGAGATCTTGATGTATTAACCAGTTGGGGACATATTTTGGAGCGTACACGATTTCTTTCAATATTTTGTTTTGCAACCTCTATAGAATAGTTATGTTTGATTTACTGGCCGCACCCCATATTTGTAGACCGTAGAACCATATTGGTTTAATAACTGTCTTGTATATTAGGTGTTTATTTTCTATTGAGACTTGTGATTTCCAGCCCATTAACGAATTAAATTGCCTACGTGTTAGTTCGAGCTGGTGGTTTACCTCTCAATTTTCTTTATAGAATTCACAAACTCTAAATCTCTTCATGGGTAGCCTAATTTGGACATCATGGAATATATCAGTTTCCAACTCTTTCTGTCATCTCTATTAACGTTGGTGCATCAATTCATTACATTGTAGGCAGAAGATGTTGATGTTTTAGGTTGTTCGTCATTGGCATAGATGGAGGTCATGTTGCTAATGGTAAGTAGACCCCAAAACCATTGGGGTCGTGTGGTATGACCATGTGCCTCTATTGCTTGAATTTATTCCTTTCATAATCATTCCACAGAATTGACACTCGCCGTGCTGATTTTGAGTTTTTTTTTCTAAATGACGTGAGTAAAATTGCCAAATATTTCTTTTTCCATTAGGACTTTTAGGACTTTTGAACTCTTCCTTTAAAACTTTAATGTAAATACACTTTGCAATTTTGGCATATAGTATGAAGGATCAAGTTTTATCTTAATTGCAAAATTAAGGGTCCAATTGCGCCGTAAAATAGACCAATGCTATGGGAAGGCTATGTTATGTAGAAGTTCTCATACAAAATTGTTCTAAATATTGTCTAAAATCATATCGTTGCTGTGCAGTCAGGCGTTTTAGATATAAAACCTAACATAGTAAACGCAAAAATTAAACACAAAGATCATATGATAACTGCATTTTCTGAGATATGGCTTTATGTAAGGTGAATACGTCCGGGTTGACCCGGATTTGTAAAAATGTTTTGATTGCCAATATATTTTTACAAAAATTTCAACTAGAATATTTGAACCGAAAAAATGCACATATAAGTTTTTAGCTCACCAATGCAAAAATATATGGTCACCTTACTTTATGAGCGAAGTTGCATTTTATGTATAAAACGCCTGACCGCACAGCAAATACGTGGTATTTTAACAGTAATTAGTAGCTTTTTGTATGAAAACTGGAACGTAACATAGCCTTGTCATAACATATATCTATTTTATAACAGAATCAGCCCATAAATTTTAAAATGGAAAAATACGCTGTCTTTACGCAGTTTGATATAGGGTTTCGGTATTAGTCGAAAACATATCAACCACAGATGTAACAAAAATTATGTAAATTATCTGGATTATGCACACAACGTCTTAGAATCGGAACCATACCAAAAACAACAGATAAAACACTTAGTTATTCGTTGAATTGCAATAATCATAGTCGAAAAGACTAATGGGGGTGGTTTCCTTCCTGTACGGAAGCTGTATTTTAAATCAGCGTACAGTTGTAAGTAAATTTAAAGAAAAAAGTATGAGGAAAAAAATAGAAGTGCCATTTTTGTCACGCAACGTTATCATACAATTTTTGCCAACACGATGCTTTGACGATGCCCTAACATAACTTCTATCCCATCGGATTATTAATTATCTCATAGTCAATTCCATAAATCCTTTCTCGACTGTTTCCCTGCACTGTCCCAGTTGAGCTTAACATAAGAGGAGTTCGGCCGCTCCCTGATGCGATTTTGTTTATCATTCCTGAGGCCGACGTACGCGGACGTAACAAAAACGTAACAAAAACGTAAAAAAACCACGAAGAATCAGCCGACAGGCAATAGGCAATAGGCAACGGGCGAAGAATCGCCACCTACACGCCGTGCTGGTGCTCAATTGAAAATATTATCTACTCAGGAGAGGAGAGGTACCTGACTTTTATGCACTGTGCACTCTATCTATCTGTTCATGCTTTGTTAGACTTAGGCAGTGCTAGTCAAATAAAGGAACACTGTCATAAATTATTCACCGATAATTTATGACAGTGGTGGTCAAGCATCCTAATTATCCTAATGAGCCATTTTTAAACATTTGAAAATTTATGCCAGACCAATTTAAATGTTCACTAAAAGTGTATTACAAATGTTATGTGATGAGTTTTAGGAGCTATCTAATGAAGTTAGTGATATATCAAAGAATTTTGTCTTTACAAGAAGTAATCAGAAGTTGCAAGATCAAGACTATATATGGTAGATGCAGCAAAACATCCCAACCAAACCCCAATAATTTTTGCCGAGTGGCCAAAGATGTAATTATAGATTACCTTTTCAATTTGTCAATTCAGACCCCTTTATTTCAACTGCATTATTTGATTTCATTAGTTATTCGACGTGGAAATCTGAATTAATCGTGGCAGAGGTAACAATTCAAAGTAGACAATTCTCTTGTAATGACAGCAGAATTGCCTACTATCTAATAATTAGAGGCATTTTAGATTTGCACCAGAAACCTTAAAAGTTCAATTGAAACCATCTAAGTGTAAAAGCCGCACTTACGTAGATATCATAAAAACCGTGAAAAACTTATTTGAAACCATGCCAATGAATCCAATTGTCTATTTTTGTATTTAATTGTCTATTACAAGATGAGAATGTGCTGAAACTTACTGCAAACTCTTGCATACAGTACTCAATTATTTATTATTTCAAAAACTAGTCCTACTAAGCATGAAGATCTATATCATTATCATTGATGTAAACTTATGGACCGAATCTGCCGCATAACAGGCCAATGTTATTGCAAGGCCATGTTACGCTTCAAATTCCATACATTATGCTACTGAATCATACTGAATGCTATGAAATGTCATGTTTTGCTGTGCATTCAGGCGTTTTACACATAAACTACAACGTCACTCGTATGTTATGAAGCTGAGTCAGAAAGACCCTGTTATTTAAGATCGCTTTTTTGACATTTGTGCGGTTTCTAGGTTAGGTTTTCTATCTAAAAACTTGAGAAAAATGCCAGACTGCACAGCAACCACGTGACGATTGTCAATATTTAGAATGAATTTGTATGTAAATTTCTTCATAAGATAGCCTTGCCGTAACATTGGTCTGTTATGCGGCACAATCGGCCCATTAGTCTATTACGTTATAACAAAATCATCATTATTGTTGTCATCAGCACTGCATTCAAACTATTCACCAAATCTATCATGAAAATATTGATTTATGGTAAATACACTTAGTTTAAGAACCGTTTGTCCAGCACGCGCCTCTGGTTGATTTATATCTATCACGGCAG
The DNA here is from genome assembly GCF_003426905.1 of Ctenocephalides felis. NCBI lineage: Eukaryota > Metazoa > Arthropoda > Insecta > Siphonaptera > Pulicidae > Ctenocephalides > Ctenocephalides felis. The sequence goes on from NW_020539726.1 coordinate 28,220,675, forward strand.
AGCAAATCTATGGACGCGGAAATTCAATTAACGCAGATGCGTTGACTTGTGTACTGCATTTCACATTTCAGATTTCGAATAAGAACAAATATACATTCTGCATAAACAATAATCGACTCTATATATTACTTACTTGACTAAAAACTCATAAAGATAGAGAAATAAGAATTTTGACTCAAAATAACATTGCAAGGACTGGTTTAGTTTCGAGATGATCGTCTCTAATCTTAAATCCAGCTAGATCATCTAGATCTTCTATTTCATATCATCCAATTTATTTTATGACAACATAATTTTACAACACGTGTACATGCATCTTTAGAGTCTATTAAGATATATCAGGGATTTATTATCGTCTAAAAATATCCTCACACTATATGGATTTCGACCGAAGAATCTATCAACATATGTTATTAAAATAATATTGTAAGTAACTAAATCGAAGAATTTTCATTCAAGTATTATTTTATTTCTTGTTTTTTATGACGTGGCGTTATATCTTCATTGCTGTCTGGACTTACAATTCAGATAACTAGGTAACTGTGCTTGACGAGTGCAAACGTCATGGACAAATGGCAACATTTGGTGTATTGACAAACATATTTGCCATGTGTATAAAACTGTGACTACTTTCATTGGTGCCTGGACTTACAACCGTTAATTAACAATCCGTGTTTGACAAATTGTTTATTTTTGTTATAATTTATTTTTGTTAATCAAGACTTTAATGTCTTATTTACAAAATTGATATGTGCAAAAAAAGTACAAAAAAATACAATAAATTGACTATAAAATGAAAAAAGTTAAAATAAAAACAGTAATACAAAAATAGTAACATAAACGAACATGAAAAAGTCGCAAAATTTGGTGTATTGACGAGTATATTCGCCATGTGTATAAAACAGTAACCATCTTTATTGCTGTCTGAACTTACAATCCAGGTAACCGATTAATATTCCGTGGTTGACGAATATACTCGTCATGAAAAAGTGGCAACATTTAGTGTATTGACGAATATATTCGTCACGAGTATAAAACAGTGATCATCTTCATTGCTGTCTGGTCTGACAATCCAGATATCCGATTAATAATCTGTGGTTGACGAATATCCTCGTCATGGCGCAGTGGCAAAATTTGGTATATTGACGAGCATATCCGTCATTTGTATAAAATAGCTGCCTGGACTACAATTCAGATATCGAATTAAAAATCCGTGATTAACGAATATACTCGGCAAAATTTGGTATATTGACGAGTGTATTCGTCATGCGTATAAAACTGTGACCATTTACAATTTACATTAAAGTTTTTGGATATACGAAGTATGTTCTGAAATGCCAAGTTGTTTAGTATATTTTGAGGCTATGACTGTATAAAACAAGTAGTCGTAAGTGGCATATTACCTTAAGGCAAGTTCCATGAACTTCCCGAAATGTTAATATAATATACATGATCAATAAAAATAACATTTAGCTATTTGAATAATATTTTAAATAACTAAAATTGTGACAATGATTGGGCTTGTTATATTGAAATTAATCTATCAATTATCCCAAAAAGTGGAGCAATGCATTTTATCTCAACTTACTACATTGATTCACTCACTACATTTCCAACAAATATTATATGAATAAAATTATTATTTTTGTACAAAATAGGATTTAAATAAAAACTTTACTAATAATATGAAAAATGTCACATTAAGTGATAGAAGCTGTCTCGTCTGCAGCCCTCATCGCATTTTGATTTATTCCATCTACTTGGAATTTTGTTATTAACATTCCGAAGCTATTATGCATAATATGAACATACTTTGCGGTATCATGCCACAAGTTCAATTTGTCAGCAAAGTAATAAATTAAAGCAAATTATCTAGTAAAATAATTTAAAATAGCTAAGATTAATTACAAAACTGTAATTATAAACCTGGTCTAATCGATTTCTTAGATGTTAGGCTACATGTTTTGCATGCTACACACTTGAAATACATAATAGTGCATATGCAAATATTACTAAAAACATAAATTTAATAATTCAATTAAGAACGTATAAAATTAATCGAAATATTTATCAAAAATTTCGTTTGAAAATAAACGTAAAAATGCACTTATTGTGAAAAACAAAGTGTATAAAATGTTCTTTTCCTCATTATCAGTGAAATTAAATTTCAAGTTTTAGGTTCATAGTAAACAAATTGTTAATTCTTGTGAATGAATAACATTTATCTCACAGATATTTGATTCTATATTTTATATGGATTTACCAATCTAAAACACTATGTTTAAACCATAAAAGAAAGTTAGATAAAATAAAATAGAATAAATATTTTGTCATACATTTTTGTAGGTGATTGACACAGAAATTGGAATAAACATCCATTGATCGGAGCAATACCATATTTTATCATTTGATTGTTATGTTTTTCGATGTTTATGGTGTTTACACATGTTTGTCTCAAATCTAGAGTATGTAAATTACACACATTTGAGATACATTCATTAGTGTTTTTGGAATAAATTAGAGATTCCAGATACGCGCAAACACATAACCAACCCACAACCAAAAAAAATTATCGAATCAGATTATAAACCAAGTAGTAATAATTTTTAAAACAAAATAGAGTCAAAAAAGTGATAAAGAATTGAAATCTATATATTTAGACAATTAAAAATTGTAAATCAACTGGATATTAATCAATCAAAAAAAAAATCAAAAATGTATTATCAAAGGTACAAAACTACTAAAAATGATTGAAACATGATGTCTTAAATTTTATACTCAACGGTTCATTGTTGTTGTTCTTCCCAATTCTAAATTAAATTATACAAGTTTTATTTTAATTTACATAACAAAAAGACATCTTGCTCACATTACAACGTGTGTGTTAAATGTCATCTAAATAGTCCACATTCCTTAGAGTTCAGACCCAGGAACATTGATACACATCAATAACTTATGATAGAACCAGTTTGGGTTGCAAGAATTCGCATTTCTTGGAAAACACGTCGTTGATTCTCATTAAATATAAATAAAAGTGTAAATTGTAACTGAAGTAATTAACATTTTATATCAATTAAAATATACTAAAAGCTCACTAATAATAGCATGTAATTGATCTGAACTTTTCGTAGGGTAAGTTATTGTAATCGTCCAGAAAACAAAAGTAAAAATTTTTGTATATTTTCACGTTTCAAAGGTTTCTGAACATTTTGGTATATCTCAGAAAAAATGGTTGTGTGTGTGTATGTACGTGGGGATTAGGGTGGTCCTTAATATAGACATTTTTGAATTTCCTAGCTCCCAAGGGCTCAATTGATTCCAAATTGATAAAAAACAATTCTCTGAAAGTTTTAGCTCTTAATTAACTTTTAGATAGTGCGCAATTCAATCAAACTTTGCATGGAAATAGCATGGAAAAAATTTTGAAAATTAAAAAAAACTTTTTTAGGTATAACTTAGCGACAAATGAATTAAAAGTGAAAATTCGTGTCATTTTTTATTGAAAATTCGACGCCCTGCAAAATTTTTGAAAATTTTTTCATGCTATTTCCATACAAATCTTTGATTGAATTGCGCTTTATCTAAAAGACAATATTAAGAGCTAAAACTTTCAGAGAATTGTTTTTTATCAATTTGGAACCATTTGCGCCTTTGGGAGCAAGGAAATTCGAAAATGTCCATATTAAGGACCACCCTAGTGAGGATACAATTTTTCGTCGGCGTTTTCGGGAGTACCACTCAACTGATTTGAATAATTCAAAACTTATATGAATATTAATTGTTTGTTTTTGTAATATTGATTGAATTTCATATGGTAATGCCAGATAATTGCCTGGAAGCTATTTTTACTTGAGAACATATTCCTATCTATAAATCCAATTAAAAGTGATGTCCTACTGCTTGACATCAGGCTGTCCAAGATAAAAGCCGAACCTCTAATTCAAAACCCATAAAGCTGACCAGTGGGCCATGAGGCGACCGCTGTATAAAAATAAATGTGTATTTTGAAAAAACTACACGAAAAACAAGCGACCTTTGTTTTAATTTTGTTTTTGTTTTTCTGTTCATGGCTAAAATTGCGTATTTATCAGCTAAGATTGCGGACACACAATTTATCCTTTATCATTAAAATCGATAAATTTCGAAATCCCCGTTTCATTATATTTTAATAAGAAGACCTCCGTAAGAAAGCCCGCAGCTCTTCGTTCGTAACATGATGATAGAATGTTCTGTTAGTTTGTGCAATCCCGTGGGCGACTGCACTGACCATGAGTACCTATCCTCTGTTAACAATATAACTTCGACAATAACGAAACAAGAGGTATTGAAAGCTCTTTTCCCTTGTTTGTACTTGGTGTCCCATAAACTTTATTGACTAGATAACGAGCGAGTCTGGCAAGTTATCAACATTAGGTGAATAACGACATTCAATGGCGAATAAAACAACGATGGTGATATATAGGTTACTTGATATTTACTAAGTACCTACTTAGTAAATATCAAGATATCTGTGGAATTATGAACTAAATTCCAATTAGAAAATACAAAATAATATTCTGCCATTTTATATGTCGATTCTAACCTCGGCCAGATTGATATCAAGCAGTATGATATCAAATTTCCACTTTAATTTACAGTTCTTAAAAATAATTTCGATTTAAATTAGCCTTTATTGGTCATTACTTCCTTATTACATAAACATGCTCAAACAAGTTTCGGGTTCGATTCCAACCTTGTCCAGATTGATATCAAGCAGTATAATATTACATTTTATCTTGATTTTATCTTTCTCAATTATAATTTCATTTTGAATCAGCCTTTTTTAGTCATCACTGCCACATACATAAATATGCCCAAACAAGTCTCGGGTTCGATTCCAACCTCAGCCAGATTGATATCAAGCAGTTTGATTCCAAATTTTAACTTAAATTTATAGTTATTAATTATAATTTTACTTTAAATTAGTGTTTCTTGGTCATTACTGCTACATATATATATACCAAAACTATTAAATAGCTTATATATACATATTAAAAAAGGATAGTTGACCGATGGGTTGCCGTTTCAAAATAAATACTAAGATAGTATTTAATATAACAACTTATAAAACATGTAGTATGGATTGCTGTTAACAAAATCAATATTTATAGAAATAGTTTTCTATGAACTTTAGGAGCAACGAAAAGATATCATAATTTTATTATTATCATTTTACGTAATTTTTTTTGAATAATTAAAACTGTTAACTTTAAACTAGAGGTAAAAATATTTTACATTATTTGCTTTATAAAAATTAATTATATTCAGGGTGTCCCAGAGCTCAACGTTAATCCGAAACGGAGTGATAGCATTGATAATACTTAACTAATTAGAAGAAAAATATCTCACTCAATGTGAAATTTGTGAGTATTTAAGTTAAACTTAGAGCTTTGACAGTTTTTCAATTATTGTGGTAAATTTTTATTACTCCTGGATAAAGTTAACATGAATACGATTAACAAAAATTATCCACAATAAACGAAAAATGATCACAATTTCAGCAAAGCTCTAGGTTGCACTTAAAAGCTCATAATTTCCAACAACGTGATTTTTTTTCAGGACAGTTACGGCCAATGCTATCACCCGTTTAGGCTTAACGTTGAGTTCTGGGATACCCTGAACATAATTAATTTTTGAAACACAAAAAACCTATATATTTTTAATTAAATCGTAAAAAAATTTGGAGTTTGCCTATTTGCAAATCAAATCAAAAACTAGTTGGTTTGGTATTTAGCCTTGAGGCAAGTTACATGAACTTCCCGATATGTGTAAATAATTGACTTAATAAAAAAAAAATGTGTAAATAATATACTTCATCAATCCTACTTTAAAAAAAAACGATAATAATTTTAGCAAAGTTTGACGAATTTTTAAAATTAAACTACTTGTCGTAATGCCGTAATATTACAGTAAGTTCTATAAGACCATGATGTATATCGCCAAAAAAATTCCATGAAAATCGGCTTAAATTTTTTTTTCAATAGTTCATTACAAGAAAACGGCTCGGTAGATTTTCACCTAAAATTAATCAGTACCATTCCCAACTAATATCTTCCGAACAGTTTTTGATTTTTTAAAATCGGTTCGGTAGGATGAGCTTAAATGTGGACGAAAATTTAACACTTTTTTTCAACAGTTAATTACAAGAAAACGGCTCGGTAGATTTTCACCTAAAATTAATCAGTACCATTCCCAACTAATATCTTTCGAACAGTTTTTGATTTTTTAAAATCGGTTCGGTAGGATGAGCTTAAATGTGGACAAAAACTTTAACACTTTTTTTCAACAGTTAATTACAAGAAAACGGCTCGGTAGATTTTCACCTAAAATTAATCAGTACCATTCCCAACTTATATCTTCCGAACAGTTTTTGATTTTTTAAAATCGGTTCGGTAGGATGAGCTTAAATGTGGACGAAAATTTAACACTTTTTTTCAACAGTTAATTACAAGAAAACGGCTCGGTAGATTTTCACCTAAAATTAATCAGTACCATTCCCAACTAATATCTTTCGAACAGTTTTTGATTTTTTAAAATCGGTTCGGTAGGATGAGCTTAAATGTGGACAAAAACTTTAACACTTTTTTTCAACAGTTAATTACAAGAAAACGGCTCGGTAGATTTTCACCTAAAATTAATCAGTACCATTCCCAACTTATATCTTTCGAACAGTTTTTGATTTTTTAAAATCGGCTCGGTAGGATGAGCTTAAATGTGGACGAAAATTTAACACTTTTTTTCAACAGTTAATTACAAGAAAACGGCTCGGTAGATTTTCACCTAAAATTAATCAGTACCATTCCCAACTTATATCTTTCGAACAGTTTTTGATTTTTTAAAATCGGCTCGGTAGGATGAGCTTAAATGTGGACGAAAATTTAACACTTTTTTTCAACAGTTAATTACAAGAAAACGGCTCGGTAGATTTTCACCTAAAATTAATCAGTACCATTCATTAATTCATAAATAAACTGCGATTGGAAATAGTTATGCAAACCGTTTCATTAATATAATCAATACACAAGAATTTCAAGTTTTTGCGTATTAACAAATGTAACTCAACATCGACATAAAACGATCAACTTTGACACTTAATATTACAGTATATATATTTATTTAAATATATTGCTCGAAGACATATCGATACGAAATAAATACCTGTTAGAATTATTAAGAGAGAACGTCGACATCGCGACTTGGCTCGTGCTGTGAGCTAAGACATTTTTAAATATTTAAATTTTGGTAAGGAGATGTAATGATGAATATTTTAAATATTCTCATTTCACACAGCACAAAGTATCAAAAATTGGCTATTTTTAATTAAAAACATATTTTTGATATAAATAACAAGTAAAAATTGATGTCATCACTGCATGATATCAGGTTAACCAGAGCGGTAGCTTGTACTCAGTATCAAAATCAAAATCAAAAAGAACACTTTTATATTCAAGTGTCGTAAACTAAATAACAGTGCTCAAAACCAAAAACACGAAAATAATTGTCGTGTGACTTAGGGAAAAAGATAGGTACTCATTTCTCTATACCAGGAGGCGGGAAGCTTTTTCAACCATTACCCGAAAATATTGTTGTCTAAGTTGATATTACCCCCATGATAAAAAAAACATTACCGCTGCTCCAGGCTTTACTTACTTTTGAGATAATGGTAGTGGACATTGGCTATCTATCTAGTAATTTTCAAACTAATAAATAAGATCAGTTTTTCTTCGTAAGTCTTTTCTAATAATCTATATCAAAATCTGAACTGTCGCTAACGGTAAATGTACGCACGAATGTACCTACGCGTTTGCATGACATAACGATCTCCAATGACCAGAAGCCAAGTTGTGGTGAAAGGTGTGGAACAGTTTTTTTCCTTATTATTTTAAAATAAAAACCTTCGTCATATCGATTTACACTTGTTTCGTATAATGTAGAAAACCTGATTGTAAAATTACTTTGTCACTTGTGAACGAAATATGTGAAGGTAACTTTCGATTCTTTTTGAAGCCACAAGGAAAAAATAGTTTTTTTTCTTAATTTATATGATTCCATCAAGTTCGTCATTGGTCATTGATAACAAGACTGCAAGTAAAAGACCTCGGTTGGTCTTCAAGCATCAAAAGAAAGGCTGAAGGGCTGAATATTAGGAAAAAAACTAGTGGCATAGGCAGGAATTTCCCGTACTGCAATGAAATATTCGAGGAATATTAAATGCAAATATATTATTATAAATACGGTAGCTTTCATTATTCTTATTTTATAGACAAAATATAAGAGCTTATGAATTGGATGACGACGTTTATATATGTTTACATGAAAAGTAAATAAACAAAACTTAATCAATAGGATTTAAATTAAAAGTCATTATCTAATTTATAAGAATTATAAATAATTTCATTATACAAATGAAATGCAAAGTTAAAAATATTCATTTAAAGTAGGTATATAAGTGAGCTTTAGAACTTTAGCCAAAATTAAAAATTAAAATGGTAGAAAGATGATATTTCGCAGCTTTTAGACAAATCTATCAAATATCTTCTGAGTAGCAAAGGGGCAAACTAATGATAAAAATTTCCAGTTACAAAATAAAGTTTCTAACCCCATCTTATAATTACCATTAATACCAGTCCGCGCAATCCGCTTTTTTCGCATTATTCGATTTTTCGATCTTTTGTTTTTTGCGCGTTATTCGCGATTGGTCATTTTGCTGCTCGCGAGCTATCCGCATTGGCCATTCGGACAGCCAATGGAAGCGGCAAAGAGGGGATTTTCCGCTAAAGAGAGGTCGATTTAAAATTCCGGAGAGTGAAGCGTGCTCGCGGAGCGTTTGAATGAAGAGGTCACGGCATTCTTGTACCGGGTAGGGATAGACGAGAATGATTATATGATAAATACGATATATTCGAGGCAAAATAATATTATAAGAATTAACAAGTTAGCTGTAGCAAAAATAGCTCAGTCAGTAGCATGCCCGATTTATATGCCAGGGACGTTCGGTTCGAGTCCTTGGCACTGACGTTGAATTGTCAGTTGATTCGAGATAGAATAGAATTAAAAATTAGAAGAAGGAGCAAGGTTAGTAGTGCGTTGCATCGTGTCTCAAGACAAATTGCTGGAACTTCCCGTATCATAATTAAATATTCGAGCAAAAAAAAAATCAATAAATATTATTTAATGATTAATAACAATTGTTTTGAATATTTTCAAAGAGATAATTATGATTACTATATATTTATTTGTTCATATAATATACAGTAACGATTTTATTGCTCAAAACACTTAAAAATGTTTACATTAAGAAGAGATGGCGAATGAATTCATCTGAGGATATATTTCTTACGATCACAATAACGCATATTAATATTTACTCAATTATTTTTAGACTAAATTGTAAATTTAAAATTTATATTTCAAGTATAAAACTTTTCATATTTTTGTAAATTTTGAAAACAAAAAAAATTATAAAAATTTAAAAATTTGTTTGAACCGTATAAGTGAACTTTAAAAATTAAGAATCTTGGTACGCAACCCAAAAAAATTGTAACAAAATTTGTATTCATGTTTAAAATCTCTATAAAATATCTGATAATTTGATGTGCAATTGTCTAATGATCATTTTAGCCGGCCAAACATCTTTTTTTTTCATTTGCCCCTGTATCTCCAAAATCACTAAACCTGCCTTCCAAATATTTAATCAATTCTTCATTTCGTCAACACAAGTGGAATATTTTTTGAATCTTTCCAAACGGGCGCTGCTTTACCTCAAAAACTGAATTACCAATTTTGGCACTTTTTTTCCCGTATCTTCTTCGAAACGGCTACACCTATCTTCGCCAAAAATTATTCAGCACGTCTTTCCATCAGTAGGAATCGAATGCTTTTTGTATCATTTTGTATCAAATTCGGTTGATCCATGGGCAAGAAACTGTAGACGAAAAATTGTATCCAAACATACATACACACACAAATACATCAATTTTTTCTAAGGTGTGTGTATGTGTTCGGACGATTTCGGGAACACTGTTTAACCGATTTGAATAATTCAAAAAACATCCGATTCCTATTGATAAGGAGAAAGGCTGATTAGTTTTTAGCAGCAGGTCAAGACGTTTTGGAAATACGGGGTAAAAAGTGCCAAAAATCAGACTTTAGCAAGTTCTCTGAGCTATTGTGATCACAACCCAAACGGTTGACATAACTCCATGTGATAATTAGGTAGAAAATCACAATTTCTATAATACTGATAAATATTTTATTAGTGCAACAATGCCGGTAAAGAGCTGTTTTCACTTGGAAACAAAATGTTATCTATGTTTTCAAATAAAAACCGTTTTTACTACTGCTTGACATCAGACTGTCCGAGGCGTGTATAGAACCAAGAACCTCCGATTCCAAAATTGAATTTAATTTTATCTTCAAATGTGTAAGTGTATATATAAATATATTGTTATATAACCGATTAGTTCACAAAATTTCATAAGTATATTTACTCTTACAACAAATTGAGTTCGAAATCCTGCTACTGGTTCTTCCAACGGATGATTGATATGTGATCAAAGTGAGTGCCAATTTACATATTTAACCAATTAATACGCATAACTGAAATCAGTTCGCTTTTTTTCTATTCAATGGATCGATATATTTTCAATTTATTGTGTCATTAGTTGAAAGTTGTCGCTGAGGAGATTGTCAGCCGGTTATCGATCGATTAGCTCAATACAAGATGCTTGTATTACGTGAGTGGACAAAACTGAGGCTCTCAATAATATATATATATATATATATATATATATATATACATACAAATATATATATATATATATATATATATACCAGCTACTATAAAATGTTCTTTGCATACATTCCAAGCATTTATTGCGCAAAAATGCATGAGACGTGTCAAGGGTAAATCGCCCGTGGTTTATTTTGCATGTGGGAAGACAAATGAAAGTCTTAAGTTATCTGAAACTAGATCAGTATTTAATAGTCTTAGTGATTATTATTAAAACATAAACGTTTCTGAGCGTAACTATTCTAGTTAATTTTTTATGTGAATTTAAACTTGCCTTGAATTCCAATGATAAATAATATTCAACGTTATAAAATATATATCATTGTGATTTTAGTTAAGCTAGACATTTAAATTTGTATTAGTTCAGTCATTTAAGCTTAAATTAGGTAAGAATCTCCGAATTCGAGATGCCCAGCTGTAAGTCTGTAAATACTTGTATATTGACACCCTAATCCTAAAGTTGTCTCAAAACCTACATATGGTAGGGTATCAATACCATATGTAGGTTTTGAGACAACTTTAGGGTGTCAATATACAAGTATTAACAGGCTTACAGAAGGGTATCTCGAACTCCGAGGTGAACTTACTATAATGACTGAACTATATAGAATTATATCCACAATCATATTCCTTACATATATATTTTTTATAAATATACTAGCCGACCCGGCAAACTAAGTTTTGCTAATAAGGTATTTCTAAACAATTTCTAGAAAATCTAAAGAATTAATACTCTATTTTAAGTATATAAGGATATGTAGTTTAATTACTATAGGCAATGATATAATAAAACCCCAAAGTCTACTTGTTCAATATTATATAATTTATATTATTCGTTAGTCCATATTTTGTTATTGCAATCAAACTGGAAGTTTTACGCACTTTTTACGGAAAACATGGTACAATCCAATTTGTTTATTCAGTTTGTATATATTATCCAGTTTGTAATGACTATATAAGTCTTTTTTGGCCTTTTGACTTATATAGTCGTTACAAACTCCAATAAATCGAATATTGATTACGTTTCTAGTTTTTCAGATTCTTTATGATTTCTGCATTCTGTGTATAATTGTAAATGATACTACTAAATTTATACAAAAATTTCAAATTTCTGCGAGGAGAGGTAGAAAATGCATTAAGTATTTCTTCTTTGAAAAGTTTTAAGTGACATTCCTTGAATTAAAGTGAATTTAATAAATATTATATATATGTAGAGTTAAATAAAAAGGAGGAGAGGAAATAGTGGTAATGGGATGAAGGGTAAGGGAATCATTTATTTGTAGTGACTCTCACACCATAGACCTGTCTTCGGGCAAACTTCCATTTATTATCATTATTATATCAAACAACAACTATCTAACTATGTTCAGTGATACTCCCATCCTTCTAAAAATGCGTGTTGTTGCTGTTTCTCAAAAAATTGTCAACTGGTTCTTTTTACCCCATAGACAAAATATTTTTAATTTTGATGAAATTTTACAAAATAATACTACATTATTCAACCAAAATATAAATTTCATGGGTACATATTTTACAAAGATAACACTCTATATAACCTTGATCTGGTATTCGTCGGAAACATTCATCAGCAATCACTAAATTAATTTATCACTTATAAAATTACATTTTTCAACTTAATTTACTTTTTTATTCACTATTTCATATTTTTTACACCTTCGCCAGGGTAAAGGTTCAGTTGGTCCTTTTTACTCCACCCAAATGTAAGCTTTTGTACAGGTTATATGGGAAAAACTGTTGAATTTAACTTAAAAATAGCAATACATCTCAGCAAACAATTAAATAACGTAGACCTAAAAAAATATATTAAGGTCTCGTAAACTAAACAACAGTGCTCACAACTACAAAATCTAATAACAAAACAAATACTTTTGTTATGGAATTTCAAACATTGCCATTTAGTTACTGAAAGCGACGTCAAAAGAATCAGGGTGGTGACTGGTTATACATTAGTTGCCCTCTACTTTCAAATATTGCTGTTAAAAATTATGTAACTTCACTTGTTTTTGGGATATCGGTGGTGCACCTTTTCAACCACGGACTTTTACTCTATATCATGTTGATATATCGTTAAGTTTTAAAAATCGGCAACTAACCTATTCAAAGAGATCTCCACAAAAAATAAAAGTTACTAATTTTGAGCTTTAGTTTATTTTTAACTTATTTTCATGATGATTCTTATTCAAACTCCTACATCCATTACCAGCACCAATAAGACAATCACAACTCTTTCTCTCGGCCTGAGGATATAAATCTCAGTCTGGTCAACTAGAAATTGACAAATGCGATCATTATAATGAAATATTTCAAAACACGTTAACCTGTTCCACTAGCGACTACTGTTATTGGTAATACTAGTGGCCGAGACAAACCGAGATAGAGTTGGTTCTTCTGAAACATTTTAATTGTGTCCATTAGTTAAACTCATTACATGTATCCATATACGATATGGTAGAAGCCGACTATTTGTTATAGGATTTTTTATTCAAAATTACCTGTTAGGAGAGGACATAACTTCTTCATGATATGATATGAAGATATGTCTCTGAGTAAAATATTTCTTGTAAAGATTCTGGTGTTCTACAAGTAATAAACTACTTAATCTGAATCATGGGTCTTAAAAAATTCTGAAAAATTACATTTTATATTAAATTTCTTGCTGACATATTCTGCGTAAGTAGTGAGAAAAATATAATCTTTCTATGACATATTTATTTCTTAATTTTCAATAAGTAATAGCTCTCTTCTCGATTAGATATGGCCCATTCAAATCCAATATGCTTTATCTTTTTTAAATGTTTGGACTTTCTTAATGACATAATCAAGCGACTCGAATCAGGTATTTACGAGCACAGGTAGTAGTGTATATTTATTCTTAGAAATATTTTGAATATGAATCAACTATGGTGTTAAACTGTTAAATTTAATTATGTTGTATGCTATTGTTTGTATTATTAGGAAAAAAATCTTGTCATGTGTTGACATCGAATATGTGAAACAAATGGAAAGTGGATAGTAAGAAATTCTTAGAAATATTATAAACAATACGATGTATAGATTTTTGTTTTGTGTTAACAAAAAAATATATTAAGAATAACACTATTAAAAGTCTATTTTAAAATAGTTATGATCAATAATTATGTGAAATTCATCAATGCTGTTCGTTATATAATGAGAATTGGCATGGATATTTAGAAGTTTGATTTCCATAAATATTTTATAAATATTTTAATCAATGGATCAGAGCGTCTTGAAAAATTGTCAATGAATTGAAAAATCTCCGTAGAGTTTGGAATAATTTTTTAACTGCAAAATCAGAAATTTATGTATTATATACCACGGGAGAATAGAAAACCATCACAACCCACTTAAGCAGGCAGTTGTTCATAACTTCCAAATATTGTTTAATATATTTATAAGTTAAAAAGTCACTTAGTTAGTGATGATGAATTATGTAATGTGCTCTATCAATCAAAACTTTAATTTAATAATTTTATTTAGTATCTTAATAATATAAATGAAAAAAAAAAACAATAGTATTGTACCTACTGTTGATTGTTCAAGAGAATCAAATATCAATCCGGTGAATTTTAATAAAAGCCACAGCAAATCGTGGCCGGATATGCTAGTATATATTATATATATATATATATATATATATATATGACATAAAATATGTGATATTAATGCAGATGTGCCCAGGGCACGCAAGTTGATTATCGACCGCTCCTTTATAGTAGCAAACGCATGAAAGCCAACACGAAAATCCTTTGAAGTCAGAGATTCCAAAATATATCCTTCGTTTTCATTTTACAAAACAGTGGTCAATGGAAATAATTTAAATTAAAAGGTTTATTATTGTTTCAAACTATCCTTTCTTTGGATAATCACGTTCTTACTTGTCTTAACAAAATTGTTATAAGTATAAAGTAAAGTAAAGTTGTCCAAGATAAAAGTATATCAATATCTTTAGAAACATAATCTAAACGTTGAATATTCATATTACTTTTATTCACTTTTTACATTTTTCAGTAGCCAATAGATTTCTATAGTCACCAGAATTTAATTTCTGAACTACTTTTTATTATAAATTATTTCAATGTCTATATCCAAAGCATGCACTTTATGTTGACCAATGTTAAGGTGATAATGTCCTTAATTCGGTCCTCGAAGTTTTTATTCCCATTACATAAACTACACTTTTTAAAAAACTGATGTGATTTGTGAATAATGGTTGAATGCTAAACAACGATCGACATATAAAATTAAAATTTATTAAAATAATTAAGTAAATTTGCGTGCTGGTTCTCAATACTTCATTCATTACTTATCACAGAATAACTGTATTAATTTATAAAAATGTATACTGATAAATTTAATTTTATAATATAATTACTTCAATACATTAAATGTTTATATGAATAACGATATTATTAAAAAAAATATTTCAAATTCAGTACCCTAAGTGCAATCCGAATGCTGTTGTCATGTTAACTATCGGTTTCTCATTAAAATCTCCTTTATTGATTTAAAAAATGTGCTCTAATTAATTTAATTTTATAATAGTTTAACCCTCTCCACTCGCTAATTTCAGAATTAATATGTATTTTGACGCTGGAGCAGCAGTATCCGAGTGGAATGGGTTAAAAGAATTATTTGGTCACAAGGATTGTAATTACGTAAATTCAATAACTATTTATATTTATAACTATATTATTGAAAAAATATAACAAATTCGACGATTACTGTTGCCATGTTACCTATTGCTTTATTTTAAAAATCTTTTTTATCAATTTATAAAAACCGTGTTTTGTTATACAAATAATTCGTTTTCCGATTAAGAAACGCTAGTGTAGATAATGATTCGATTCCTCATGTACACATTGGTGATCCGCTCTCTTCGTCCGTGTGTTGGTGATCTGGTTTGAAAAGCTTAAGATTACAGATTCAGTCCAGCGACCTCGGAGGCCACGCATTTGACCTCCATTCAACCTCCTCTGCGCGATGAATTGAGGTTCAGCGCTTTATCCAGCATCGGAGGCGCTGGACTCTAATACGGATCTAACTCTAATATGAGAAGGATCATATTTCGATTTTGTAGCCCAAGAGAAAATTGTTTGAAAATATTTTAAAGAGTTTAACCAAATTAGTATATATAGGAACAACAACAATTTAAAATGAATTTGTATATTTATTACATTTAATAGACTTTAAAATTCGAAATGCCTACTGTTAAATAGTATCAAACTATTTACTTATTTTTATAATTTATGATTGGTTTGATATTGATTTCACAGAACTTAGTTTTATCTATGTATATTATGTATTTAGAGATATGCGCTAGTAATGGCCTATAATATTTATTCTATAACAACATCATATCAATGACACAGACTCGTTCTTCAAAACCACTAGACTTGCCTTCCCAAAATGTATTCATTACTTCATTCTCTAATACAAGTGAAGTTTTCTGAATTATTGAAATCTGACGTTATGTTCTCTTAAAAACAGAGTCACCATTTTTGGCACTTTTTGCCCCATATCTTCGGACCTACCTTCGCCAAAAACTAATAGGCGCGTGTCCTTAATTATAGAAATCAAATGTTTTTTGAATCATTCAAATCGGTTGATCCATATTCCCGAAATCGTCGACGAAAATTTGTATCCGCACACACATACACATACATCAATTTTTTAAGGTATGCCAAAATGTTTCGAACCATTGAAACGTGATAATACATAAATAATTATATCTTCGATTTTCGAACAACGAATTTAATCGAATTCGCATATTTAATACATTTAATGGGTTTTAAAAATCAAAGCATCTACTGTTAAATAATGTCAACTATTTACTTATTTTCACAATTCATAATCGAATTGATGTTGGTTTCACATAACTTAGTTCTATCTATATATATTTATATTATTTTAGGCTAATATGGGCTATATTATTTTATTCTATGAAAATACTTTAAAATGATTTGACATCGATGTCACAGAACTTAGTTTTAGCTACCTACATTATAAGTTTAACATTCTGGGCTGATATGGGATCATACGTATTTTTTTCCAACACACCTTCAAATAGTTTGGCATTGATTTCACATTACTTACAATTGGTTTTATCTTAGAGAACATTTTACATACAGATTTAATACCGCAATAACAAAAAACTCTTTGTTTTTATTCTATATTCTATCACAAAGAGATTGTATGACATTTTCTTTGATCATTATTATCAGCTTCCTACTGGCCGTCAGATGAATCTGTTTTTTTAAAAAAAGTTAAGACGTCCTGTTCTTGCTTTGTATAATTGTGGTCGTGATGTTATAATAATAACAGGAAGATGGACTTAGTCTTAGACCAACAAAAAACCGTTACACGTTCGCTTATAATTGCCCACAATTACAAAGTACGTCGATAGTAGTAAGAATGAGTTTGGTAACCTTTTGGTAATAGACATTGTTGTCAATGCAAAGCGTAAAACAATATACAAATGCTTCAGCAAAATACATATATTTTTATTGAAACAAAACTCATAGTAAAGACATTGTCATAAAACAACAAACACAACATAATAAAGGTAAGTGCAGATTTCAATGCAATATATTTATATCAATCAATATAAATTTATCTCCAGAATAGGTCAGTAGTCTTCTGAAGCTTTAGCAGCCATGAACATAATATTAGAATAAACAATAATAATTGTTAGTAGAAAAAAAAAGTTGTCAACCCCGACCAACAATTTTCGCGTACTCTCTACCATCATTAAACAATCATACCGTCTATGATTTGATTGACGTCAGATAAAAATATAGAATAATTGATTTAGTTTTAATGTGTTATAATCGTTTGCGTAATTTTTAAATTAAAGCATGTACATATATACATATGTGAACACTTATTTCTGCCTGAATGAACACATTTTTATATTAGAATAAAACAAATAATATTGTTAGTAGAAAAAAAAAAGTTGTCAACCCCGGACCAACAATTTCGCGTAATCTCTACCATCATTAAACAATCATACCGTCTATGATTGATTGACGTCAGATAAAAAAATAGAATAATTGATTTAGTTTTAATGTGTTATAATCGTTTGCGTAATTTTAAATTAAAGCATGTACATATATACATATGTGAACACTTATTTCTGCTGAATGAACACATTTTTAGGAGCTTTGAATATTAATTCTCCAATTTACATTTATTGCTCAAATTTATGAAGACAAAGTATGTAAACTCTCTCATAAAACTACGTGCGTATTAAGTAAATTATAGAATAAATCCGAAATAAATTCATATCATAAAATTATAAATTCTCAATGCTTTAATTATTATTATTATTATTTTTATTTATTAATATAGCAATCAAGATACAATTTAATCTAATAAGCTATTATGACAAAAACGAGAGGAATCGAAAGACAAAAAAAAATAAATAAATAAAAAATAGTAATAATAATAATGATGATAATAGAAAAAAGAAAAAAAAGAGAAAAAATAAATAATTATCTAGAGTTCACTCCAATGAGTGAAGCCTAGTGTATCATTTAAGACTTTAATTATTTAACCTGAAAAGTTAACATATACCATTTAACATATAGTCAAATGCTACAAATAAACTATTCAATCAAAAACTCTATTAACATATCCACTGCTGCGCACGCATATGTTGCGTGAGATCGTTGTCAATAGCCAGGCGCTAGAGCAATAGGTACGTTCGTCTTCCTTGCCTTTTAGAGTAGAGTTTTTAGTGAAATAAAATCTTTGAATTGAAATTTTGTACTGTAATTATTTAAAACAAAAATAGTCTTATTTATTCTAATTTAGCTCATTTTTTAAATATTAAAGAAATAAATATAATATTAAACAAATAAAGAAGTTTAGCACAGGAGTAGTAAGAGCAATACAATGCTAGCAAAGAACGTTTTAGAATTAAATGCTACACTTTTCTATATTTCTGAGTTGGTTTTAAATAAGAGGTTGATTCAAGTTAATGTCTGATAATTAATACATAAAAATGATTATAATTATTCGTGTAATCCACATAATAAATTTCTGTTCCTTATTACAATGTCTGACTAAAATATTATAATTATTCGTGTAATCCACATAATAAATTTCTGTTCCTTATTACAACTACTAAAATATTCAAAAACTCATTCATACATCCGCTCAGCAAAAAATTGCGTATGGCTGTAGGCATATCTGAGTCTGAGGATTTGTTAGTGCACCACGCTATCATCATTTTAGGAACCTGGGCACTTAATAAGCGGATGTTGTTGTGCAGAGAAAAACGCGGCGCTTATATCTCATCAAGCTATGGGCCTGCCTTAGGCTAAGAAGTCGCGCGATTAAATTCATTTGGAGCGAAATATACTGCGGAGCTGTGCGCAAGGTACAGGTATTAACTGAATTAATGAATTTAAATTTGAATGAAAGGGTTCTTGTAATTTTTGTAATGTAATAATACTAAATATACTGGCCGGGGTTGAAACTTTTTCAATTTAAGGAAATTTTAGAGAACTTACATAAGATATTGACAAGCAATTTTTTTTCAACTCGATTTCAATTACTACTTTTTGTTACCAAACCTTTATCTATGTAATCATCTTTACTTCTCTTATTAATATTTCTACAGATATAATTCAGTAAAAAATTTGAACAAGCATGCAATTCAGGTTTGGTTGAAGATTGAATAGGCTTTATTTTCAGACGAGTATATTTGTCAAACATTGCCGTAAGGCAAATTGATGGGACTTCGCGTACCAAAAACTAATTTTTTTTGAAAAAATAAGATTTTTTAAAAATCTTATTTAAAAATTTAGATTTTTTTGTATTTTGGATTTTTTGAAAATTTAGAATTTTTTTTTTGAAGCAATCGCACTGCATAGGGCGCGTCCATCAATCACGTGAGGTTTTTTAGGAAAAGGGAGAGGGGGTTAGACAAAAATATCACGTGAGGAAAAGGGGGGTATAGTAAGATATCACGTGTATTTAATTTACACCTAATTTAAAAAAAATCCAATCGTTAAAAAAAAATCAAAAACTTTACCACTTTTCTCGTAACTGAAAATTCACGTAATGTTTGGTGGGGTGAGGGGTGTAATTTTGTAATTTGCATATCATTGCGTATCACCAAGAGGGAAGGGGTGTCTAAAATTCTTCAAAAAATCGATCACATGATTAATGGGGGCGATGGTTGATTGTCCAAGCGCGTATGCCTATCGTAGTCTAACGTGTAAACATTGGTACGGAACCCATATAAATGTACACAAAATTTGTACTTATTATTATGATCTTCATAAATTACCTGATAATATGATGTGTGCATATATCTAATAATCATATCTGACAGCCAAATGGCATTTTTATATCGGATCTCCAAAAACGCTGGAGCTGCCTTCCGAAAATTTTCACCAGTTGTTTTTTGTTTTTCGAATTATTTAAATTGAACGCTTCGTTCTCTCAAAAACTGAAATACCATGTTTTGCCTTTTTAACCCCGTATCTTCGAAACGGCTCGACTTGCCTTTGCTAAAAATTGATTAACATGTCTCCTTATCAACACAAATCGAATGTTTTTTAAATAATTCAAATCGGTTGATCCGTGTTCTCGAAATCGGCGACGAAAAATTGTATCCGCACATACATACACAAACACACATACATCACTTTTTTCTAAGGCATACCAAAGTGTTTAAACACCTCTGAAACGTAAAGATATATAAAAATTTCATTTTCGATTTTTTGTGAATACTGTGTATATCCTACGGGAAATTAAGAACTTAAAATTTTATATAGCAAAAAATATATGACGCATCCCTTTTTTCTAAGGCATGCTATATGTTAAAAACCTCTGAAACGTAAAGATATATAAAAATTTTCATTGTCGATTTTTTTGTTAATACTATGTATATCCTACTGCAAGTTAAAAACTTAAAATTTTATATAGCAAAATATATATGAATAAGATGTATCATAATTTGAATAATATATACCATATTATAATTATGGATTCGACTAAAATTAAATTATTTACTTACTTTAAATACGTCTTATGAAAAGTTTGAAATTTGAATTCAAACGAGTATTGAGACTCGAGAATTAGAATTATATCGCATATCAAATGAGTTTCTTTTTATTAGATTTCTATTTAATCCAGTGGCTACTTGACTTGTGCATCGGTTTGTCCTGGCTGGCTGTACTCGATGTGCAGGGCGTAAGATAAATGTCCGCGAGACGCGCTCCCGTAGCGCGGACACCGACAATTAATGGTTTCGCAATTACCACGGAATCTCGAAAGCCTGGAAGCATCCGAGTCGAAGTCGCCGGTGGACTCACTTGGTAGCCAGTGGAAGGTCGCCGAAGACGATCGACGAAGAATAACAGAACATCGTTTGAACCAAGCCGCGGAGCGCCGCTCGAATAGATTAATGAATTCGACGGATTAAAGAACTGTCGAATTTATTGCTTTCAATTTGTTATTTACGTACTTCTATTTGCAGTATGTTACGGATAAGGAGACTAGTTGTGATTTGTGACGTTTAATTTACTGGAAATTGTTCAAGGTTGATTTATTACACTTTTTGATTTATTAGTTTTACGACAAGATACCAGTAGTTTTCTCAAAATGCTCTTATAACCCCATTAAGATGAGAGGCTTCAAAAAATCGCTTTTTTGAAGAATTTTAAGGAAGGAAATAAATGTTTAATTGAAACGAAACTTTCAGGTTTTATTATTTTATATTTCAACATTCTACTCAATTTTTTTCATTAAAATATATGCAATAATATGCCACGTACAAGCATTTTGCCGATGAGTCATTTTGCGGGAAAGATGCAGGTCACAATTTCCATTCCAAACAAAAAAATCAAAACAAATATATATATTCATTAGTACAGATTCTAGATGAACCTGAAAAATCCAGAAAAAAATGAGAAATTTTTCACAACTTGAAAAAAAATCATGTTTTTGATACATAATTTCACTTTAGATTGTTTAAAAAGTGGGTTAATTATAACTTTTTTCGAAGATTTTTTTAGGTTCAACTAAAATAGAATTTAATCCTGAATACAATAAATTTTGTCACGTTTCGATAGGACGTTTAGTTTTTTCCTATCTTTCTTTCTAATTAGAAAGAATCGAAAAAATTAAAAACCGAGAAATCGCGCGACGAGGTCTAAGTTTCGCTCGTATGCTTGACGCTTGCTCACTATTTTTTCTGTAATTCCGAAAATAATTTGAATTTGTTTCTAAAAATTAAGGGATATATTCTTGGCTAGTTTTCAAAGACATTTTTGTAAAAAAAAATTTAATGCTCTAAAGCAGGTTTCCCCCTTAAGCATTTTGCAACAGATCCTTTTTATAGCCAAGGTATAGGATAGACTTGGATTGGAACATAGCAAAATCTACCACCATAATCACAAAAGCTAGTAAAGTTTTGTAATTTTAATAAGTACTGGGCAAAAGATGTGTAATCAGCCATCGGCTCAAATCAAGCGACTTCGATATGAGGAAATAAACAGCCATGTTGTCAAATCTGCAACAAAAGTACTTTTTTCTCGTTTTGAGCAGTGTTATTTAGTTTACGATACCTGAATACAATATTTAAGTATAGGATAGAGCGAGTCTACCACCAAAAACAAGTAATGTTACAATTTTTAACAACAATATTTGAAAGTAGAGGGAAAGAGATGTATAACCAGCCATCACCTTGATTCTTACGACGTTGCTATGAGATGATAAACGGTAATTATCGGAATTGTATTTTCTTTCGTTGTTAGATTTTATAGTTGTGAGCACTGTTGTTTAGTTTAGGAGACCTTAATGAAATTTTTAAGTATACGTTATTTAATTGTTCTATGAGATATATCGTTAATTTTAAGTTAGATTCAACAGGTTTTTATATAACCTCTGTAAAAGCTTACACGTGGGTGGGGTAAAAGAGACCAATTGAACCCTTACCCTGGCAAAGGTGTCAACAATAAAAAATATTAATTAAAAAAGTAAAATAAGTTAGAAATTGCAATTCCACAACAGATAGATTAAATTGATATTCCAATTCTAACAATGAATATTTCTGACCGAGTTTCATACAAAGGTTGTATGGAGTATGATCTATGTAAAAAATATTATGTGTCCTTAAAGTATGTATTTTAAACAAAAGTTGTTATTATCTTGTTTGTAATAATTGTATTGTAAAAAACAATGAGTCAGATTATGATAAATTCAACAGAAATATCTAGGAAAGATTTATTACAGTAGTGCAGGTTTTTAAATATTAAAATTAAATATTTGAAAAGCTGATAAATATCCTTGTTTAAAATATATATTTACACAAATATATTAAAAATATAATTTTAGTTTCTATTATTCAGCCTAATAATTAAAATGTATAGTATTGATGCAATAATGTGGCTATAATTCCGTAAAACCTCTTTAAAATTATAAATAAAATGGTAGATTTTTCGTCTGATGGTCTCTTTTTCCCGCCTATGGTGTAGAAAGAACCAGGAAACAAAGTTTCATCATCATTTCTACAATAAAGAATCACCTGAGATTTCCACTGAACATGTTATTTGTTGTGGTTTAGCTGATTTGATATTCAAAGTATAATTGTTAAAGAAGTCAAATTAACCCTTTGTGTCACGCCCTATCCTGACTTATCACAGATTTTAAATTCAATACATTTTGAACTTTTTTAAACTTTTTTTCTAAATTAAACTTAATTACTAAGCATATTAAGTACTAATAAGTTATTTTGCTAATTTTGAACTAAAATCAAGAAAATATTCTAAAAATGCACATTTCCTTTAAAATTCTCAAAAATCGTTAATCAATCTCCATGTCGTTACATTATTAAATTACTACCAATTCAGCACCACATCGGAATGAAATATGAGCAGAATTAAGATCAGGCGTTCCATTGACCATTAGAGGTTCTGCTATATTCAATAATAATCCGCAATAAGAGGCGTCCTCGGGTACGTGCACGAGATCAAGAGAAAAGAAGAAGCGCAGCTGGGACCTTTGCGTGACCTCGCGCACGCTCGCGGTTCGCGTGGAGACACGGATGCGGATACACGACCAGGACTGGGCCGAATTGGATAGAAATTAGAAGAATATTAAAATTAATTAACTTCCCGTGAGGTAAGTTATAGTAATCGCAAAACATCGAAAATGAAAATTTTTGCATATCTTTATGTTTCAGAGGTTTCTGAACATTTTGGCATACCTTAGCAAAAATTGAAGGATGTGTTTGTGTATATGCATGTATGTATATATGCATTCATGTATATATATTTGGATACAATTTTTGTCCACGATTTAATAAACACGGATCCAACGGATTTGAATAATTCATTCAAGAATTTGCAGGTGTATCTACGTTCAAACTGTAGGGAGAATTGGGCTTTACTGTAATGGGGGTAAGTAGTGCGTTTTCCAATGTAGTCGTCGTCCAATTGCGTTTTCCAATAGAATCTTAAACAATACTAAAATATTTATTTGTCTCGATTGGACATGTGACCCCTCCCCCCGCATCATGTTGTCATAGTTACTATCCCGTCCGTAGGACGACGCAGTATACAAAAGTGTGCAGGTGCGTCATTTTTCACAGACAATATTAAATTATTCTAGCATAAAGTTTTGGTTTGTGTTATTATTACTGACTAGTTTCTAACAACTTATTTTTTTTACCTCTGTTTTATTTAGCAATCAGAAATACATAAAGATTCCCATGAGCTAAATTGACAATATTTAAGAGCCATGTCTAAGAAGAACTCCAATGAGATCTTCTTATTTTAAAGATTAATATGATAATATCATATTACAGCTAATTATATAGTAACAACTTATGTAATTGCTAAATTGTTTGAATAGTTATCCCGATAAATGTAATAAGATCACACTTAGCGTTAGTTGAAACAAAAACTCCTCTACAAATGACAAATAATATAAATAAGATAATTTGAATTCATCCCTGGTGATCTGGTTGCACGTGTAAGGCAAAATGACCAGCATTAGGGAGCAATGTCCAGTGCACCTGCAAATCACGCTTTTAAAGATCATTTAAGGGACTCTCGGGCATTATATATACTAAACAACAAATTAAACAAACCCAAGATTTGCATTTCAAAATTGTGATAACCATCGAAAACTCAGAATATATCATAGCGTTTTACTAGGAGCTACATTTGTACAATTATTCAAATTATTCAAGTATTTTCGATGTCTTAATTTATAATAGCGACTATAACATAAAAATTTTGTACGGTACTGATATTGTAATTAAGCATAAAAAATGTCAAAAAATAGTTGTGTACGACCGTAAAATATTAATACAAAATTAGTGTTTACACAGTTTAGGTAATACTTGCAGATCAGTTTTGTAATTTTGAATAATTTATAATCACCAGTATTTTATTGATAGGAAACAGTAAACTTCATTCAATAACAATTAGGTAATTTTATTTTACGTCGATAAATAAAATTTTAGATTCAATAAATATGTGCTAGTACTATAGATATTGAGCCCGGATTCAAGTTGCACCAATTCACAGTAATAACATCAAGACGCAAACTTTACAAAGACGTAACATAAATAACGTGTATGTATTGTATAAAAACTAGATAAATTATAATGGATTAATATACATGGACTTAAAATAAAAATGACTAAAATATCACCAAATATCCGACTTTCCCCTAAGTTCCATCGTACTCCAATCAATGCAAATGCCAGCAAAGACCAAAGAGTGGGTCCGTCCTGGCAGCATCATCCGATCAAAGTAAGTGAACTAAATAATAATTTTACATACATGTGCAGTGTCATGCTCCAAAGAATGAATGCGATGATTCGAATTGAACTGGCGAATGCAATCAATAATAATGGGTTAAGATGAAAAAGGTATTCAGGAGAAGATCGATGGACGGTTGGATGGACGTGCGGATAGAACGGCAGATTGACGAAAAAATTGTGTTGAATAGTCGAGAGCACATGAGTGTATTTAATATAGCAAATAGAATTTACTATAATATCTTAGAAGATTGTACATTAAATTACTAAACTACTGTCTATTACTCTATTCTATCAATATAATATATCAGCTAATTGAATCGATCGATAACAAGAACCACGTTTCTGATATAGGCCGTTGCCTCTGCAACAAAAACAATAGAAGATGTATAAGGTGCGTGTAACTAGTAAACTATGAAATGAGTAAACTAAACACACAATTAACTTCTAACGGTTTCTATTAGATCGCGATGAAATTTCAATCGCTTCACAGACTGCGGCCTGACGACCTCTTCTGAAAAAGCGAGGAGCTACTTATATCGTAATAAAAAATACATTCTACCATAAAGATCAGTTTTGTATATATTTCAAATAATATTAATATAGGAAAATATTTTTTTATAAAAAAGCTTTCTACATATCACTCGAATCTAGTCAATGATGATAAAATGTAATAAAGAATCTCCTAATTTTTGTAAAATTTGTTACACTGATATTTTGCTCTGAAAGTTTTAGCTCTTAACATTAACTTTTAGATAATGCGCAATTCAATCAAACTTCGTATGGAAATAGCATGGAAAAATTCTGTAAATAAAAAAAAAATTTTGTAAATAAAAAAAAAATTTTAGGTATAACTTAGCGACAAATGAATTAAAAGTGAAAATTTGTGTCATTTTTTATTGAAAATTCGACGCTCTGCAAAATTTTTGAAAGTTTTTTCATGCTATTTTCCTATAAAACTTTGATTGAATTGCGCTTCATCTAAAAGACAATGTTAAGAGCTAAAACTTTCAGAAAATTGTTTTTTATCAATTTGGAACCATTTGATCCTTGGGAGCAAGGAAATTAAAAAATGTCCATATTAAGGATCACTCTAATATATATATATATATATATATATATATATATATATATATATATATAAATATATATATATATATATATATATATATATCTTTTATCCAATTAATCTATAAATGAGAATTTCTACCAATAACCTTAAAACCACAAAGTTATTCTCACAGCCATAAAAGCTTTCTATAGCATTTAAATTTATATCATTTACGGCGTTAATTTGATACACGCTTTACACTGCATTAAGTTCTAATCTTAAACTAGATTTAGATTTATAACAATAATTTCCATAGAGAATTCTTCCATTTATTAATATTTTAGTATCAATAAAATCAGAGATACTGATTGACTATGTTATTACATTTTATGACTAGATGGTGGAAATATTTACTATTAAGTTGTTTTATTGTTTTAATCTGTTATTCCAATTTCTGAAGTAATACAACCGGAACAAAACATTTAAATTATTTGGTTTTATATCGTGTTTTTTTCAGTACTTGATAAGTATTTTTCTTCATTCGAATAATATTAATTTAATTTAAATGTTATTATGTATTTCGTATATATTTTGCTCAGGGCGGGATGAGATCGACACGTACTTCTCGGTCAGCGCGGTCACGTATGCTCTCGATTTTTCGCATCAACCCCGGACAACGTGACGGTGCACCGGTCGTCATGTAACATCAACGAAATAATGATACAATAGTAAGGTGTCTTATGTAAAAATTACTCATCATATTCTATTTATTACGAGGACAAAATAGAAGTTAATGGTAACATAAATTTGGCGCCCATCGCACCCATGTGATTCGTGAAAAAAGAATTATATCACTATTGACTATGGGTACTAATGGTCATTCTATTCTTCGTTAACTTTTTGGATTCTCATGGATTGGAACCAACAAGCCAAAGTATTCATGCGTCATCTCAACTGATTCTGGGGTACAAAATATTTTTTCACTAGTTGTAAGTAGCATTTTACCAATATGTGTAAATAATCAATCGATTCAATCAATAACATTTTTTTTAATATTAGTCCAGTCATTTAAGCTTAAATTAGGTAAAAATCTCGGAATTCGAAATAATCAGCTAGAAGTCTGTAAATACTTGTATATTGACACCCTTAAAGTTGTCTCAAAATCTACATATGGTAAATACCATATGTAAGTTTTGAGACAACTTTAGGGTGTCAATATACAAGTTTTTACAGGCTTCTAGCTGGTTATTTCGAATTCCGAAGTGAATTTACTATAATGACTGGACTATATATGTATGATCTACTTGTCTATCTGTCTACTAGTCTGCCGGTCCACCTGTTAGCATGCCAACATGTCTACCTGTTCATGTGTCTACTTCTCTACCAGTACAGATTTATTCCCATCTAACTGTTTAACTCTCTACTTGTTTACCTGTCTACCTTTTCACCTGCCTACCTCTTTACATTTATTTCCATCTACCTCTTTATCTGTCCATCTTTTTACCTATCTACGAATTCACCTTATTACCTATCTACCTGTCCACCTGTTTATTTAACTACCACATTATTTAAGTTCACCAGTCTACCAGTCTATCTGTCTACATGTTTTCTTTTCTAATACTACGACTACTTTTACTCGCCTATCTGTCTACAGGTCTACAGTTAGAACAGCCAACCTGCCTACCAGCCAACCCTTTTCTATTTTTCTACCCATTTACATCGCTACCTTTTCATCAATAGTTCTTATAGTTTATGAATGATTGAGTTGATCATCAAATATCTATTTTTGCATTTTTTCTGCATCTTTAAAAACGCTAGATCCGTCTTCTCAAAAATGTAATCAATTTTTCATTCGGCCAACGCACAAGTAAAATATTTTTTAAATCCTTCAAATCGGATGCTCCATTTTCTCAAAAAAAAAACTGGCGCTTTTAGGACTTTTTGCTTTGTATCACCTAAACGGAACACCTGCCTTTGAAAAAAAAAACTAATCAGCATGTCGCGCCGTCAACACGAATCGAATGACTTTTGAATCAATTTCTCGTAACAACTGATTTCCTATTTTCTGTACTTTTGGTTCCATATTTCCGAA
Source organism: Ctenocephalides felis (assembly GCF_003426905.1). NCBI lineage: Eukaryota > Metazoa > Arthropoda > Insecta > Siphonaptera > Pulicidae > Ctenocephalides > Ctenocephalides felis. The sequence goes on from NW_020539726.1 coordinate 28,249,473, forward strand.
ACTATAAATAATTATATAAATTAATTAGCACGTCTCCACGTAAATAGGATTCCAATGTTTTTTGAATAATTCCATTTATCAGCTCTCCGTCTGTTACAATTTTTACCGAGACAGTTTCGCCCGTGCTGCGATTGTCACGGATTGGTGCGGTACAGGTACAGCGTACAGAACAGTAGAATGAACAATATTAAGATTAGATCGCCCCCCTGTAGTCGCCTCTAATGACAGCGTAAATAAATAGTGCATCCTAGCACGTACACTTTGATTCGACGTATCACGATTGCTAAATGATATTCTGATTCAGAATTGCACTTCTACATTGTTGCTACGAAATATAGAAAATACATGACCGATGTTATGTTTTGTCCTTGAGCTCAAATATAATTCTTTAACCACAAAATTTATTATAGTAGGGCAGGCCAAAAAAGTCCAATTTGACTTTCCCTAATTATACTGTGGATTATTAGTACTAATTATACTAAACAAAATAAACTACATCACAGCACGTATCAAACAAACAGCTTTTGTAATAAGTTCAGTACAATTACTACAATTCCCAGTTAATTCCAAATTTTAACTATTTTGTTATATAACTATAAGTGTTACTCATATAACTAAGTGTTTTTTTTACTATTTTCCTAAAATTTGTCAACTGTCCCTTTTTACCCCATAAGCTTAGGTAAAATAGAAAAGCCAGAAAGCAAACAGATGCAATGTCTTATTTTTAATTTTAAAAGGATTTTACGAAATAATAACTACATTATTCAACAAAAGTAAAATATGAATTTTATGGGTACATTTTCAATAGAGATAACACTGTATATAACCTAGATCTGGTAATTAGTCAGCAGAGTTGAAGCAACTTTTAAGTCAATTTATCTCTTGCAAAAATGCAATTCTTAGCCTAATTATTTGTTTTATTTACTATTTTTTACATTTACACCCTTTGTTTACCCCATCTACTTCTGAGCTTTTACAGAGCTTTTATAGAGCTTTTATAGAGCTTTCATAGAGCTTTCATAGAGCTTTTATAGAGCTTATACAAAAAATGTTGAATATAACTTAAAAATAACAATACATCTTATAAAACCAAAAAAATAACAAGGAAAAAAATACTTTTCTCGTGGATTTTTAAACATTGACGTTTATCTCCTAATACATCAGACATCGTAAAAATCAAGGTAATGGATGGTTAAACATTTTTGCCCTCTACTTTCAAATATTGTTGTTAAAAAATTCCTAACTTTCTTTGTTTTTGAGATATAGATGGTGTACCTTTTTACTCGCGGTGCTTTAAGACATGCTGTGCCCTAATGGAAAAAATGATATAGTTATGATTTACGTGATTGCATATAAATAATAAATCTGCAAACCTTACAATCAAACTTTGATCTTAAACAAATATATATTCTATATTAAAAAAATGAAATAATAATAAAATCTTCTTGGTATGATCATTTTGATCATCAAGTGATTTAAATGTAAGGAATGACATATAACTTTATCTTGTGATATAAATTGGATAATATCCATCCCAACGAGCTCGCCAAATATTAATAAACTATACCAGAAGACTAAAAAGTAAAACGCTCTTCGCGTCAACTTATATCTATTATTTTTAAATTAGAGGAGAATGCAACTGTGCACTTTTCCTAGCATTCAACGCAGGCAGCTACTTATTTCGTAATATTAGTCATAAAATTTACTTAATGTCTATTGAACAGGTGTATGTTATATACATAATAAAAAAAATTGGATAATATTGCTACTATAGAAAAATGGCAGTAGGCAAGCAATACCAGATCACAAGGTCAATAAAACAATAAAAAAATTGCTACTATATACAAAAATTAATTATTTAGAATGATCTATTTATTGCATCGACTGATATGATTGCATCGAGGTATTTTTAGGACCTTTTTAGGATCCTTTTGCAGAAAGCAATGCGATCCGCATGGCCTGCATCGATTAGCGTTTTGCTCGCGTTTCGCGTCACACAAATTGGAGACGCACGTCACCGTGACAATAATTTCTGGGAAACTCACTTAGAAAACGATCAGAGACAACATGCCGCATCACCGTGACCGCTGAGGGTAGTAAGATACAAAATCACAAAAGAATAATTGAAATATTTTAAAGATAAAAAGAAATCGGATATATTTATATTAAACTCGTATAATTAAATCCGCGATTTATTTTTTCAATTTCAACCTGTTTACAAATCTTCAACACTTAATATTTTCATGGACGTTGTTAATCTCATTTCACTTTGTATCAGCAGGATGTTCTGAAAACCAACAGCGAGCTTAAAGCTCACAACATGTTGCAGACAAGCAAACGGCACTTGTAACTCTTTGCTTTCAAATTAATTAAACTAAATCTCACGAAGCAGAGATGAATTAGAAATAAAAAGACATATTTACTATTAAATAATAATGGGTATTTAAAATTATTGTCTAGAAATATAGTACTTGTCGTAGTTTTACCTATATTTATTTATCTGCATTAGTACATTAATATAATTAATTTATTATATAATTTAATATTATTAATATTAATAATTTTTATTGCTATATGCTAAACGTGAACTTGAGTTTTATTAATTTTGAACTAAAAAGTCTGAGATCTATTCACACTTAGTATAGTAATCTTTAGATTTTAAATGTTTTAAGATATAAAGATCCTTAGGTCAAATTGTACACATATGTTACCGAGCGATACAAAATATAGAAACAGTAACCAAAAAAACTATACAAAATATTTATGACTTTACTGAATAAGTGTTTAAATATAGATGAATGAAAATTGAATGCAATATAAAATTACGTGAAGTACATTTAGTAGGTATCTACACGTTAAACTAGTACCTACACTTTAGTACATATTTTTGAAGGTGAGCTTTTTAGACAAATTTTAGGAATTTTATCATCATAGTTCAACACATAAACCTAATTCTAGAAAACTTGAGGCAATTGTATCATCATTGAGGTTCTAGAAATGTTATTTAGGGTTTTGGTTCTGAAGTTTAAATAAAAACAATTAAAATATCTACTACAACCGAATAATGTTTCATTATTTAAAAGCTCACAATTATCAAACTAAACGGGATATTTTTTTTCTAATTTTTTTCAATATGTGGTTACGATCTATAATACTATCACCCCGTTCTGCTTGATGTTGAGTTCTGAGACACCCTGTATATAAATGAATATGTATTGTAGTTTTGATTTAAATGCTTCAACATCCTTTACTTTGGTCAGACAGAAGGATCTTTCCTCAATTAAAACCGGCTCTGTAGAAAAGGCGCGTGTCGAGAGAGTCTGATGATCTTTAATAATAATAGCAGACCACCGCGGTAGCGGAATCGAGGACAATAAAAATCCATACTGAATGAAAACGCCGACTATAGACTTATTATAACGCCGGACGGACGGACGAACGGACGGACGGACAGACGGGTGAACCGAAGGAACATAAACCATCGACGACATCATAGGGAATACCGAGGAAAATGATCATAGATTTAAGAAAACAAATCAATATATCATAAAATATATATTCATAAAACTAAGTGCCTTGTCCATATTTACTATTTATTATAACTAACAATCAATATATAAACTATGCGATACATTTGACTATTCATTCTCTACAACATTGTATTATATTGTGTAGTAATTCTTCTTTTACGAAGAATTATCAAAATGTCTGTTAGTCACTTATTGTTTTTTGACCTTCTAGAAAAACCCTTACAATGTATTTGCATTCAAACAATAATCAAAGTAGATATTAAAATCTTTGCTATCCTAAAATACATAATGTCACCCTACTTAAGAACATAATATAAAGCCTTGCAATGTCGTAGTAGAGTTAGTGGTAGTAAAGTATTTAGTTGAGCAGTAATCAGAGTTAGTTAATAGATAATTAATTGTGTAAAATCAGTTGAATTGAGCAATAACAGTAGTGTTAACTTCGCTTTGATGTCTAAATATTGAAATGTGAAGTACAAAATAGTCAATACCTATCAAGTATTGTATATGATCTATGAAAATAATTGATATTAAGTGAATAATTAAAATTTATCAAATACTATAGCATTGGATGAAATTGATTGGGTACAGTAGTACTCATCAGTAACTATATAATTGTTAGGTGTCAATGTTTCTATTATAGTTATTTTTAATAATCACACATTTAAGAAGACTATACGGTTGTCTATACGGTCAAAAAATTAACTTATAGTAGGCACTGATAGACCTTATACTGCATGGACTGCTAGTCGAGCGCAAAATAATTGTCAAAAGATAGAAGGGGACTGTGACGTCACTTAGTGAACGAGCGTTGCCGACAATAGTGGAACACCCCTGATTCAGTGGATATCATATGTCACGTGCTTAACCTAAAATAAATCTTGTGCTTAAAATTGTTAATTTGTTGTGAAAATACTCCCGAATGGAACACGATTGTCGGCAACGCTTGTTCACTAAGTGACGTCATAATTCCCTTCTATCTTTTGACATTATATGATATGGAAAACATATCAGAGAACTAGCAGTCCATGTAGTCACTACAACACTACATACTACTACATTGTGGACTACATTGTAAATTAAAATTATGTTATTCATATAATTTTGTTGTTAAACAAAATAATTAAACAGCAAAGTATTGAATAATATAATAGTGTAGTATTATATGGTCTTAGTTAGAGTTAATTATAAAAATTTATATTCAAAGCTTTTCCAATATCGAATTATCAAAACTAAATAAGTTTATCTAGCTGCGCTTGAAATAAATTATTACCCGTTACTTAATTATGTATAATCCAGTTGACTTCAAGAAATCTGACACGATCTATGATAAAATTCACGGCGCGGTTTGCATTCATTATTAAGAGTTTAGAGTGAATCTAAATAGTTCATTAGAACCTCCAGATGGTTTCAAAGACACTGAGATGACGGCAAAGAGAGGGCAAAATGACCCCGCGTTGCCCGAAGCCAATGACCCCGGACACTCGAAGTTGTTGGAAAGACGGCCGCAGAATAAACTGGATCACGAAAGGAGAATATATATATATATATATATATATAATATATATATATGGCTATATATATATATATATATATATATATATATATATATATATATATATATTGGCAAGAGCACCAAGTAAAAAAAATACTAAGGCAATTAGGAAATCAGCTTTATTAATCCATATATTTCAGTCTTCATCAAAACTGTCTTTCAGAGGAAACTGGAACATTTTTTATAATTAATTTAGAAAAAAAATGAATGATAAATCCTGTATAATTGAAATATAATCAGAAAATTTGCGAGTTTTGAATAAAATCTAACGACGTTAAGGGATGTTTGGTTAAGAATTTGAGAAGACAATATACACTATTGTTACACAGTTTCTATAACATTAAAATACTTTCAGTATAGATCTACAGATTTTCAAGACTGATCAGTGTACGTATCAATTACTGATAATATATTCTTTCTAATTGCTCATTGTCAGCTAGCACGCTACTGTAATTCGCAAACTTGTCTCGTGGAGAAAGTACAAATTGCCTCTGTATACAACTCGAACATTTATCAGAGACAAAGATATCATTATCGTCGCCTGAAGATATAGTAATAATAGTCTGGTAGTATTCTAAAGTAGTAAGTTCAGTGAGTAAAAGTACATGTCCAATGAACTATGTTTGCTATATACTGCTTGATATCAAACTGGCCGAGGTGCTAACTCGAGGTTGAATATCACAATATTTTTTTAAAAATCTATCTATTATCTGATAGCCATCAAAAATGAATTATCTAATCTATAAGTTCTACATTTAAAATTATAGAAAATAAGGTGCAATTATTAAAGCTAGAGTGTATAATATTTAAAAATGAATACTTTATATAAATATTTTTAGATATTAACGATCATTAAATTTTTACGGAGATTTAGTATTTAAGAAAGAATCACGTATACTAATCTTGATTAGCATTTAAAAAAAATCGCTAAACTTAGTAATTGTCTCATTTGTGGATGGACTGGGTTAAAAATTCATTTTATGTATGAATATGCGCGAAGGAAATAAACTAAATGATTGCCTAAATAAATTCAAGGAAACCTGAATTTAATATTCTGAGTAATTTTAATAAAATGTGTATTAACTTCCCGCTGGATAAGTTATGGTAATCGCAAAAAAACGAAAATGATGACTAACATTTTGACACACCTTAAAAAAAATGAATGTGTGCGTGTATGTGTTTGTATGAATGTGTGTGTATGTATGTGCGGATACAAATTGCGTAGATGATTTACAGAACACGGATCAACCGATTTGAATGATTCAGTAAACATTCAATTCCTATTGATAAGGATAAGTGCTGATTAATTTTTTTGGCAAGGCAGGTCCAGCCGTTCCAAAGATACGAATCATAAAGTGCTAGAAATGTAATTCAATTTTTTGAGAACGAAGCGTCCGATTTGAATGATTCAAAAAACATTGGAAGGCAGGTCTATCGGTTTCGGAGATACAATAAAAAGAGTTTAAAAAAATGCCATTTGGCAGACAAAAATAATCATTAGACATTGCACAGCAAATTAGCGTTTTAAAAATATTTCAATAATAAAAATTTTTGTTTACATTTCTATGCTTCCGTACCAATGTTTACCCGTTAGACTGCACTGCAATGCGGCGCTCACGCGCTTCTATATTTAGTTTCTACGTAGCTAACGTATCGCGATTGATTGAAAAAAAGTTCAAATTTTTCTAAATATTTCAAAGTATAAAAAAATCCAAATTTTTCAATAGGTCAATACTTTTCAAATAAGGTTAAAATTCTCAAAAATCTACTTTTTTCAAAATTCTAAAAAAATGAGTCTTTTTTAAAAAAATTAAATTACATCACGGGAAGTTCCAGCAATTTGCCTTGCTCCACTAGTTATTGTTAGTAACAAAAATGGCAATTTTTATATGGAAATATTAGTAAGTAAACAATCTCATGTATCATTATCACGTTTCTGTTTTTCAAAGATATCAATGTAAAATTCTACAACATAATTATCTCTGGTTAAATATCTACCACACAAAAACATATAATCAAACTTCTAGATGCAAACTAATGAAAAAAAAGTTCAACTGGAATTATCTATTGAAAAACACTTTACGATCGGCTCGTGCAGCGAGTGCCTACTTCGAAAAAACACGCTAATTCTTTAGCGTAGGAGCCGAGTTTATAAATGATAATTATTTGCAGTAATTTTAATAACATACCAATCGAATAGAAAATTAGATGGTATTGATAAAATTACACAGTTATTTTATATTAATTGGCGAATGAGGCCTTTCCAGCTGTGTAACATGCATTAAGATATAATTAAACGCACTAGACTGAGGCTACTGATGCTTCGGGCTACTAACAAAATAATATAGGAGGTTGTGCTATCTTGTTTCTTCAGCAGCAGTTTCAGTCCATAATAAAACTATATGTAATATAAGTTTAGCTTTTTTAACAAAACAGAAAAAAAGCTGTCATGTCATACAAAAATAAGATGCTCGAGTTTGCAACATGATATTTCATGTTATAAAGTACATATAAGAATTCAAGAATTTTTTCAAGCTCGATTTTTTTTTTGCAACAGCACCTTGCTACTTTATAATGGTAATTACCAGATGATTTTATTATAGCAAAAGAAAAAAAGGTCCAATTGGTAAGACCTATGAAGTTGTCTAAATGAGATTTTTTGGCTATTTTGGTAGCAATCGCTTTACTTAATTTTATATTTATTTTATATTTAGTGTGTTTTCTGCCTCGAACTATCTTGGATTTTTAAACAGTTCTTTTTATATAAATTGTAATCTCTTTAATTAGAGCACGTTTTATTTTCAGTGATTCATATAAAAAAATATATCATTTCTCCAATTATATAATTCAAACCACAACTAGCTAGTTTCGATTTTGCTGTCACGATGATTATAATGTAATTGAATACGTTTTTTGTGAAGAT
>NW_020539726.1:28258480-28297696 GCF_003426905.1 Ctenocephalides felis
TATTTTTACCAAAGGCCCTTCGTCTATTTAAACCAAATAATCCCTGATCGCGTTTTGCATTCGACAGGTGCATGTCAAAACAAATCTTGAAGATTTCGACTGGCTTATTAAGGTTTAAGCATAAACGTGAAGGAATGTTATGCTTAGACCAAAAATATATAATTAATATACAAAAATAAATTGATTTTATGTTGCAATTTGAGGTAAAGTTATAATATCAAAGATGTATTATGATTAACTATATCTATCACTTTATATCGAATCTTTTCTTTAAGGTATCTACATATCACATTAAATAGAATTACCTATAGTTTTATTGATGATATTGTTTTTATGCGTTAAGTAAATAAAATTAGCTGGATGTTGAAATAGAATTAAGACCAAATGCCAGTTATTTGCATGCAATGTAATTCACACCCAATTATCCATATAAAGTTTGCAATATAATTTTTTTACCTACATGTTTTTTATGATTATAGTACTTGCAAACAGTAATGCTCTGAGTAATTAAATACAAATTGGAACAATTAATAACAAAGTTAATTTATCAAAAATGCAATTGTTAATAGTAGCAAATTGTAAATACATTCCCACAAAAAATGTAAGTTCTTAGTACGTTTTCAATAAAGTGATATCAGCATACTAAATTAGATACATTGCGAATATTTCAAATATGAAGTCAGAAAAATGTAACGATTGAAATTTGTCTATCATATTCAGCAAAAGAACAAGTTGCCCTATGCTCCAATATGACTATAGTAAGAAAGTGCTTCCAGAAAACAAAAAAAAATGATATCCACGATTTCATCTGGTACCATTGTACATGATTCTAATTCCAATCATATTTATTAATTTATTTTTATAAAATATTATTAAATCATCCTAGCGCGCTTCTGCTCGTTTCCGAACGGCTTATTGAAGATTTTCACAGTCTTTTTTTCAAAAAAAGGGTTCGCATCTGCTCTCTGCAAATCGAAAACTGGTTTAGTCGCAATTGCTTCTGCTTCGTCCATTAACATTTTTCAAAGCCATGACATGTACTGAACTAACCTCACGAAGAACAAACTATCGAGGATGACACAGAACAAAAAATAAAAACCAAGCCATTTTAGTAAAAAATAGTTACCTAGTAAAATACACCCAAATATGGTAAAAAATCTATTTAATTATTAGATCCAATAGGTGAATAAAAAAATAAGAAAATATTAGAATTAGAAGTCAAAGTACTCTCATTTTTCATAATCAATTCTTAAGTAAACAGGTAAATTGAAGTAAAGCTATCCATTAATATCCATAATAAATAGCCGTGGATGGTCTGTTGTTCAACATACATTTCTGTGTTCGGCACTTCTGTTAATGAACGTTTGTTAGAATATGATATTTGTACGTGGAAGTTACGTCTTTATTACACGTCCGACCACTCATCATTTATAATCGCCTCGTAGGTTCTTTAACATTTCTTTTTTCAATATATGACGTGTGCTCTCTTTTTAAATCATTCATAAAAATGCGTACGAAGTACGAATGAAGATCAAGAAGTGGTTTATGAACAACCTTGGGTAAGAGTTTATTATACAGTATACTCTAAAACCCTGATAAGACGATTTTTCACAGATACTGTGAAAAATTAGTCTCAATTGAGAAAACCTATTATGCAAAATGCAGATAGAGATTTAAAATGCATTTCCATTCCATTTCCATTTCAGTCAGTAGCAATTCAGTTACTGAAAAAATAAAAAGAAGTCTTCGGGGCAGCCAACCCCTGCCTCCAGATATACTTAAGAGTTTCCCAAATTTTCACAGCAATCGGTTCATAAATGCATAAAACATACACGAATATACAGACATACATACATCCATTTAGGATAAAAAAAAATAGATGTTGTAATTGAATTTTTAGTAGATAATTAATTTTTAGTTCTTACAATTAGATAATAAAAGTACTTCTTTATGGGGTAACACACTTTTAACATTTTTTTGGTTGAAGGGAGATCTGATAAAATTATAATATTTAAGGAACTTATTTGGCGTATTATTAAGTAACGAAATATTTTTTTTTTCAAAAATGACTAAACCTAGCCTTGCGGCAAGCAAATTTAGCTTCTGCAAATTTGGATCTACAAAATATAGAAAAAAATATTGTATTGTATTGTATGTTTACAGCTAGAGAAATGCGTAGTAAATTTTAAAAAATTGATTTTGGTGCAATAATATACTGCATTATTACATTGTTTTAATGTAACAAATTAACATTGTATATACTTCTATATAATCCAGCACTTCTGTCATCTACAGTGAAGATAAATCCTTTATACGGTCTTATACCTTCCTTAAGCCTTTTCCTCATGCATGCACCTTGTCTTATCTATCAGATCTTCTTTTGATTTTTAATTTTTGTTTTACATTTTCAATCTTAAAATTTCCAGTGATTATTAAACTTTCAACAAGAACCCACTCATTTATCTTATTATTAAGTTTATTTGATATTTCTATAAAACAAAGTAACAACAGATTAGCTTTTCTTGAAAAATTAGATCTTGTAAGTGGATTTTACATATGCTGATGTACGTACAATAACTAAAATAAAATTAATTTATCTTATCACTAAACAAAAATTTAAAAATCCATATCAAATTCAAATTCAGAATGATGTTTTATCTTAAAATAAAATATGTTTATCGAAAAAATAAAATACAAGAAATTAAGTGCCACACAGAAAATTTACACCTATCAATATTGTTTCTATAATATAAATAACTTTTATATTTTCTCATTAAGATAGGATTTCTATTGACCAAAAATTTGATATAAGAAAATTCTACTTAAATCATATTACATTTCAAACATTTATGTTTTTTACATATTCAAAAGTTAAGATGCACTTTTAAAACATATGATTTTCTATTTTTATTGAATAATTTCTCATCGCGTTTTTCGAATCTGAAAGATCTGGCATGTATTGGGTTCAAGAATGGTTTTACTTTTTTTTTAAGTTCTGTCCCTGCGGCATTTCCATATTTTTTCTCTCATTTTATTTTAATTTTATATAAAATGTGCATGTACCTACACACTTAAAATACAGATATACATAAAATATACTAAAAATTACCCAATGTTAATAGTTCAACTTAAATCAAAAAAAGAATTCAGAAAAAAAATCAAAATTTTTATTTATTCATTAACATTTTTTCTAAATAAGATTTTCCAGTGTCTCAACTCATTGTAATGCTTGCAAATGATAAATAGATTAACTTATGTAATAATGCAATTAATTTCAAATATATTTTTTGCTTAAATTTTCTTATTTTGGGTATTAAATTATATAGTTCAGTTCATTTGATGGCAATTGCATGACACGAACTCAGATTTTTTCGTCACAACAAGAACGGAAATGAGATTTTATTCTTACATGACTCTTCATATAATTTTTTTACTGTACTGCTGAATCAGAAACTATAGGAATTAAAAAATAATTGAACAAATTTCTAGGTCCAGGAGCCTAGCTACCTTTGTATCAATAATACAGTTTGCTACTGTCCAGATTTATTATTGCCCTTTTAAACGATAAATTTTCGAACTTACTTCATAAACTTATCGCTTCCCATCTTTGGATAACGATAAACGGTTTCAATAATTAACAGTTCATTAAAAATTAATTACGGTGTAATAAAAGAATATAGTGTGGGCGGAGCGGCAATATAAAAAAAAACTGAGAAAATATTAACTTAAAACGAGTTATAGAGTGTGCAGATTTCAAAAAGTATCTGAAATTATGTGATATATATATATATATATATATATATTATCTGAAAATTTATTATCTACTAAAAATTCAATTCCAACATTTATTTTTTATCCCAAGTTATTAACTGTTAAAAGTAAGTATACAGACAATTATCAATGTAATCGACTCCATCCGTTTATTCATACGGATATTATCTCTTATATTAATTATGAAACTTTATATCAGATACATCCTCTCTTAAAAAACATAATTTAATTAATACTTGATTGAATACCGTACAAAAAATTAATAGTAGTTCTGCGAATAATAATCTTGTCATCGTAAAACACTCGAAGAAAGTATGAAGGTCAAAAAATAATGATTTTATTGAACCGTTATGTAATTTTACACTAAATAATCACAGTAGGAAAATAATAATTAGGTATTGATGAAACCGGTTTAATGATTATTTAATTACTAAATGGTAATTGAAGGTTTTTAGATATTATGGGAAATATTTATTTTATTAGCCAATATTTGTTACATAAAAATAATAAAAATTCAATCAGAATAAGATCAGAGATTCAGAAAATGTTTCACGAATTGTGATTGGGGATAATATTATGAAACAAAAAAAACATACAAAATTTTGAGAAAATAATCTTGAAGTATAATATATTTGGAGAGTAATTAATTTCACTATGTATATTATTTAATAAAATAGTAAATTAAAAATAATCAGGTAAAGAGTAGAAAGGGAGACATGTAGATAGATAAACTGGTAGCCTGAAAATTTGATAGATAGATAAACTGGTATACAAGTAGACTCGTGTGCAGACAAATAGGTGTGCCGGTAGATAGGTAAACAGATGGATACGTAGACAGGTAACCAGGTAGATGCGTAGACAAGTAAATGTGTGGATACAAAGAAAGAAAATAGGTGGACAGGTAGACAGGTAAACAGTTGGGTAAAAAGGTAGACAAAAACAAATGTGATGAGGTATACATGTGTTGAACTATCCTTTAACCTTAATTATATTTCGACCTATAGCCTTTTGTCAAGTCGCCTATATGTATTTGTATATATATTGTATTACAAAATATGTATTTGAAAAAGTTCGCGTAGGCGCCTATGAATTTATTTCTATGGTAAATAAATCCCGCAGCGCGACGACACCGCATTATGGACATCGAGGGCACAAAAGGAGAATATATTAACCGCATAAATCATATGACGACCTAACTAACATATCTACAGAGATGAACATGAAATCTGAAGATTTTGTGTTCTGAAGATCTTGATTCTGTTATGAAATTTGGTAATAGTTAAACCTTTGTGGGCCCGCATAACAATCACAATCAGTTTATATATCAAATTGTTTGGTATTTTGCCAATATTTATTACCTTTGCTAGATTGTTCTGCTGGAAATTCCCGTACTGACTCAATTGCTGGAACTTCCCGTACCAAATATTATATTTTTTAAAAAGATTCAAATTTTTGTTAGAATTTTGAAAAAAATAGATTTTTGAGATTTATGATTTTTTTCGAAGAGAATTGACCCCTTTAAAAAAATTGAATTTTTTAATACCTTGAAATATTTTGGACATGTTTTTTTAAAAGCAATCGCAATGCACATTAGATTAGCTACGTAGAAACGAATAAGTAACTGCGTAGAATAAACATTGGTATGAACAAAATGGTAACAACAAAATTTGTTGTCATTATTAAAATATCTATAAGATCAATTTTATCCGCCAAATTGAATTTTTTCTCCTTTTTTATTGCATCTCCAAAACCGCTAAACCTGCCTTTTAACAAATTTCATCTTCATTTCACCAATTCAAATAAAATGTTTTATGATTCATGAAATTCGGACGCACGGTTCTCGCAAAACTTAAGTTACCATATTTGGCACTTTTTGCCCCGTATCTTCGGAACGGCTGGACCTGCCTCTGCTAAAAACTAATCAGCACGACTCCTTATCAATAAGAACCGAACGTTTTTTGAAACATTCAAATCGGTTGATCCATGTTCTCGAAATCGTTGACAAAAAATTGTATCCGCACATACACACACACATACATCCATTTATTCTAAAGTATGCGAAAATGTTCAGAAACCTTTGAAACATATAGATTTATGAAAATTCTCATTTTTTATTTTTTTGCGATTACTATAACTTAAGAAAAGTTAAAAAATGAATTGAATAAATAACAGTAGAAAATAAAAACGAAAAAAATACAAAATCATTGTCCCAATATTATAGCTTTTTTAATTATTAATAGAAAATTTTGTATGTATGTATTATCAGGTTTACAGATAAATCATGTAAATTATATAAAATGAATTTATATGACATATCAAATGAATGACTACCCAATAAAGTGTCATAGAAAAATAAAAAATATATGAAGACATGAGGTTGAATATTAAGCAAAAAACCAGTTTTAAGTATAAATGTTATCTGAATTTGAAAATTATCAAAAAATGAAAAAGAAGAATTACGATCATCAAAACTTAAAGAATTTAAATAAATAGAACAATATTTAGCAACCTTCTGGAATCAATTTTTTTCTCTATATAGAATAAGAAGACGATTTGTATTACAAGGCTATTTGAAATTAATCATATGTTCACAGAAGATATTTTCTAATTTGATTCGTTTAGGATTTTTTGATTTGAAGGTTTGTAAATCTGATTTATAATTATCTGAATAGCAGAAATTTCAGTTTTTTAATTGTTGCAAAAAAACCATAGAATGACTAATTTTTTTAAAACTAAAATATACATATATTATACAAATTTGAAGCAAAATAAATGTTTTGTTCAATTGCTAAAGATCATAATTCACCTCTGTCTAAATCTTATCAGAAGTGCTCCTAGCAGATGTTAGTTTATTAATAAATATGTGATAGTCTGTAGGAGTGTAATTCATGGATTTATGTATATATATATATATATATATATATATATATATAGATTTGTGAGGTGAATTTGATATGTGAAGTCGCGTGCCATGACTCAGGTGTGGCTTTGATTCCGACTATTATATTTTATCTTGCCACAAAAATGCATCTGCAAAGATATACAGAACTGCATATAGATATATTTAATTTATTTATATATGTGCTTTTTGTTGTAATTTAAAAAAAATGTAAATTTCAATTTTTGCGTAGGAAGTTATTTTCTTTTTTCAATTTGTTATTGGTAACCCATTGGTAAATCTATACATATTTGATGATTTTATTATTAGAATTAATCTAATGGGACTGACTTTTTATTGGTGCAGCAATGCCGGGCTAGGGCTATTTTCACTTGGAAACATATTGCTATCTATATTTCCAAGTGCAAATCGTTGTCAATGTTCCAAAAATAATAAAAATGACAAATCAACGAAATACCTCATCCAGGATGATTTTTAAATAAATATTACACATTCAGTAGATGCGATAAAATATTAACACAGAAAAATTAAGTATATGGGAGGTTTGCTTTTAGTAGCCTACTTTTACTATGGTGAGGACAAAAAAAAAATATTTTCTTTATACTATTACACCTCTGTCTCCATTATCTTGATATAAAGTACTATAGTGTATAAAAACATATTTTGATTGTATAAAATAAACAGATGCTCCTCTGACTGACCACACAACACGCCATTCAACAATTTGGTGTTTTTCTTTAAACACATGCCGTTGTCGAAATTCGGTAAGAAAAAAGTTACAAATCTTCAATTCGACACCAAAAAACATGAGGATTATCATAATTTAGAATGAGAATCACGATCACGATCACGGATGTAACCTTTTTGTTCGCCTAACAACGAAATGGTCATCGGGATAGTATTATTCGGTTCCGTGAACGGTTTATATAAATTTGTGATAATAAAAAAAAACAAATCTCTATGGACGTACAATTTGAATTTGGACTGATATTGGAAAAAATGAAACTGTTAAATCTTAATGAGTCGAATGACATGTTGAAAATTTTTAATGTACTGCAGTCTAATAACTCATTAAAAATGTTCTACTTTGAGTGCCCAATTTGAAAATGTAAAATACAAAACTACAACATTAGTTAGTATTATATTTTAACGTTTGCTGATCAATTTATAGGTCTGGTAGCGTAGCAAAAAATATTTCATTTTCCATATATTTTTTATGATCATTATATACGGGGTTCATCAAAGATCTTTTGCATATGATTTATATTATGCCCCGGGTAGTTCTGCCAAGCCAAGGAAAATAATAACGAAATTGTTACTCCAAGAATATTGTAATAAGTCAGAGGCCTTGTCACCGCAAATCTACATCCTACATACACATTGATAAAACTTTGTTTCTGAATCGACCAGAATAAGTTTAAGCTGGGTTCACATTATTTTAAGCAAATGGAACTTAAAAGTTTTTCTTAGTTTTTGACCGATTTGGCCGATTTAAAAGCTTTCTAAGACTTCATTTCCCAAGAATATTTTAAATTCATAATGCAGTAAGAAGGTAGATATTTTAAAAAATAAATAAATAAAACTTTATCATAATAAAATAAGTAAAAACCCACAATTTGACCCTTTCCACTCGCTAATTCCGGAATTAGTATGTATTTTGCTGCCGAAGCGAGGCATCAGAGTGTAAAGGGTTAAATATACCACATTAAAACAATTTTGTTTGGGAAATAGGCAATCAAGGATATTTCTGCCAAATTGTAATAATTCAAATATTTTATACGACTTTACTAACTATATATTTTATTCATGTTATATATATACAAATTTAATCTAAAATTTAAAATTAAATTTATAACAGTGATCAGAACTATGTGTACTATGAGCTTCATTTGTTATCGTACATCCTAACTAATTTTTTGGCAACTCAGTGGTTACCAACTCATTTTTTTATATGAACACTCTATATAATATATTATATATGTATATTAGGGTGATTCTTAATATGGACATTATCGAATTTCTTTGCTCCAAGGGCTCAAATGCATCTAAATTAATAAAAAAAATAATTTTTAATAGTTTTAGCTCTTAATATTAACATTAAGATAGACCGCACTTTAATTAATAGTTTCATATATTTTATATTAACATATGTCATTAAGTAAATTTTTGCGACCTCTGTGATAGCAGACTTTTTGCACTTGCAGTTTTGATGGCAATTTATTACTGATAATTTGAGTTTAACCAATTAAATAAATATTTTACTGCAAAATTAATTTTGATACCATGATGAATAAATATTTTTAATTAGATTTTAATTAGAGGTTACGTGAAGTATAAAAAAATTGTTTAGTTGTTATAATATTTAGGTTTGCTAATATTATCACAGGTGGCGCAAGAATTTACTTAATGACATATGTTAATAATAAATATATAACACTTTTAAATGAAGTGCGGTCTATTTAAAAGGTAATATTAAGAAAACTATTACAGTTTTTTTATTAATTTGAAAGCATTTGAGCCCTTGGGAGCAAAGAAATTCAAAAATGTCCATATTAAAGACCACCCTAATGTATATCTAAATCTATTAGCGTTGGCGTATATATGATGCAACAATGCCCACGAAATTCGATTTTCACTTGAGATCTATAACCTCAAGTAAAAAATTGATATCGTACTGCTTGATATCAAGCTGGTCGAGATTAAAATCGAACCCAGGGCTAGTTTGTGCTAGATCACGTTTTTGACCAAAAAATACTCCATCTATTCAATAAAACATCATTTCGCGTAAGACTTTTTCCGTTGATAGAAGAGAATGAGAATTGTTTTCTATTTCCAGTGTGAATCGAGCCCAATCGCAGAACTCATTCCTTTAACACTTGCACGTAAATCAGTGTAGGTATTAGATATATAGTGAAGCATAAAGTAATCTGGGGCAGGCAATTTATTTGATCGTATCTCGGATTTGAATTTTTTCCTCGTGCTCATCGAATCGATGCGGGCGCCTATTGCTCTCGGTGCACTCACCGAAGAACAACAACGCCACGAGATAGACAAGAAGGCAAGGTAAGGCGTCTTGAGTAATGATCCCGTTTTCTGTTATGATTCACGGCGATTGCTGCATGTCAGGGGAGGGAAATCAGTAGACAGTAATAGTTAAATTCTAAACGAGAAATTGGGTAATGAATTTGGATGCTCATGTTTCCCAAGCCCAGATCTTTTAAATTGGATAGTACGCATTGGACAAGCTCGAAGTTTTTATTTTTACCGACGTTTATTTGTTTTGTTGTATTTAGCAAACTATACACACAGTACGTTCAGCTAATTTACAGATATATTTATTTGACCTCGTGAGAAGCATCCCTATCCTGCGATAGAACCTTCTTAGATATTATGTGTTTTGTTATAGTAAATCATGTCAGATTCTTTTTTGAGACGCTTTGGCGGTAAATGCTTGAGAAGGTTACACGCTAATTGCTTTGGATGACGACTTAGACAAGATTAATTTCTTTTTCTATAGTTGGAATTCTGAGATCTTGATGTATTAACCAGTGGGGGACATATTTTGGAGCAATTTCTTTCAAAATTTTATTTTGGAACCTCTGTAGAATAGTTATGGTTGATTTACTGGCCGCACCCCATAGTTGTAGACCGTAGGACCATATTGGTTTCATTATTGTCTTGTATATTAGGAGTTTATTTTCTATTGAGACTTGTGATTTCCAGCCCATTAACCAATTAAATTGCCTACATGTTAGTTAGAGCTGCTGGTTTTTCTCTCAATTTTCTTTATAGAATTCACAAACAGCAAATTTTTTATCAGTTGCACAATTTGGGAATCATCGAATATATCAGTTTTTTACCTCTTCTTGTCTTCTCTATTAACGTTGGTGCATCAATTCATTACATTGTAGGCAGAAGATGTTGATGTTTTAGGTTGTTCGTCATTGGCATAGATGGAGGTCATGTAGCTAATGGTAAGTAGACCCCAAAACCATTGGGGTCGTGGGGTATGACCATGTGCCTCTATTGCTTGAATTTATTCCTTTCATATTTATTCCACAGAATTGACACTCGCCGTTGTAAAATTGCCAAATATTTCTTTTTCCATTAGGACTTTTAGGACTTTTGGGCTTTTCCTTTAGAACTTTAATGTAAATACACTTTGCAATTTTGGCATATAGTATGAAGGATCAAGTTTTATCTTAATTGCAAAATTAAGGGTCCAATTGCGCCGTAAAATAGACCAATGCTATGCGAAGGCTATGTTATGTAGAAGTTCTCATACAAAATCGTTCTAAATATTGTCTAAAGTCATATCGTTGCTGTGGAGTCAGGCGTTTTAGATATAAGACCTAACATAGTAAACGCAAAAATTAAAAAAAAAGATCATATGATAACTGCATTTTCTGAGATATGGCTTTATGTAAGGTGAATACGTCCGGGTTGACACGGATTTGTAAAAATGTTTTGATTGCCAATATATTTTTACATTTATTTCAACTAGAATATTTGAACCGAAAAAATGCGCATATAAGTTTTTAGCTCACCAATGCAAAAATATATGGTCACCTTACTTTATGAGCGAAGTTGCATTTTATGTATAAAACGCCTGACCGCACAGCAAATACGTGGTATTTTAACAGTAATTAGTAGCATTTTGTATAAAAACTGGAACGCAACATAGCCTTGTCATAACATATATCTATTTTATAACAGAATCAGCCCATAAATTTTAAAGTGGAAAAATACGCTGTCTTTACGCAGTTTGATATAGGGTTTCGGTATTAGTCGAAAACATATCAACCACAGATGTAACAAAAATTATGTAAATTATCTGGATTATGCACACAACGTCTTAGAATCGGAACCATACCAAAAACAACAGATAAAACACTTAGTTATTCGTTGAATTGCAATAATCATAGTCGAAAAGACTAATGGGGGTGGTTTCCTTCCTGTACGGAAGCTGTATTTTAAATCAGCGTACAGTTGTAAGTAAATTTAAAGAAAAAAGTATGAGGAAAAAAATAGAAGTGCCATTTTTGTCACGCAACGTTATCATACAATTTTTGCCAACACGATGCTTTGACGATGCCCTAACATAACTTCTATCCCATCGGATTATTAATTATCTCATAGTCAATTCCATAAATCCTTTCTCGACTGTTTCCCTGCACTGTCCCAGTTGAGCTTAACATAAGAGGAGTTCGGCCGCTCCCTGATGCGATTTTGTTTATCATTCCTGAGGCCGACGTACGCGGACGTAACAAAAACGTAACAAAAACGTAAAAAAACCACGAAGAATCAGCCGACAGGCAATAGGCAATAGGCAACGGGCGAAGAATCGCCACCTACACGCCGTGCTGGTGCTCAATTGAAAATATTATCTACTCAGGAGAGGAGAGGTACCTGACTTTTATGCACTGTGCACTCTATCTATATGTTCATGCTTTGTTAGACTTTGCCGGTGGTGGTCAAACAAAGGAGCAATTTATTTGTTGATTGACAATAATTTATGCCAGTGGTGGTCAAGCATCTTAATTATCCTAATGAGTCATTTTTTAACTTCCCGAAGTAGAAGTTTATGTTTTTAGAACTTAAATGCTCACTGGTATTAACAAATTCGACGTGTGTCTTTTAACTTGATTACACTTAAAATAATAGAATCATCTTTATTGCTGTCATCAGCACTGCATTAAAACTATTTATCAAATTTATTATAAAAATATTTATTTATGGAAAATATACTAAGTTTAAGAACCGTTTGCCTAGCACGCGCCTCTAGTTGATTTATATCTATCACGGCAGAGCAAATCTATGGACGCGGAAATTCAATTAACAGATGCGTTGACTTGTGTACTGCATTTCACATTTCGAATAAGAACAAATATACCTTCATACACATTAATTGACTGTATATTGCTTATTTCTCTAAAAATTCAGAAAATGAATAAAAACAATTTTGAAATAACATTTCATTTTTATGTTCTGCTCAGAGGCTTTATACTAGAATCTAGGTAAATCACTTAGTTCTTATATTTCATTTCATCACATTTGTTTTATGACAACATAATTTTACAACACGTGTACATGCATCTTTAGAGTCTATTAAGATATATCAGGGATTTATTATCGTCTAAAAATATTCTCACACTATATGGATTTCCACCGAAGAATCTATCAACATATGTTATTGGAACAATATATTAAGAGTAAGTTAATCGAAGAAGTTACATTCCAGTATTATTTTATCTCTTGTTTTTTATGACGTGACGTTATATCTTCATTGCTGTCTGGACTCACAATTTAGGTAACTAGGTAACTGTGCTTGTCGAGTATATCCGTCATGGACAAGTGGCAACATTTGATGTATTAACAAACATATTCGTCATGTTTATAAAACAGTCACCATCTTCATTGCTGTCTGGACTTACAATCCAAATATCTAATCAATACTCGTGGTGGAGAAGTGACAAAATTTGGTGTACATATTTGACGAGTATATTCGTCATGTGTGTAAAACAGTAACCATCTGCATTGCTGTCTGGATTTACAATCCAGATATCCAATCAACAGTCCGTGGTTGACGAATATGCTCGTCACGGAGAAGTGGCAAAATTTCATATATAAAAAACATATGTAAATCATATGTAAGTCATATGTAAAAAACAGTGACCATCTTCATTGCTGTTTGAATTTACTGAAAACGAAGTAAGTTATAAAATGCCACGTTGTTTAGAAAATTTTAAAGCTAAGACTGTATAAAATAAGTCGTAAGTGGCATTTTACCTTAAGGCAAGCTGCACGAACTTCCCGAAATGCAGTACTAATACACATGATCAAAAATAAATAACATTTAGCTATTTAAATAATATTTAAATAACTCAAATTTTGACAATGATTGGGCTTGTTATATTGAAATTAAACTATCAATTATCCCAAATTGTGGAGCAATGCGTTTTATCTCAACGTTAGAACACACCACATTGGCAATAAATTTTATATGAATAAAAATAATATTTTCATGCAAAATAGGATTTGAATAAAAACTTTACTAATAATATTAAAAATATCACATTAAGTGATAAAAGCTGTCAAGCCTGCAGCCCTCATCATATTTTGATTTA
Source organism: Ctenocephalides felis (assembly GCF_003426905.1). NCBI lineage: Eukaryota > Metazoa > Arthropoda > Insecta > Siphonaptera > Pulicidae > Ctenocephalides > Ctenocephalides felis. The sequence goes on from NW_020539726.1 coordinate 28,272,278, forward strand.
TTCCATCTACTTGGAATTTTGTTATTAACATTCCGAAGCTATTATGCATAATATGAACATACTTTGCGGTATCATGCCACAAGTTCAATTTGTCAGCAAAGTAATAAATTAAAGCAAATTATCTAGTAAAATAATTTAAAATTGCTAAGATTAATTACAAAACTGTAATTATAAACCTGGACTAATCGATTTCTTAGAGGTTAAGCTACATACTTTATCTGCTACACACTTGAAATACAAAATAGAAATATTACTGAAAATATAAATTTAAATTAATTTCGTTTTTTATATTATAGTATAAAATTAATTCAAATATTTATCATAAATTTGTTTAAAAAAAACACACGTAAAAATGCACTTATTGTGAAAATCAAAGTGCGTAAAATGTTATTTTCCTCAGGAAAATTTAATTTCAAGTTTTAGGTTCATAGTAAACAAATTATTTTTTTGAATGAATAACATATCTCAAAAATGTTTGATTTTCTATTTTATATGTATTAACCAATCTAAAACACAATGTTTGAACCATAAAAGAAAGTTAGATAAAATAAAACAGAATAAATATTTTGTCATATATTTTTGTAGGTGACTGACACAAAAATTGGAATAAACATCCATTGATCGGAGCAATACCATATTTTATCACTTGATTGTTATGTTTATCGATGTTTATGGTGTTTACACATGTTTGTCTCCAATCTAGAGTATGTAAATTACACACATTTGAAATACATTTATTAGTGTTTTTGGAATAAATTAGAGATTCCAGATACGCTCAAACATATAACCAACCCACAACCAAAAAAACTTATCAAATCAGATTTGAAACAAAAGAGTGATAATTTGAAACATCAGATGGAGTCAAAAAATGATGAAGAATTGTATTATATATATTTAGACTATTAAAAATTTTAAATCAACTGGACATTAATCAATGTATTATCCAAAGTACAGAAATACTAATAATGATTTATAAATTACAACGTGATGTCTTACTTTTTTACACAACTGGTTCATTATTGTTGTTCTTCCCAATTCTAAATTAAATTATACAAGTTTTATTTTAATTTACATAACAAAAAGACATCTTGTTCACATTACGACGTGTGTGTTAAATGTCATCTAAATAGTCCACATTCCTTAGAGTTCAGATCCAGGAACATTGATACACATCAATAACTTATGATAGAACCAGTTTGGGTTGCAAGAATTCGCATTTCTTGGAAAATACGCCGTTGATTCTCATTGAACAGAAATAAAGAAGTAAATTATAACTAAAGTAATTTATACTAAAAGCTCTTTAATAATAGCATGTAGTTGTTATCAACTTTCCGTAGGGTAAGTTATTGTAATCGTCCAGAAAACGAAAGTGAAATCCTTTGCACATCATCACGTTTCAGGGGTTTCTGCACATTTTGGAATATCTCAGAAAAATAGATGTGTGTGTGTATGTATGTGGGGATACAATTTTTCCTAGCCGTTTTCGGGAGTAACGCTCAACCGATTTGGATAATTCAAAATTTATAAGTATATTTCTTGCAAACTTTCCGTAGGGTAAGTTACAGTAGTGGGCCGAAAATCGAAAAAAAAATTTTTGCATATCTTCACGTTTCAGGGGATTCTGAACATTCTGACCTCTGAAAAAATGGATGTGTGTATGTGTGTATTTTGTATATCAGCATTTTTACCTTCCTGAAGGAAAAGTTTATGTTTTCATCATAAAATCCAATTCGCTAATTTTATGTTTTCTAACGTTTCAAGCCATTCTGAATCGAATGAGACCAAATTTGGAAAAAGTATGTGTGTGTGTGTGAAAAGATTTTTTATTTCAGTAATATTGATGAATTTCATACAGTAATGTCAGATGGAAGCTATTTCACTTGGAAACATATTTCTATCTATAAATCCAATTGAAAAGTGATGTCACTACTACTTGACATCAGGCTATCTAAGACGAACGGCAAACTTCAAATTCAAAACCCATAAAGCTGACCAATGGTCGGCGGGTCATGGGCACCGCTGTTTAAACTAGCTGGTATTGGTATTTTGCATCGAAGAAAGTTACATGAACTTTCCGATGTGTAAATAATCGACTTAATCAATAAAAATTGAATTAATTTATGAGTGATTGAAAATATTCCGAGTGGATTAATTAAACATAATTGAAAACGAACGAACATGTTAACTCGGGAGTATTTTCTAAAAGCAAATTTTCAGAAATCAATAATTTTTATAATCGAACCAGTTTCCGCAGGACTTTAATGGTTTACTATGTTCATTAAAACCAAGTATTCTATCGTTATACTAAGTAAATTGTCTAATTTTAATTTTAGCAAACGTCAGAAAAACTACACATTTTCTCACACTTTGATGAATTTTTAAAATTAAACTACTTGTCGTAAGGAATCTTTCCTTATCTATGGCTGTAATATTTCACTAAGTTCTATAAGACCATGATATATATCGCGAAAAAAGTTTTATAAAAATCGGCTTGAGTTTTTTTTTTCAAAAGTTAATTACAAGAAAATGGCTCGGTAGATTTTCACTTAAAACTAATCAGTATCATTCCCAACTAATATCTTTCGAACAGTTTTTGATTTTTTATCGCCTTCGGGAAGTTAACAGGCGACTTGTGTTTTAATTTTTTTTGTTTTTCTGTTCATGGCTAAAATTGCGTATTTGTCAGCTAAGATTGCGAACACACAATTTATCCTTTATTATTAAAATCGATAAATTTCGAAATCCCGGTTTCATTATATTTTAATAAGAAGACCTCCGTAAGAAAGCCCGCAGCTCTTCGTTTGTAACATGATGATAGAATGTTCTGTTAGTTTGTGCAATCCCGTGGGCGACTGCACTGACCATGAGTACCTATCCTCTGTTAACAATATAACTTCGACAATAACGAAACAAGAGGTATTGAAAGCTCTTTTCCCTTGTTTGTACTTGGTATCCCATAAACTTTATTGACTAGATAACGAGCGAGTCTGGCAAGTTATCAACATTAGGTGAATAACGACATTCAATGGCGAATAAAACAACGATGGTGATATATAGGTTACTTGATATTTACTAAGTACCTACTTGGTAAATATCAAGATACCTCTGGAATTCTGAACTAAATTCAAATTAAAAAATACAAAATAATTCTCTGCCATCTTATATATCGCTATAAGTTGTAGTGTCATATTTGAGAACGTGGCTTAGCACAAACAAGTTCCCGGTTCGATTACAAACTCAGCCAGATTGATATTAAGCAGTATTATTCCACTTGATTTTATAGTTCTCTATTATAATTTTAATTTAAATTAGCCTTTCTTGGTCAAACAAGTCCCAGATTCGATTCCAACCTCGGTCAGATTGATATCAAGTAGTATGATATCAAATTTCCAAATGAATTTATAGTAATCAATTATAATTTCAAATTAAATTAGCCTTTCATGGTCCTACAAGTCTCGGGTTTGATTCCAACCTCGACCAGATTGATATCAAGCAGTATAATATTACATTTTAACTTGATTTTATAGTTCTCAATTATAATTTCATTTTGAATTAGCCTTTCTTGGTCATTACTGAGACATTACATATATATGGACAAACAAGTTCCGGATTCGATTCCAACCTCGGCCAGATTGATATCAAGCAGTATGATATCAAATTTTCCTATAAATAGAATTTATAGTTCTCAATTATAATTTCAATTTAAATTCTAAAGTCTTTCTTAGTTTTTACCTCCACATATATATGCCAACTCTATTATATATAAATTTCCAATATGTATAGTCTACACATAAAAGAAGGATGGTTGACCACTGGGTTGCCGTTTCGAGAAAAATACTAAGTTAGGATATACTAGAACAACTTGTTAAAATGTTAGGCTAAGATAATAGAGTTATATGAACTTTAAGATCAACGAAGATTTCATAATTTAACTTGTAATATTTTACATTATTTTTTTCGTTAACATCTTAACATAATTTGCTTATTAATTTTACATTATTTGCTTATTATACAGAGTGTCCCAGAACTCAACGTTAAGCCGAAACAGAGTGATAGTATTGATTCATACCTAACAAATTAGAAAAAAAAATATCTCACTCGGTTTGAAAATTGTGAGCTTTTAAGTGCAAACTAGAGCTGCGAACGTTTTTCAGTTATTGCGGTTAATTTTTATTATTTTTTTGACAAAGTTTAAATGAACACAATTAATAAACATTATTCACAATAACCAAAAACTCATCACAATTTCAGAAAAGCTCTAGATTGCACATGAAAGCTCATAATTCTTAAACAACGTGAGATAATTTTTTAAATATTTTTTATCACCCCGTCTCGGCTTGACGTTGAGTTCTGGGAAACCATGAATATAATCAATTTTTAAACACAAGGAAACTATATATTTCTTGAAAACTAAGCATCATGCTTAACTCGTAAAAAAATTTGGATTTTGTCTATTTTCAATTCAAATCAAAAATAATTTATTCTATTATAGAATAATATGGTATATTAATGTTCAAATATAAATATACTACTTTAAGGTATTTTACTCTAATATGTAATTTATAATAAGATCTAGTATAATAAATATATAATACGTTCTTGAAATTAATACTGACACGAAAAAGATTATAATATCTTAAAAAATTCGCAGAAACATAATTTCTGCCTAATAAAAGCAAAAATGCAATCGTTTATATTTCCATTACAGTCAGAAATTTTAATATAAACATTACATCTACTAATCATTTCGTCTATAATTCATTCATTAATTCATAAATAAATAGCGATTGGAAATAGTTATGCAAACCGTTTCATTAATATAATCAGTACACAAGAATTTCAAGTTTTTGCGTATTAACAAATGTAACTCAACATCGACATAAAACGATCAACTTTGACACTTAATATTACAGTATATATATTTATTTAAATATATTGCTCGAAGACATATCGATACGAAATAAATACCTGTTAGAATTATTAAGAGAGAACGTCGACACGCGACTTGGCTCGTGCTGTGAGCTAAGAGACTTTAAACATTTAAAAATGATGAATATTTTAAATATTTTTATTTCACACAGCACAAAGTATCAGGAATGGGCTATTTTTAATTAGAAACATATTTTGGATCTATATTTCAAGTAAAAATCACTAATCACTACTGCATGATATCAGGTTATCCAGAGCGAGGGCTTACATAAGACCCTGTCAACACAAGGCAGTGCTCTTAACCGTTATACCAAAGAACATCCATCTATATTCAGGTATCGTAAACTAAATAACAGTGCTCAAAACCAAAAAACACGAAAATAATTGTCAACTGTCTTAGGGCAAAGGATAGGCAGAGGTACACATCTCTATATACCAGGGGGCGGGATGCTTTTTCAATCATTACTCAAAAATATTTTTGTCTAAGTTGATATTAGCCCCATGATGAAAAAACATTACACCTACACGGAGAACTACGTACCAAATACAGTGAACATCATATAAAATACATACTTTTTATTTCCAGAAATACCATTTCTACCCCATTTGGAGTAGTTTACCCCGGGTCCCCGATCACTGCTCCTGACTTTACTTACTTTTGAGATAATGGTGGCGGTCATTGGCTATCTATCTAGTAAGTTTCAAACTAATAAATAAGATGAGTCTTTTTTCGTAAGTCTTTTCTAATAATCTGTATCAAAATCTGAACTGTCGCTAACGGTAAATGTACGCACGAATGTACCTACGCGTTTGCATGACATAACGATCTCCAATGACCAGAAGCCAAGTTGTGGTGAGAGGTGTGGAACAGTTTTTTTCCTTATTCTTTTAAAATAAAATCCATCAGTTCATAAAAAATCTTCGTCATATCGATTTACACTTGTTTCGTATAATGTAGAAAACCTGATTGTAAAATTACTTTGTCACTTGTAAACGAAATATGTGAAGGTAACTTTCGATTCTTTTGGAAGACATAGTCATGACAGAATTGTTTTTTAACTTCCCGCAGGGTAAGTTATTGTAATGGCAAAAAAATCGAAATTAAATGCAGCAGTCAAAACGGTTAACGGTTAAACGGTCAAGCAGTAGTTAAAACGGTTTTTATTTAAAAATATAGATAACAATTTATTTTTAAGTAAAAATAATAAATTTTCCTGGCATTGCTGCACTTATAAAATATTCATCAGTATTATAGAAATTGTGATAATAGATTTATCACATGGAGATAGGACAACCATTTGTTTTTTTATTTGAATAATAATATTTGTGATTATGAGTTGTGATCACAATAGCTCAAAGGACTCGCTAAAGTCTGATTTTTGGCACTTTTTGCTCTGTATTTCCGAAACGGCTGGATCTGGTGCCAAAAACTAATCAGCACGTCTCCTTATCAATAGGAATCAAATGTTTTTAAATCATTCAAATCGGTTGAACAGCGTCCCCGAAATCGTCGTCAAAAATTTGTATCCAAAAACACACATCCATTTTTTCTAAGGTATGCCAAAATGTTCAGAAACCTCTGAAACGTAAACATTAATAAAAATTTCCATTTTGGATTTTTTTGCGATAACTATAACTTACCCAACGGGAAATTGAAAATAGTATAAAGATTCATGAAATAATTCCGTACATGATAATTTGATGTACATATGTACAATGAAGATTTTTGAGCGCCAAAAGGCATTTTTTCAATTTATTTTTATTGAGAGTCCATAACCGCTGAACCTGCCTTCTAAAAAACTTAATTAGTTCTTCATACTATCAATACAAATAAAATGTTTTTCTGAATTATTAAAATTGGACGCTCCGTTCTCTTAAAAACTAAGTTACCGTTTTTGGCCACTCATATTCGGAACGGCTAGACCTGCCCTTGCCAAAAACTAATCAGCACGTCTCCTTAACAATACGAATCGAATGTTTATTGAATTGATCAAATCGGTTGACCCAAAATTGTCGACAAAAATTTGTATCCGCACACAAACACATATACATACATACATTCATTTTTTCTAAAATGTTCAGAAACGTTTGAAACGTAAAGACATAAAAAAATTTCATTTTCGATTTTTTGCGATTACTATAACTTATGCTACGTGAAGTTAACAATTGTTATTTATTAATTATTGATCAATATTTATTGATTATTAATTTTTTTTGCTCGAATATTTAATTGTGATACGAGAAGTTCCAGCAATTCGCCTTAAGGCACGATGCTATGCAACACCTTTCTAGTTTCTTCTAACCTTGCTCCTTTTTCTAACTTCTAACTTATATTCTATCTCAAATCAACTGACAATTCTACTACAACCGAGTATCCCTGGCATGTGAATCGGGCATGCAACTGACTGAGCTATTTTTGTCACGTTAACTGGTTAATTCTTATAATATTATTTTGCATCAAATATTTTGTATTTATCGTGTAATCAATCTCGTCTATCCCTACCCGGCACAAGAGTGCCGTGACCTCTTCATTCAAACGCTCTGCGAGCACGCTTCACTCTCCGGAATTTTAAATCGACCTCTCTTTAGCGGGAAATCCCCTCTTTGCCGCTTCCATTGGTTGTCCGAATGGCCAATGCGGATAGCTCGCGAGCAGCAAAATGACCAATCGCGAATAACGCGCAAAAAACAAAAGATCGAAAAATCGAATAATGCGAAAAAAGCGGATTGCGCGGGCTGGTATTAATGGTAATTATAAGATGGGATTAGAATTGGAAACTTTATTTTGTAACTGGAAATTTTTATCATTAGTGCCTTTAAGAAGCTGTATGATAGATTGCCTAAAAACAGCTAATTTGAAGAGGCACGATTTTTCCCTAATTTTCAGCTCTTCAGATCTTCAGCCCTTTCTTTGATGTTTGAAAAATTAACTCAGACCATTTACTTGCAGCTATCGAGGTACGCACCAAGAGATCAAATAAATAAATTGAACTAGTGGTGCATGACATTGTGCCTCAAGGCAAATTGTTGGAACTTTCCGTACGAAAAACTAAATTATTAAAAAAAACTTTACAAAACTTTGAAAAAATTAGATTTTTGAGAAATTTTGAAATTTTTGAATAAATTTGACATTTTTAAAGAATTTGATTTTTTTGAAAATTTTTAGCATTTTCTTAAGGAATCGCGCTGCATAGCTGATTTGGAGTCAAAATATCAAAGCGCGTAAGCGCCGGGTAGACGTCTAACGTGCAAACATCGGTATGAAATCCTTGAAAATGTACATAAAATTGGTACTTATTATATAAAATATCTGATAATACGATGTACATATGTCTAATGTTCATTTTTGACCGCAAAATGGCATTATTTTCTACTTTTTTTATTGGATCTCGGGAGACGCTTAGATGCCTTATTAGATTTTTATAAATAAAAATAGGAATCAGTAGGGCTGTCCGAGACGAGTTTCGAACCAAAAACCTGCGATTCCAAAATTGAATCTAAATTTATCTTCAAATGGTAAGTGACCATCCAAACGAACTGATATCAAGTCTTTGCACAACACCCACACATAATATAAGATTAAAAAAAGAATACAATTAATAGATCTAACACATTAATCAAAATTAGTGTTCTCTACATTTTATTTAAATATGGTGTGTGTATGTATGTGTATATGTAGTCTGTGTAATGTACTTTGTTTATAATTGTATGTATATTTGAGTTTCTTTTTTTTTGTCTTTATTGAACCAAAATTAAAATATAATTTAGTACACTAGTAAAAGGCGAACCACTGGGTTTTCCTTTTAAAATTTAATATGTTATTTGTCAAACTAATTACTCAATGTCTTTCTATTTAGACAGATTGTAATTTATAAGAAAATAAAAAAAAATGTGTAAGTGTATATATAAATGTATTGTTATATAACCGATTAGTTCACAAAATTTCGTAACAAGTATATTTACTCTTACAACAAATTGAGTTCGAAATCCTGCTACTGGTTCTTCCAACGGATGATTGATATGTGATCAAAGTGAGTGCCAATTTGCATATTTAACCAATTAATACGCATAACTGAAATCAGTTCGCTTTTTTCTATTCAATGGATCGATATATTTTCAATTTATTGTGTCATTAGTTGAAAGTTGTCGCTGAAGAGATTGTCAGCCGGTTATCGATCGATTAGCTCGATACAAGATGCTTGTATTACGTGAGTGGACAAAACTGAGGCTCTCAATAATATATATATATATATATAATATATATATATATATATATACATACAATATATATATATATATATATATATATATACCAGCTACTATAAAATGTTCTTTGCATACATTCCAAGCATTTATTGCGCAAAAATGCATGAGACGTGTCAAGGGTAAATCGCCCGTGGTTTTTTGCATGTGGGAAGACAAATGAAAGTCTTAAGTTATCTGAAACTAGATCAGTATTTAATAGTCTTAGTGATTATTATTAAAACATAAACGTTTCTGAGCGTAACTATTCTAGTTAACTTTTTATGTGAATTTAAACTTGCCTTGAATTCCAATGATAAATAATATTCAACGTTATAAAAATATATATCATTGTGATTTTAGTTAAGCTAGACATTTAAATTTGTATTAGTTCAGTCATTTAAGCTTAAATTAGGTAAGAATCTCCGAATTCGAGATGCCAGCTGTAAGTCTGTAAATACTTGTATATTGACACCCTAATCCTAAAGTTGTCTCAAAACCTACATATGGTAGGGTATCAATACCATATGTAGGTTTTGAGACAACTTTAGGGTGTCAATATACAAGTATTAACAGGCTTACAGAAGGGTATCTCGAACTCCGAGGGTGAACTTACTATAATGACTGAACTATATAGAATTATATCCACAATCATATTCCTTACATATATATTTTTTATAAATATACTAGCCGACCCGGCAAACTAAGTTTTGCTAATAAGGTATTTCTAAACAATTTCTAGAAAATCTAAAGAATTAATACTCTATTTTAAGTATATAAGGATATGTAGTTTAATTACTATAGGCAATGATATAATAAAACCCCAAAGTCTACTTGTTCAATATTATATAATTTATATTATTCGTTAGTCCATATTTTGTTATTGCAATCAAACTGGAAGTTTTACGCACTTTTTACGGAAAACATGGTACAATCCAATTTGTTTATTCAGTTTGTATATATTATCCAGTTTGTAATGACTATATAAGTTTTTTTGGCCTTTTGACTTATATAGTCGTTACAAACTCCAATAAATCGAATATTGATTACGTTCTAGTTTTTCAGATTCTTTATGATTTCTGCATTCTGTGTATAATTGTAAATGATACTACTAAATTTATACAAAAATTTCAAATTTCTGCGAGGAGAGGTAGAAAATGCATTAAGCATTTCTTCTTTGAAAAGTTTTAAGTGACATTCCTTGAATTAAAGTGAATTTAATAAAAATTATATATATGTAGAGTTAAATAAAAAGGAGGAGAGGAAATAGTGGTAATGGGATGAAGGGTAAGGGAATCATTTATTTGTAGTGACTCTCACACCATAGACCTGTCTTCGGGCAAACTTCCATTTATTATCATTATTATATCAAACAACAACTATCTAACTATGTTCAGTGATACTCCCATCCTTCTAAAAATGCGTGTTGTGCTGCTGTTTCTCAAAAAATTGTCAACTGGTTCTTTTTACCCCATAGACAAAATATTTTTAATTTTGATGAAATTTACAAAATAATACTACATTATTCAACCAAAATATAAATTTCATGGGTACATATTTTACAAAGATAACACTCTTTATAACCTTGATCTGGTATTCGTCGGAAACATTCATCAGCAATCACTAAATTAATTTATCACTTATAAAATTACATTTTTCAACTTAATTTACTTTTTTATTCACTATTTCATATTTTTTACACCTTCGCCAGGGTAAAGGTTCAGTTGGTCCTTTTTACTCCACCCAAATGTAAGCTTTTGTACAGGTTATATGGGAAAAACTGTTGAATTTAACTTAAAAATAGCAATACATCTCAGCAAACAATTAAATAACGTAGACCTAAAAAAATATATTAAGGTCTCGTAAACTAAACAACAGTGCTCACAACTACAAAATCTAATAACAAAACAAATACTTTTGTTATGGAATTTCAAACATTGCCATTTAGTTACTGAAAGCGACGTCAAAAGAATCAGGGTGGTGACTGGTTATACATTAGTTGCCCTCTACTTTCAAATATTGCTGTTAAAAATTATGTAACTTCACTTGTTTTTGGGATATCGGTGGTGCACCTTTTCAACCACGGACTTTTACTCTATATCATGTTGATATATCGTTAAGTTTTAAAAATCGGCAACTAACCTATTCAAAGAGATCTCCACAAAAAAATAAAAAGTTACTAATTTTGAGCTTTAGTTTATTTTTAACTTATTTTCATGATGATTCTTATTCAAACTCCTACATCCATTACCAGCACCAATAAGACAATCACAACTCTTTCTCTCGGCCTGAGGATATAAATCTCAGTCTGGTCAACTAGAAATTGACAAATGCGATCATTATAATGAAATATTTCAAAACACGTTAACCTGTTCCACTAGCGACTACTGTTATTGGTAATACTAGTGGCCGAGACAAACCGAGATAGAGTTGGTTCTTCTGAAACATTTTAATTGTGTCCATTAGTTAAACTCATTACACGTATCCATATACGATATGGTAGAAGCCGACTATTTGTTATAGGATTTTTTTATTCAAAATTACCTGCTGGGAGAGGACACAACTCCTTCATGATATGGTATGAAGATATGTCCCTGAGTAAACTATTCCTTACAAAGATTCTGGTGTTCTACAATAAACTACAGAGAATTTACTTAATCTGAATCATAAGTCTAAAAAATTACATTTTATATTAGATTTATTTACTGACTTACTCTGCGTTAAGTAAGTAAGTAGTAAGAAAAATAAAATTATTCCATGACATATTTATTTCTTTATTTCCAATAAGTTATAGCTCTCTTCTCGATTAGATATGGCCCATTCAATTCCAATATGCTTTATCTTTTTTAAATGTTTGGACTTTCTTAATGACATAATCAAGCGACTCGAATCAGGTATTTACGAACACAGGTAGTAGTGTATATTTATTCTTAGAAATATTTTGAATATGAATCAACTATGGTGTTAAACTGTTAAATTTAATTATGCTGTATGCTATTGTTAGCATTATTAGAAAAAGACTCTCGTCATGTGTTGACATGGAATATGTGAAACAAATGGAAGTAGATAGTAAGACATTCTTAGAAATATTATAAACAATACGATGTATAGATTTTGGTTTTGTGTTAGCTTTTTGTATGCAATTGACAAAAAATTAAAAAAAAGTATATATGAAGAAAAACATATATTTTAAAGGTTTGTTTTAAAGAGTTGATAATCAATTATTATTTGAATTTCATCAATGCAGTTCATTATAATAAAAATAACCATGGATATTTAGAGGTTTTTTTTTCATAAAATTTTAATAATGGATAGAACGTCTCGAAAAATTGTAAATAAATTAAAAAATCTCCGTAAGTTTTTAAGTAATTTTATCTGCAATATCAAAAATTAGTGTTTTATATACCGCGGAAGAATAGAAAACCATCACAACCCACTAAAGCAGGCAGTTGTTCATAACTTCCAAATGGGGTAAAATATATTTATAAGTAAAAAAGTCACATGGTTAATCATAATGAACTTATAAGTGTTCTATTTAGTATCTGATTTATAAAAATAAAAAAAAAAAGATCAAAAGTATTGTACCTACTGTTGATTGTTCAAGAGAATTGAGTTGAATTTTAATAAAAGCCACAGCAAAGCGTGGCCGGATATGCTAGTATATATATATATATATATATATATATATATGACATAAAATATGTGATATTAATGCAGATGTGCCCAGGGCACGCAAGTTGATTATCGACCGCTCCTTTATAGTAGCAAACGCATGAAAGCCAACACGAAAATCCTTTGAAGTCAGAGATTCCAAAATATATCCTTCGTTTTCATTCTACAAGACATTAGTCAATGAAAATAATTTAATTTAAAAGATTTGTTATTGTTTCAAATTATCCTTTCTTTCTTATAAGTAAAATTCTTATAAGTAAAGTAAAGTTGTCCAGTAGAAAAGTATATTTTATAATACTTATATATGGTAACTCATTTCATATAATTAGAAACATAATCCAATCATTGGATCATTATTATTTACTTTTTAAATTTTTTGATAGTTCAATAGATTTCTATATCTACCAGAGTGTAATTTCTTATAAAACTAGTTTCTATTATAAATTATTTTAATTTATATATCCGAAGCATGCACTTCATGTTGACCAATGTTAAGGTGATAATGTCCTTAATTTGGTCTTCGAAGTATTTATTCCCATTACATTTACTACACTTTTAAAAAAACAAACTGATGTGTTTTGTAAATAACGGTTGAATGCTAAACAACGATCGACATATAAAATTAAAATTAATTAAAATAATTGAGTAAATTTGCGCGCAAGTTCTCAATACTTCATTCATTACTTATCACAGAATAACTGTATTAATTTATAAAAATGTATACTGATAAATTTAATTTTATAATATAATTACTTCAATACATTAAATGTTTATATAAATAACGATATTATTAAAAAAAATATTTCAAATTCAGTACCCTAAGTGCAATCCGAATGCTGTTGTCATGTTAACTATCGGTTTCTCATTAAAATCTCCTTTATTGATTTAAAAAATGTGCTCTAATTAATTTAATTTTATAATAGTTTAACCCTCTCCACTCGCTTATTTCAGAATTAATTTGTATTTTACCGCCGGAGCGGCGGCATCCGATTAGAATGGGTTAAAAGAATTATATGCTCACAAGGCTTGTATTACGTAAATTCAATAGAAGTTTATATTTATAACTATATTATTGAAAAAAATTGCAAATTCGATGATTACTGTTGCCATGTTACTTATTAATACTTATTTCTAGAGAATCAATAAAACTTATCAATGAAATCTTTTTTATTAATTTAAAAAAAAAATTGTTTTGTTATACAAATGATTCGTTTTCCGATTAAGAAACGCTAGTGTAGATAATGATTCGATTCCTCATGTACACATTGGTGATCCGCTCTCTTCGTCCGTGTGTTGGTGATCTGGTTTGAAAAGCTTAAGATTACAGATTCAGTCCAGCGACCTCGGAGGCCACGCATTTGACCTCCATTCAACCTCCTCTGCGCGATGAATTGAGGTTCAGCGCCTTATCCAGCATCGGAGGCGCTGGACTCTAATACGGATCTAACTCTAATATGAGAAGGATCATATTTCGATTTTGTAGCCCAAGAGAAAATTGTTTGAAAATATTTTAAAGAGTTTAACCAAATTAGTATATATAGGAACAACAACGAATTAAAATGAATTTGTATATTTATTACATTTAATAGACTTTAAAATTCGAAATGCCTACTGTTAAATAGTATCAACTATTTACTTATTTTTATAATTTATGATTGGTTTGATATTGATTTCACAGAACTTAGTTTTATCTATGTATATTATGTATTTAGAGATATGCGCTAGTATGGGCTATAATATTTTATTCTATAACAATATCATATCAATGACACAGAACTTAGTTTTATCTATCTATATTATATATTTAGTATAATGAGCTGATATAAGCAATCATACGTTTTTGAAGTAAAACTTATTTAGACCCAACTAGGGTGTGAATCCGTACAAATGCAACGGAAGTGCGTTACGGCAGATAAGAGTCGAGTGCCAATCATTTTTATACGGATCGATTGTGATTAGTCGTCGTGTATATGTGACCACAGATCTGTTCACATTATGCGTAACGGCTTCAGCGTTGTTTGCGTACCGGCATCGACGTTGTATGTGCACCGATACCAACAAGAAAATCGGCATAGATAAATAAACATTTTAAAGTTACATCGTAGTACTAATCTTGATTTGATGAAAAATGTCTGAATCAGAAGAATATTTCACCCTGTTCCTTGAAAATAATAAAATAAATTAAACATTTGTTCCATTAACTAAACATAAGTTTATTGATTAGAAATTATTTCTATATTATTTGTAGTTTCTATAAATCTTTGAAGTTATTAAAATGGAAAATATTTTTAGGCAAGACAGATATTACAGCTGTTCAAAAAATTAGATTATATCGCCAACAAAAAAGTAAAAAAAAATACAAGCAGTCAATAAATGTATGTTAATTTTAATTACATAAAGTTTTTCAAACACAATTACATGATGAGTGAAGTTGCAAAAACAATATTTGTTTAGGCGTTGTTTGACATTGTGTGATTTGTTCACAAAAGAATTTATTAATCAGCAATTACTTCATTTCTTTAACGGAGTTTCATTTCTAAATGCTAATTACAAAGACAAACCGATCATGTCATATTTGAACTATGACTTTAATTACATTATTGTTTTTAAATATTATACATATTTTTAATGCTATTAAAAATATATAATTTATAATTTATCTTTATATAAATGTGTATAATTGTTGACACTAATAAATATGTGCACTCTTTGTTTTCCAACATATCTTCAAAATGATTTGGCATTGATTTCACATTACTTACAATCAGTTTTATCTAAAGTATATTTTACATACAGATTTAACACCGCAATAACAAAAAACTCTTTGTTTTTATTCTATCACAAAGAGATTGTATGACATTTTCTTTGATCATTATTATCAGCTTTCTACTGGCCGTCAGATGAATCTGTTTTTTTAAAAAAAGTTAAGGCGTCCTGTTCTTGCTTTGTATAATTGTGGTCGTGATGTTATAATAATAACAGGAAGATGGACTAAGTCTTAGACCAACAAAAAACCGTTACACGTTGGCTTATAATTGCCCACAATTACAAAGTACGTCAATAGTAGTAAGGAATGAGTTTGGTAACCTTTTTGGTAATGAACAATTGTTTAAATTAAAAGTGTGAATATAGGTACCAATGCTTTAGCAAAACTTTTTTGTCAATTTTTTTTTGAATGAACTTTTAGCAGAAAGAATTGTCACAAAATATACAAAATTCCCAAAACTACAATCACAAAATCATAAAGATGAGTGCAGATTTCAACACAAAGCATTGTTATTTTTAATTATAAATTTGTTTCCAGAATAGGCCAATAGATCTAGTAAACGTAATATTGAAATAAAACAAATAATATTATTAGTATAAAAAAAGTTGTCAACCCCAGACCAACAATTTCGCGTAATCTATACCATCTTTAAACAATCATACCGTCTATGATTGATTGACGTCATATAAAAATGTCGAATAATTGATTTAGTTTTAATGTGTTATAATCGCTTGCATGATTTTTAAATTATAGTATGTACATATATACATATGTGAACTCTTATTTCTGCTGAATGAACACATTTTTAAGAGCTTTGAATATTAATTCTCCAATTTACATTTTTTGCTCAAATTTATGAAGATAAAATATGTAAACTCTCTCATAAAACTACGTGCGTATTACGTAAATTAATAAGATGAATTCTAAATAAATTCTTATCATAAAATTATAATGTCTCAATGCTTTAATTATTTAACCTGAGGAGTTAACATCTACGTCAAATACTAGAAATAAACTATTCAATCAAGAACTCCATTAACACTCGCAATGCTGCGCACGCATATGTTGCGTGAGATCGTTCATCTTCCTTGCACTTTAGAGTAATGTTTTTAGTAAAATAAAATGTTTGAATTGAAATTTTGTACGGCAATTATTTAAATCAAAAATAGTCCAACTAATTCTATTTAGGCACACCTAAGTCTAGAAATGGTTTTATTTTATATTAAAAAAATTAAAACTTTGGTTTAGGGGAAATATGAGCAACACAAAGACAGCAATGAATGTTTTAAAATTAAGTATTTCACTTTCCTATAATTCTGAGTTGGTTTTCAATAAGAGGTCGATTCAAGCTGAGTCAAACCCCTGATAATTATTACATCAAAAATTGTTATAATTATTCGTGTAATGCACATAATAAATTTCTGTTCCTTAATACAACTACTAAAATATTTCAAAGAGCTCATTCATACATCAGTTCAGCAAAAAATTGCGTATGGCTGTAGGCATATCGTCGGATGATTTGTTAGTGCACCACGCTATCATCATTTTAGGAACCTGGGCACTTAATAAGCGGATGTTGTTGTGCAGAGAAAAACGCGGCGCTTATATCTCATCAAGCTATGGGCCTGCCTTAGGCTAAGAAGTCGCGCGATTAAATTCATTTGGAGCGAAATATACTGCGGAGCTGTACCTGTGCACAGGTACAGGTATTAAATGAATTAATGAATTTAAATATGAATGAAAGAAAAGCTCTTGTAATTTTTCCTGTTAGTGTAAAAATAATAAATATACTGGCCAGACTTGTAAATTTTTCGACACGGCAAATTTTAGAGAACTTACAAGAGCTATTGATAAGCAGAATTTTTAAGAAAAAAAGCATTTTTAAAAGAAAAGTTAAAAAAGCTATTTGGCGGTCAAAAGTTATGAATATATTTCATAGAGATTTCAAAAATAAGTACAAATTTTGTTTCCAATTTTTTGGATTTCGTACCAATGTTTCTCCGTTAGACTGCTTACGCACTCCGATTTTCATCTCTAAAACAGCTACGCAGCGCGATTTCTTTTGAAAAAAGTACAAATTAAAAAAAATGATATGTAAAGAATGATATAAAAAAGTATTTCTTTCAAAAAAGTCATATTTTTAATTAAATTTTTTTCAAAAATCTATGTTTTTCATAGTTTTCAGAAACTTTCTTAAAAATTTAAAATTTTGGTAGAAAAAGTTTCAGCAATTTGCCTTAAAGCACGATGCCATGCGCCACTAATTAACTTTTATCTTCTGTCCACATGTGTTATTATATATTAAAAAACTATCGATTGTGAAATACTGACATAACAAGTTTAATAATTAACTTTAATATAAATTATTTTTGGTTGCATACTTAAAATTTTCACTAGAATAAAAAGAAACTTGAAATTTTAGGCAGCAAAAGACAAATAAAATCATGCCTTAAGGCAAATTGCTGGAACTTCCCGTACCTTAATAAAATATTCAACTTTTTATACTTTTAGCTTCTTTTCTCGGCGATATAAAGGATTTGTTACAAAAAGCTTAATGGGGTTAATTTAAGAAATCTACTGGTATCTTGTCGTTGAAATAATAAATCAAAAAGTGTAATAAATCAACCTTGAACAATTTCCAGTAAATTAAACGTCACAAATCACAACTAGTCTCCTTATCCGTAACATACTGCAAATAGAAGTACGTAAATAACAAATTGAAAGCAATAAATTCGATAGTTCTTTAATCCGTCGAATTCATTAATCTATTCGAGCGGCGCTCCGCGGCTTGGTTCAAACGATGTTCTGTTATTCTTCGACGATCGTCTTCGGCGACCTTCCACTGGCTATGGCTGTGGCTACCAAGTGAGTCCACCGGCGACTCCGACTCGGATGCTTCCAGGCTTTCGAGATTCCGTGGTAATTGCGAAACCATTAATTGTCGGTGTCCGCGCTACGGGAGCGCGTCTCGCGGACATTTATCTTACGCCCTGCACATCGAGTACAGCCAGCACAAACCGATGCACAAGTCAAGTAGCCACTGAATTATAGAAATCGACTAAAATGAGAAATTCATTTGCAATGTGAGATAGTCCCAATTCTTGAGTCTCAATACTCGTTTGAATTCAAATATCAATGGATAACACGTATTTAAAGTATGTAAGTAAGAAATTGAATTTTAGTCCGAATAATTCATATATAATATCTATTATTCAATATATTATTTATTTATATATTTTTTGCTATATAAAATTTTAATTTTTTTAACTTCCCGTAAGATAAGTTATAGTAATCGCCCAAAAATCGAAAATAAAAATTTGTATCTTTACGTTTCAAAAGTTTCTAAACATGTTGGCAAAAAATTGATGTGTGTATGTATGGATACGATTTTTCGTTCATGTTTTCGTGCGCACGGATCAACCGATTTGAATGGTTCAAAAAACATTCGATTCCTATTGATAGGGAGATGTGCTGATTAGTTTTTGGCAAAGGCAGGTCCAGCTGCTTCGGATATACGGAGCAAAGAATGCAGAAACTAGAAATGGAAATTTTGAGAGATCAGAGCATCGGATTTGAATGATCCAAAAAAACATTCAATTCGTAATGACGGGGAGAAGTATTAGACAATAAATAAAGACGGGGATAAATATTAGACAATATTACGATATTTATAATAATCTATTTGAAAATATTTAATATTCCTCGAACAGTCTTTACGGTACGGGAATTCCAGCAATTTGCCTTAAGGCACGATGCCATACACACCACTAGTTTTAACATTTTATTAGAATCTTGTACACTATTTTTGCGCATTATAAATGTTATGTATTTTAATTTATAAAGACAGATCAGTCTTTGTATAGAGTAAAGCACAACTTAAAGATCCGCTGTATAGAGCCGGTATAGAGTAAAGCACAGCTTAAAGATCCACTGGGTAAATAATTCACCACCATGATCTCAAAAGCAAGTTAAGTAAAGTATTTTTTAACGATACTATTTTAAAGCAAAGGGCAAAAATCGCCTTAAATCGAGCGACTTCGATATTAGGAAATAAACAGCCATGTTGTTGAGTCTGCAACGAAATTACTTTTTTTCGTTTTCAGCAGTGTTATGTAGTTTACAATACCTGAATACAATTTTTAAGTTCAGGATAGAGCAAACCCACCACTCTCAAAAACAAGTTACGATTTTTAACAACAATATTTAAAAGTAGAGGGCAAAAGATGCATAACCAGCCATCAACTTGATTCTTGCAATGTTTCTATCGAAAGATAAACGGCATGTTCGGAATTGTATTTTCATTCGTTGTTAGTACTGTTGTTTAGTTTAGGATACCTTAATATATTTTTTAAGTAAACGTTATTTAATTGTTTTATAAGATGTATTGTTAATTGTAAGTTAGTTAATTGTAAATTGAACCCTTACCCTGGCAAAGATGTTAACATTAGAGAATGGTGAATAAAAAGTAAATTAAGCTCACAAGAGAGATTAAATTGATATTCCAACTATAATTATGAATTCTTCTGACCGAGTTTCATACAAAGATTGTATGGAGTATGATCTATGTAAAATATATTATGTGTCCATAAAACATGTATTTCAGACAAAAGCTCTATATATCTAAACAATGAATCAGATTATGATAATTTCAGCAGAAACATCTAAGATGGAAAGATTTATGACAGTAGTAAAATCTTTTAAATATTAAAATTAAATATTTTAAATATTTAAAAAGATGTTAAATATTCTTGTTTAAAATATTTTCACGAATATTTTTAGATTATAATTTTAGTTTTTATAGTTCAACCTTATAATCAAACTGCATCGTATTATTGCAATAATGTGGCTATAATTCTGTAAAAACCTCTTTAAAATTATAAATAAAATGGTGGATTTTTTTGTCTGATGGTCTCTTTTATCCCGCCTATGGTGTAGAAAGAACCAGGAAACAAAGTTTCATCATCATTTCTACAATAAAGAATCACCTGAGATTTCCACTGAACATGTTATTTGTTGTGGTTTAGCTGATTTGATATTCAAAGTATAATTGTTAAAGAAGTCAAATTAACCCTTTGTGTCACGCCCTATCCTGACTTATCACAGATTTTAAATTCAATACATTTTGAACTTTTTTAAACTTTTTTTCTAAATTAAACTTAATTACTAAGCATATTAAGTACTAAGAAGTTATTTTGCTAATTTTGAACTAAAATCAAGAAAATATTCTAAAAATGCACATTTCCTTTAAAATTCTCAAAAATCGTTAATCAATCTCCATGTCATACATTATTAAATTACTACCAATTCAGCACCACATCGGAATGAAATATGAGCAGAATTAAGATCAGGCGTTCCATTGACCATTAGAGGTTCTGCTATATTCAATAATAATCCGCAATAAGAGGCGTCCTCGGGTACGTGCACGAGATCAAGAGAAAAGAAGAAGCGCAGCTGGGACCTTTGCGTGACCTCGCGCACGCTCGCGGTTCGCGTGGAGACACGGATGCGGATACACGACCAGGACTGGGCCGAATTGGATAGAAATTAGAAGAATATTAAAATTAATTAACTTCCCGTGAGGTAAGTTATAGTAATCGCAAAACATCGAAAATGAAAATTTTTGCATATCTTTATGTTTCAGAGGTTTCTGAACATTTTGGCATACCTTAGCAAAAATTGAAGGATGTGTTTGTGTATATGCATGTATGTATATATGCATTCATGTATATATATTTGGATACAATTTTTGTCCACGATTTAATAAACACGGATCCAACGGATTTGAATAATTCATTCAAGAATTGCAGGTGTATCTACGTTCAAACTGTAGGGAGAATTGGGCTTTACTGTAATGGGGGTAAGTAGTGCGTTTTCCAATGTAGTCGTCGTCCAATTGCGTTTTCCAATAGAATCTTAAACAATACTAAAATATTTATTTGTCTCGATTGGACATGTGACCCCTCCCCCCGCATCATGTTGTCATAGTTACTATCCCGTCCGTAGGACGACGCAGTATACAAAAGTGTGCAGGTGCGTCATTTTTCACAGACAATATTAAATTATTCTAGCATAAAGTTTTGGTTTGTGTTATTATTACTGACTAGTTTCTAACAACTTATTTTTTTTAACTCTGTTTTATTTAGCAATCAGAAATACATAAAGATTCCCATGAGCTAAATTGACAATATTTAAGAGCCATGTCTAAGAAGAACTCCAATGAGATCTTCTTATTTTAAAGATTAATATGATAATATCATATTACAGCTAATTATATAGTAACAACTTATGTAATTGCTAAATTGTTTGAATAGTTATCCCGATAAATGTAATAAGATCACACTTAGCGTTAGTTGAAACAAAAACTCCTCTACAAATGACAAATAATATAAATAAAGATAATTTGAATTCATCCCTGGTGATCTGGTTGCACGTGTAAGGCAAAATGACCAGCATTAGGGAGCAATGTCCAGTGCACCTGCAAATCACGCTTTTAAAGATCATTTAAGGGACTCTCGGGCATTATATATACTAAACAACAAATTAAACAAACCCAAGATTTGCATTTCAAAATTGTGATAACCATCGAAAACTCAGAATATATCATAGCGTTTTACTAGGAGCTACATTTGTACAATTATTCAAATTATTCAAGTATTTTCGATGTCTTAATTTATAATAGCGACTATAACATAAAAATTTTGTACGGTACTGATATTGTAATTAAGCATAAAAAATGTCAAAAAATAGTTCTGTACGACCGTAAAATATTAATACAAAATTAGTGTTTACACAGTTTAGGTAATACTTGCAGATCAGTTTTGTAATTTTGAATAATTTATAATCACCAGTATTTTATTGATAGGAAACAGTAAACTTCATTCAATAACAATTAGGTAATTTTATTTTACGTCGATAAATAAAATTTTAGATTCAATAAATATGTGCTAGTACTATAGATATTGAGCCCGGATTCAAGTTGCACCAATTCACAGTAATAACATCAAGACGCAAACTTTACAAAGACGTAACATAAATAACGTGTATGTATTGTATAAAAACTAGATAAATTATAATGGATTAATATACATGGACTTAAAATAAAAATGACTAAAATATCACCAAATATCCGACTTTCCCCTAAGTTCCATCGTACTCCAATCAATGCAAATAAATGCCAGCAAAGACCAAAGAGTGGGTCCGTCCGTCCTGGCAGCATCATCCGATCAAAGTAAGTGAACTAAATAATAATTTTACATACATGTGCAGTGTCATGCTCCAAAGAATGAATGCGATGATTCGAATTGAACTGGCGAATGCAATCAATAATAATGGGTTAAGATGAAAAAGGTATTCAGGAGAAGATCGATGGACGGTTGGATGGACGTGCGGATAGAACGGCAGATTGACGAAAAAATTGTGTTGAATAGTCGAGAGCACATGAGTGTATTTAATATAGCAAATAGAATTTACTATAATATCTTAGAAGATTGTACATTAAATTACTAAACTACTGTCTATTACTCTATTCTATCAATATAATATATCAGCTAATTGAATCCATCGATAACAAGAACCACGTTTCTGATATAGGCCGTTGCCTCTGCAACAAAAACAATAGAAGTTGTATAAGGTGCGTGTAACTAGTAAACTATGAAATGAGTAAACTAAACACACAATTAACTTCTAACGGTTTCTATTAGATCGCGATGAAATTTCAATCGCTTCACAGACTGCGGCCTGACGACCTCTTCTAAAAAATCGAGGAGCTGGAGAAAATTTCTTCTGTACTGCTACTTATATCGTAATAAAAAATACATTCTATCATAAAGATCAGTTTTGTATATAGTTCAAATAATATTAATGTAGGAAAATCTTTTTGAAATAAAACTTTTTTAGTCGCGACTAGGGTTTAAATCCGTACAAATGCAACGGAAGTGCGTTACGGCAGATTAGATAAGATAAGAGTCAAGTGCCAATGATTTGTCATTCGCTCTCGATGATATAATTTTTATACGGGTCGATTGTGATTAGTCGTCGCGTATGTGAATAGAATTCTGTCGTTGTATGCGTACCGGCATCAATGTTGTATGCGTACCGAAATCAACAAGGAAATTGGTATAGATAAATGAACATTTTAAAGTTACATCGTGGTACAAATCTTGATTCAATGAAAATGTCTGAATCGGGAAAATATTTTACGCTGTCCCCCGTTAATAATTATAAATAAACTAATAAAACAAATGCAGCATTTGCGTCGTGTATGAAACATAGGTTCATTGAAATAATTTCTATATTATTCGTAGTTTCTATAAACCTTTTAAGTTATTGAAATAGAAAATATTTTTCAGGCAAAACAGATGTTACAGCTGTTCAAAAAATGAGATTATATCGCCAGCGAAAAAGTAAAAAAAATACCATCAGTCAATGAATGTATGTTAGTTTTAATTACATGAAGTTCTTCAAACACAATTATTACACGATGAGTGAAGTTGCGAAAACAATATTTGTTTAGGCGTTCACTGTGTGAACAAATATTAAAGAATATATTAATCAGCAATTACTTCATTTCTCTAACAAAGGTTCATTTCTAAATGCTAATTACAATGACAAACCGATCACGTCATATTTGAAGTATGACATATATTATTGTTTTTAAATATTATGCATATTTTTAAAGCTATTATAACTATATAATTATATAATTTATCAATATATAAATGTGTATAATGGTTGACACTAATAAATGTGTGCATCACGAGTGTTATCATATTACTAATAAACATTATTCAAAATTGTTATATGATGTATTTATTTCTATTTAAATGCCATCTTGTACAGTAGCAAATAAGTTTTACAAAATCTCCAAATGTTTATAATATTTTATTACACTGATATTTTGCTCTTCATTTATTACTGTTATATCTTCTGGCCAATTAATCTATAAATGAAAATTTCTACCAATAACCTTGAAACCACAAAGTTATTCTTATAGCCATAAAAGCTTTCTATAACATTTAAATTTATATCATTTACGGCGTTAATTTGATACACGCTTTACACTGCATTAACTTCTTATCTTAAACTAGGTTAGATTTATAACAATAATTTCCAAAGAGAATTCTTCCATTTATTAATATTTTAGTATCAATAAAATCAAAGATATTGATAGACTATGTTATTACATTTTATGACCAGATGGTGGAAATATTTTCTATTTGTTGTTTTATTGTTTTAATCAAATTTCTGAGGTAATACACCCGAAATAAAACATTTAAATTATATGGTTTTATATCGCTTTTTTCAGTATTTTGAAAGTATTTTTCTCCATTTGAATAATATTAATTTAATTTAATGTTATTATGATTTCTAAATTTTGCTTTATATATTTTGCTCAGGGCGGGATGAGAAATCTCGACACGTACTTCTCGGTCAGCGCGGTCACGTATGCTCTCGATTTTTCGCATCAACCCCGGACAACGTGACGGTGCACCGGTCGTCATGTAACATCAACGAAATAATGATATAATAATAAAATGTCTTATGGAAAAATTACTCATCATATTCTATTTATTACGAGGACAAAATAGAAGTTAATGGTAACATAAATTTGGCAAAGTTCTTTGTTACTTTTGGATTTACATTTATTATTTATAATACGGAACTAGCAAGCCAAAGTATTTCATGCGTCATCTCAGACTAATTCTGGGGTACAAAATAATTTTTCACCGTTGTAAGTAGCATTTTGCCAATATGTGCAAATAATCAATCGATTCAATCAAACAACATTTTTTTAATTAGTCCAGTCATTT
>NW_020539726.1:28298696-28319853 GCF_003426905.1 Ctenocephalides felis
ACTGGGTTGCCGTTTCGAGAAAAATACTAAGTTAGGATATACTAGAACAACTGTTAAAATGTAGGCTAAGATAAAGAGTTATATGAACTTTAAGATCAACGAAGATTTCATAATTTAACTTGTAATATGTACATTATTTTTTTCGTTAACATCTTAACATAATTTGCTTATTAATTTTACATTATTGCTTATTATACAGAGTGTCCCAGAACTCAACGTTAAGCGAAACAGAGTGATAGTATTGATTCATACCTAACAAATTAGAAAAAAAATATCTCACTCGGTTTGAAAATTGTGAGCTTTTAAGTGCAAACTAGAGCTGCGAACGTTTTTCAGTTATTGCGGTTAATTTTTATTATTTTTTGACAAAGTTTAAATGAACACAATTAATAAACACATTATTCACAAAACCAAAAACTCATCACAATTTCAGAAAAGCTCTAGATTGCACATGAAAGCTCATAATTCTTAAACAACGTGAGATATTTTTTAAATATTTTTATCACCCCGTCTCGGCTGACGTGAGTTCTGGGAAACCATGAATATAATCAATTTTTAACACAAGGAAACTATATATTCTTGAAAACTAAGCATCATGCTTAACTCGTAAAAAAATTTGGATTTTGTCTATTTTCAATTCAAATCAAAAATAATTTATTATATTATAGAATAATATGTATATTAATGTTCAAATATAAATATACTACTTTAAGGTATTTTACTCTAATATGTAATTTATAATAAGATCTAGTATAATAAATATATAATACGTTCTTGAAATTAATACTGACACGAAAAAGATTATAAATATCTAAAAAATTCGCAGAAACATAATTTCTGCCTAATAAAAAGCAAAAAGCAATCGTTTATTTCCATTACAGTCAGAAATTTTAATATAAACATTACATCTACTAATCATTTCGTCAATAATTCATTCATCAATTCATAAATAAATAGCGATTGGAAATAGTTATGCAAACCGTTTCATTAATATAATCAGTACACAAGAATTTCAAGTTTTTGCGTATTAACAAATGTAACTCAACATCGACATAAAACGATCAACTTTGACACTTAATATTACAGTATATATATATTTATTTAAATATATTGCTCGAAGACATATCGATTCGAAATAAATACCTGTTAGAGAGAACGTCGACATCGCAACTTGGCTCGTGCTGTGAGCTATTTTAAATATTTAAATTTTTGTAAGGAGATGTAATGATGAATATTTTAAATATTCCCATTTCACTCAGCACAAAGTATCAAAAATGAGCTATTTTCAAATAGAAACATATTTTTGATCTACATTTCAAGTGAAAATTGGTATCACTACTGCATCATATCAGGTTGGTCGAGAGCGAGGTTTTAAACTTAGGACCCTGTCAATACAAGGCAGTGCTCTTAACCGTTATACCAAAAAACACCCTTTCATATTCAGGTATCGTAAACTAAATAACAGTCAAAACAAAACAAAACACGAAAATAATTGTCGGCTGACTTAGGGCAAAGGATAGGTACTCATCTCTCTATACCAGAGGGCGGAAAGCTTTTTCAATCATTACTCCCATGACAAAAAACATTACACATATACGAAGAACTACGTACCAAATACAGTAAATATCATAAAAAATACATACTTTTTATTCCCAGAAATTCCAATTTTTACCTCATTTGGAGCAATTTACCCCGGTTCTTTGACCACTGCTCCAGACTTTACTTACTTTTGAGATAATGGTAGTGGACATTGGCTATCTATCTAGTGATTTTTAACCTAATAAATGAAATCAGTCTTTCTTCGTAAGTCTTTTCTAATAATCTGTATCAAAATCTGAACGGTAAATGCACGCACGAATGTACCTACGTGTTTGCATGACATAACGATCTCCAATGACCAGAAGCCAAGTTGTGGTGAAAGGTGTGGAACAGTTTTTTTCCTTATTTCTTTTAAAATAAAATCCATCAGTTCATAAAAAACCTTCGTCATATCGATTTACACTTGTGTCGTATAATGTAGAAAACCTGATTGTAAAATTACTTTGTCACTTGTAAACGAAATATGTGAAGGTAACTTTCGATTCTTTTTGAAGCCACAAGGAAAAAGATGTTTTTTTTTACTTTATTTACTTGATTCCATCAAAGAACAAAGTTCGTCATTGGTCATTGATAACAACATAGAAAGTAAAAGACTTGGGTTGGTCTTCAAGCATCAAAGGAGGAATAAAGGGCTAAAAATTAGGGTAAAACTAGTGGTATATGGCATAGGCAAATTGCTGGAACTTCTCGTACAGTAATGAAATATTAGAAGAATATTAAATGATTTTAAATAGATTATTATAAATACGGTAGTTTTCATTATTCTTGTTTTATAGACAAAATATAAGAGCTTGTGAATTGGATGACGACGTTTATGTATGTTTACCAAATAAGTAAATGCATTAAACTTAATCAATCGGGTTTGAAATGTAGGGCAATGTCTAATATTTATAGGAATTATATAAAATGAATTGCAAAGTTAAAATTATTTATTTAAGGTATAAAGTAAGCTTTAAAACTTTCGCTTGAATTAAAATTAAAATCCAAATTAATTTTGATATTCAAAAAAAAAATTCTTTAATGAAAATTAAAAAAAAAATGCTACTAAAAAAAATTATCTTATCCCAATCGTTTCGTCAACACAAGCAGAAAGTTTTTGAAACATTCTCAGTTCTTTCAAAAACTGCCATTTTTGCACATTTAGCTCCGTATCTCCAAAACGGCTGAACCTGCCTTTGCCAAAAACTGATTACCAATTCTCTCCATCATTACAAATTGAATGCTTTTTGGATCATTCAAATCGGATGCTCGGCTCTTTCAAAACTCGTTTTTATTTTCTGTACTCTTTGCTTCGTATCAGCGAAACGGCTGCACCACATTCGCTAAAAACGTCAGCACGTCTCCTTATCAATAGGAATCAATTGTTTTTTGAATCATTCAACTCGGTTGTACCGTAAGCCCAAAATTGTATCCACACATGCATACACAGATCCATTTTTTCTGGGATGCATAAAGACATTTCTGTCGCTATACAAAAAAAAAACATGATTTTTTTAAAGGTGTGCCAAAATGTTAAGAAACCTCTGAAACGTAAAGATATGCAAAAAATTTCAATTTAGATTTTTGGACGATAACAATAACTTACTCCACGTGAAGTTAATTATACCTCTCCAAATTAGCAGTTTTTAGCCAAATTTATCATACAGCCTCTGAGAGACAAAGGGGCAAACTAATAATAAAAATTTCCAGTTACAAAATAATGTTTCCAATTCTAATCCCATCTTATAATTACCATTAATACCAGTCCCGCGCAATCCGCTTTTTCGCATTATCCGATTTTTCGATCTTTTGTTTTTTGCGCGTTATTCGCGATTGGTCATTTTGCTGCTCGCGAGCTATCCGCATTGGCCATTCGGACAACCAATGGAAGCGGCAAAGAGGGGATTTCCCGCTAAAGAGAGGTCGATTTAAAATTCCGGAGAGTGAAGCATGCTCGCGGAGCGTTTGAATGAAGAGGTCACGGCACTCTTGTGTCGGGTAGGGATAGACCAGAATGATTATATGATAAATACAATATATTCGAGGCAAAATAATATTATAAGAATTAACCAGTTAACTGTGGCGAAAATAGCTCAGTCAGTAGCATGCCCGATTCAGATGACAGAAACACTCGGTTCGAGTAGCTGACACTGACTTAAAATCGTCAGTTGATTTGAGATAATTACTACTACGATATATTGTACACTTTTTGTTTGAGATAGAATAGAAGCTAGAAGTTAGAAGAAAGAGCAAGGTTAGAAGAAACATAGTGGTGCATGGCATCGTGCCGTAAGGCAAATTGCTGGAACTTCCCGTATCACAATTAAATATTCGAGCAAAAAAAAAAATAAATATTTATCAGTGTTTAATAACAATTGTTTTAAGTATTTTCAAAAAGACTCATTTTATAGTTCATATAATATACAGTAACGATCTTATCGCTCAAAACACTTAAAAATGTTTACATTAAGAAGAGATGCCAAAGGAATCCATCTGAAGATATATTTCTTACGATCACAATACCGCATATAAATATATACTCAATTATTTTTAGACTAAATTGTAAATTTAAAATTTACATTTCAAGTATAAAACTTTGCATATTTCTGTAATTTTTTTCTGAATATTTTGAAATTTCTTTGGAACGTATAAGTGAACTTTAAAAATTAAAAATCTTGGTACGGAACTCAAAAAAATGTAACAAAATTAGTACTCATGTTTAAAATCTCTATAAAATATCTGATAATTTGATGTGCATATGTCTAATGATCATTTTAGACCGCCAAATATTTTTTTTTACATTTTTCTCTGTATCTCCGAAATCACTAGACCAGCCTTCCCAACAATTTTCAATTTTTCATTTCGTCAATACAAGTAAAATGTTTTTTGAATCTTTTAAATTAGCGCTCCGTTACCTCAAAAACTGAATTTGAACTTTTTGACCCGTATCTTCGAAACGGCTGGATCTGTCTTCGCCAAAAACTAATCAGCACGCCTTCCCATCAGTAGAAATCGCGCCTTGTCATCAGTTTTTTGAATCAATCAAATCAGTTGATCCATGCGCCCGAAATTCCAGATTTATGCGTGGACGAAAAATTGTATCCGAACACACACACACACACATACATCCATTTTTTCTAAGGTATGCCAAAATGTTCAGAAACCGTTGAAACGTCAATGTATATAACAATTTTCATTTTCGATTTTTTTGCGATTACTATGAGAAGTTAAAAAAGACCGTTGGGTAAGTTATAGTAATCACAAAAAAATCGAAAATGAAAATTTTTATTTATCTTTACGTTTCAAAGAACTTTCTTTAGGTTTCGGAACATTATATTAGAAAAAATTGATGTATGTGTGTGTGTGTTCGGACAATTTCGGGAACACTGTTCAACCTATTTGAATAATTCAAAAAATATTCGATTCCTATTGATAATGAGACGTGCTGACTAGTTTTTGGCACCAGATCCAGCCGTTTTGGAATTACAGGGTAAAATGTGTCTAAAATAAGCGAGTTCTTTGAGCTATTGTGATCACAAACCAAACTCTATGTGATAAATCTATTTTCACAATTTCCATAATACTGATAAATATTTTAATAGTGCAATAATGCTGGTAAAAGGCTATCTTCACTTGGAAACGATTTGTTATCTCTATTTTCAAATAAAAAACGTTTTTACTCCTGCTTGACATCAGTCTGTCCGATGTCAAACCAAAAACTTATGGTTGAATTGAAATTGAATCTAAATTTACTTTTGAATGTGTGTGTATTTATACAAGTGTATTGTTATATAACCGATTAGTTCACAAAATTTCGTAAGTACATATTTACTCTTACAACAAATTGAGTTCGAAATCCTGCTACTGGTTCTTCCAACGGATGATTGATATGTGATCAAAGTGAGTGCCAATTTGCATATTTAACCAATTAATACGCATAACTGAAATCAGTTCGCTTTTTTCTATTCAATGGATCGATATATTTTCAATTTATTGTGTCATTAGTTGAAAGTTGTCGCTGAGGAGATTGTTAGCCGGTTATCGATCGATTAGCTCGGTACAAGATGCTTGTATTACGTGAGTGGACAAAACTGAGGCTCTCAATAATAATTTATATATATATATATATATATATATATATATATATATATATATACCGGCTACTAAAAAATGTTCTTTGCATACATTCCAAGCATTTATTGCGCAAAAATGCATGAGACGTGTCAAGGGTAAATCGCCCGTGGTTTATTTTCCATGTGGGAAGACAAATGAAAGTCTTAAGTTATCTGAAACTAGATCAGTATTTAATAGTCTTAGTGATTATTATTAAAATATAAACGTTTATGAGCGTAACTATTCTAGTTAATAATAAGTTTTTATGTGAATTTAAACTTGCCTTGAATTCCTATGCTAAATAATATTCAACCATATGCCAGTAATGTAATATATCATTGTGATTAGTTTAACTAGACATTTAAATTTGTATTAGTCCAGTCATTTAAGCTTAAATTAGGTAAGAATCTCGGAATTCGAGATACCCAGCTGTAAGTCTGTAAATACTTGTATATTGACACCCTAAAGTTGTCTCAAAACCTACATATGGTAGGGTGTCAATACCATATGTAAGATTTGAGACAACTTTAGGATCTCAAAATCTCGATTTCCGAGGTGAACTTACTATAATGACTGGACTATATAGAATTATATCCACAATGATATTCCTTATATATAATTTTTATAAATATACTAGCTGACCCGGCAAACGTTTTGCTAAGTAAGGTATTTCTAACCAGTTTCTAGATAATCAAAAAATTAATACTTTATTTTGTATTTTATCAATTTTAATATTTTTTTATTAATTATGTGTAGATCGAGTGCAATAGACAATGAGATATTATGAAAAAAAATTAAACCCTAAAGTCTACTTGTTCAATATTATATAATTTACATTAACAATATTCATTTGTCCATACTTTGTTAATACAATCAAGTTTTATGCACTTTCTATGGAAAAAATGTAAAAATGTGTTTTTTTCTGTTTTTCAAAAAAATGTCAACTGGATCTTTTTAACCCATAGGCGGGATGTTATTAATTTTGATGAAAGTTTACGAAATACTACTACATTTTTCAACAAAAATATAAATTTTATGGGTACATATTATACAGACATAATATTGTATATAATCTTGATCTAGCATTTCGTCAGGATCATTCAATCAGCAGGAGTTGGAATAACTATTAATTTAATTTATCTCTTGTAAAATTGCATTTATTACCTTAACTTACTTTTTTTTATTTCGTACATTTTTGCCAGACTAAAGGTTAAGTTGGTCCTTTTTACCCTACCCAGTTGTAAGCTGTTATAGAAATTATATGAAAAAACTGTCGAATGTAAAAATAACAATACATCTTATGAAACAATTAAATAACGTAGACCTAATAATTATATTAAGATCTTGTAAACTAAACAGTGCTCATAACCAAAAATTTAGCAATGGAAGAAAATACTTCTGTTATGGATTTTTAAACATTGTCTCCTAAACGGCTCCTGATAGCAACGCCGAAAGAATCAGGTTGATGTCAGGTTATACACGTTTGCCCTCTTATATTATACATTCAAATATTGCTGTTAAAAAATTTGTAACTTCACTTGTTTTTGAGATATCGGTGGTGCACTATCGGTGGTTTCAACCGCGGACCTTTACCCCATATCATGTTGATATATCATTAAGTTTCAAAAAACAGCAACAAACCTATTCAAACAGATCTCTACAAAAAAAATGAAAAGTTACCATATTCAAGTACTAATTTTGAGTTTTAGTTCATCTTTAACTTATTTTCAAGATGCAACTCATTCAAACTCCTACATCCATTACCAGCACCAATAACACAATTACGACTCTTTCTCTCGGCCTGAGGATATAAATCTCAGTCTGGTCAACTAGAAATTGACAAATGCGATCATTATAATGAAATATTTCAAAACACGTTAACCTGTTCCACTAGCGACTACTGTTATTGGTAATACTAGTGGCCGAGACAAACCGAGATAGAGTTGGTTCTTCTGAAACATTTTAATTGTGTCCATTAGTTAAACTCATTACACGTATCCATATACGATATGGTAGAAGCCGACTATTTGTTATAGGATTTTTTTATTCAAAATTACCTGCTAGGAGGGGACAGAACTCCTTCATGATATGATATGAGGATATGACTCTGAGTAAGTTATTTCTTATAAAGATCCTGGTATTCTACAAGTAATAAACTATATTACAGAGTATCTACTTAATCTGAATCATGAGTCTTTTAAGTGTTATAATATTCTGAAAAATTACTATTCATATTAAGTTTACTGACTTCTTCTAGTAAGAAAAATAAAATTATTTCATGACATATTTATTTCTTTATTTTCAATAAGTAATAGCTCTCTTCTCGATTAGGTATGGCCCATTCAATTCCAATATGCTTTATCTTTTTTAAATGTTTGGACTTTCTTAATGACACAATCAAGCGACTCGAATCAGGTATTTATGGACACAGGTAGTAGTGTATATTTATTCTTAGAAATATTTTGAATATGAATCAACTATGGTGTTAAACTGTTAAATTTAATTATGTTGTATGCTATTGTTTGCATTATTAGGAAAAAAACTCTTGTCATGTGTTGACATGAAATAAATGAAACAAATGAAAAGCAGATAGTAAGAAATTCTTAGAAATATTATACACAATACGATGTATAGATTTTGGTTTTGTGTTAGCTTTTTGTATGCAATATACAAAAAAATAACAAAAAAATATACGAAGAAAAATCATCACTAATAAAAGTTTGTTTTAAAATAGTTATGATCAATTATCATGAGAATATCACCAATGCAGTTCATTATAATACAAATAACCATGGATATTTAGCAGTTTTTTTTTCATAAATATTTTAGAATTATAAGAGCGTCTTGAAAAGTTGTCAATAAATTGAAAAATCTCCGTAGAGTTTCGAGTAATTTATAACTGCAAAATCAGAAATTTATGTTTTATATATCATAGAAGAGTAGGAAACCATCACAACCCACTTAAGCAGGCAATTGTTCATAACTTCCAAATATTGTTTAATATATTTATAAGTGAAAAAGTCACATGGTTAATCATAATAAACTTATAAGTGCTCTATTTAGTATCTGATTAATATAAATTAAAAAAAAAGATCAATAGTATTATACCTACTGTTGATTGTTTAAAATCAAACAATCCTATGAATTTTTAATAAAAGCCACAGCAAAGCGGGGCCGGATATGCTAGTATATATATATATATATATATATATATATATACATATATATATATGACATAAAATATGTGATATTAATGCAGATGTGCCCAGGGCACGCAAGTTGATTATCGACCGCTCCTTTATAGTAGCAAACGCATGAAAGCCAACACGAAAATCCTTTGAAGTCAGAGATTCCAAAATATATCCTTCGTTTTTATTTTACAAAACATTGGTCAAACTAAAAGATTTATTATTGTTTCAAACTATCCTTTCTTTGCATAATCACGTTTCATCTCGTCTTAACAAAAATTTTATAAGTATAAAGTAAGGTTGTTCAAGAGAAAAGTATATCAATATCTTTAGAAACATAATCCAAACTTTGGATATTCATATGACTATAATTCACTTTTTACATTTTTGATAGCTCAATAGATTTCTATATCTACCAGAGTGTAATTTCTTATAAAACTAGTTTCTATTATAAATTATTTCAATTTCTATATCCGAAGCATGCACTTCATGTTGACCAATTACGATATTAAGGCAATAGTATCCTTCATTCTGTTCTCGAAGTTTTTATACTCGTTACATAAACTACTCTTTTAAAAAACAAACTGATGTCATTTGTAAATAACGGTTGAATGCTAAACAACGATAGGCATAAAAAATTAGTTATCAATACTTCATTCATTACTTATCACAGAATAACTGTATTAATTTATAAAAATGCATTCTGATGGATTTAATTTTATAGTATAACTACTTAAATACATTGATTGTTTATATTTATGATGATATTTCAAATTCAGTACCCAAAGCGCAATTAAATTGTTGATTCCATTTTTGGTTTCCTATTAAACATTTTGTTCGCTGATTTATAAAAACGTGCTCTAATAAATTTAATTTTATAATAGTTTAACCCTCTCCACTCGCTTATTTCAGAATTAATATGTATTTTGCCGCTGACAGCATCCGAGTAGAATGGGTTAAAAGAATTATATGGTCACAAAGATTGTAATTACGTAAATTCAATAACAGTTTAAAATTATAACTTTATTATTGAAAAAATATTACAATTTTGACGATTACTGTTATCATGTTACCTATTAGTTTCTTATTAAAATCTTTTATCAATTTATAAAAACCATGTTTGTTATACAAATAATTCGTTTTCCGATTAAGAAGCGCTAGTGTAGATAATGATTCGATTCCTCATGTACACATTGGTGATCCGCTCTCTTCGTCGGTGTGTTGGTGATCTGGTTTGAAAAGCTTAAGATTACAGATTCAGTCCAGCGACCTCGGAGGCCACGCATTTGACCTCCATTCAACCTCCTCTGCGCGATGAATTGAGGTTCAGCGCTTTATCCAGCATCGGAGGCACTGGACACGGATCTAACTCTAATACGAGAAGGATCATATTTCGAATTTGTAGCCCCAGAGAAAATTGTTTAAAAACATTACAAGAGTTTAACCTTAACCAAATTAGTGGTGCATGGCATCGTGCCTTAAGGCAAATTGCTGGAACTTTCCGTACCAAAAATTAATTTTTTAATAAAGCCTTAAATTTTTTTTTCGAAATTCTTTTTTTGAAAACTTTAAAAAAATTAAATCTTTGAAAAATTTGAAATATTTGAGAAAAATAACGTTTTTGATTTTTTTTTCTATTTCATGCTTTGAAATTTTTTGAAAATTGTGAACTTTTTTTTCAAAGTAATCGTGCTGCGTGCTGTTTTAAAGAAGAAATATCAACATGTAAACAAAATTTAAACTTATTAATAAAATCTCTATAAAATATATGAAAATTTTATGTGCATGTCTAATGATCTTTTGTCACCCCAAAATGACATTTTTTCACTTTTTTCACTCGTTCTTCAAAACCACTAGACTTGCCTTCCCAAAAATGTATTCATTACTTCATTCTCTTAATACAAGTGAAGTTTTCTGAATTATTGAAATCTGACGTTATGTTCTCTTAAAAACAGAGTCACCATTTTTGGCACTTTTTGCCCCATATCTTCGGACCTACCTTCGCCAAAAACTAATAGGCGCGTGTCCTTAATTATAGAAATCAAATGTTTTTTGAATCATTCAAATCGGTTGATCCATATTCCCGAAATCGTCGACGAAAATTTGTATCCGCACACACACATACACATACATCAATTTTTTAAGGTATGCCAAAATGTTCCGAAACCATTGAAACGTGATAATACATAAATAATTATATCTTCGATTTTCGAACAACGAATTTAATCGAATTCGCATATTTAATACATTTAATGGGTTTTAAAAATCAAAGCATCTACTGTTAAATAATGTCAACTATTTACTTATTTTCACAATTCATAATCGAATTGATGTTGGTTTCACATAACTTAGTTCTATCTATATATATTTTATATTATTTTAGGCTAATATGGGCTATATTATTTTATTCTATGAAAATACTTTAAAATGATTTGACATCGATGTCACAGAACTTAGTTTTAGCTACCTACATTATAAGTTTAACATTCTGGGCTGATATGGGCGATCATACGTATTTTTTTCCAACACACCTTCAAAATAGTTTGGCATTGATTTCACATTACTTACAATTGGTTTTATCTTAGAGAACATTTTACATACAGATTTAATACCGCAATAACAAAAAACTCTTTGTTTTTATTCTATATTCTATCACAAAGAGATTGTATGACATTTTCTTTGATCATTATTATCAGCTTCCTACTGGCCGTCAGATGAATCTGTTTTTTTAAAAAAAGTTAAGACGTCCTGTTCTTGCTTTGTATAATTGTGGTCGTGATGTTATAATAATAACAGGAAGATGGACTTAGTCTTAGACCAACAAAAAACCGTTACACGTTCGCTTATAATTTGCCCACAATTACAAAGTACGTCGATAGTAGTAAGGAATGAGTTTGGTAACCTTTTGGTAATAGACAATTGTTTAAATGCAAAGCGTAAAACAATATACAAATGCTTCAGCAAAATACATAATATTTTTATTGAAACAAACTCATAGTAAAGACATTGTCATAAAACAACAAACACAACATAATAAAGGTAAGTGCAGATTTCAATGCAATATATTTATATCAATCAATATAAATTTATCTCCAGAATAGGTCAGTAAGTCTTCTGAAAGCTTTAGCAGCCATGAACATAATATTAGAATAAAACAAATAATATTGTTAGTAGAAAAAAAAAGTTGTCAACCCCGGACCAACAATTTCGCGTAATCTCTACCATCATTAAACAATCATACCGTCTATGATTGATTGACGTCAGATAAAAATATAGAATAATTGATTTAGTTTTAATGTGTTATAATCGTTTGCGTAATTTTTAAATTAAAGCATGTACATATATACATATGTGAACACTTATTTCTGCTGAATGAACACATTTTTAGGAGCTTTGAATATTAATTCTCCAATTTACATTTATTGCTCAAATTTATGAAGACAAAGTATGTAAACTCTCTCATAAAACTACGTGCGTATTAAGTAAATTATAGAATAAATCCGAAATAAATTCATATCATAAAATTATAAATTCTCAATGCTTTAATTATTATTATTATTATTTTTATTTATTAATATAGCAATCAAGATACAATTTAATCTAATAAGCTATTATGACAAAAACGAGAGGAATCGAAAGACAAAAAAAAATAAATAAATAAAAAATAGTAATAATAATAATGATGATAATAGAAAAAAGAAAAAAAAGAGAAAAAATAAATAATTATCTAGAGTTCACTCCAATGAGTGAAGCCTAGTGTATCATTTAAGACTTTAATTATTTAACCTGAAAAGTTAACATATACCATTTAACATATAGTCAAATGCTACAAATAAACTATTCAATCAAAAACTCTATTAACATATCCACTGCTGCGCACGCATATGTTGCGTGAGATCGTTGTCAATAGCCAGGCGCTAGAGCAATAGGTACGTTCGTCTTCCTTGCCTTTTAGAGTAGAGTTTTTTAGTGAAATAAAATCTTTGAATTGAAATTTTGTACTGTAATTATTTAAAACAAAAATAGTCTTATTTATTCTAATTTAGCTCATTTTTTAAATATTAAAGAAATAAATATAATATTAAACAAATAAAGAAGTTTAGCACAGGAGTAGTAAGAGCAATACAATGCTAGCAAAGAACGTTTTAGAATTAAATGCTACACTTTTCTATATTTCTGAGTTGGTTTTAAATAAGAGGTTGATTCAAGTTAATGTCTGATAATTAATACATAAAAATGATTATAATTATTCGTGTAATCCACATAATAAATTTCTGTTCCTTATTACAACTACTAAAATATTTCAAAGAACTCATTCATACATCAGCTCAGCAAAAAATTGCGTATGGCTGTAGGCATATCTGAGTCTGAGGATTTGTTAGTGCACCACGCTATCATCATTTTAGGAACCTGGGCACTTAATAAGCGGATGTTGTTGCGCAGAGAAAAACGCGGCGCTTATATCTCATCAAGCTATGGGCCTGCCTTGGGCTAAGAAGTCGCGCGATTAAATTCATTTGGAGCGAAATATACTGCGGAGCTGTGCGCAAGGTACAGGTATTAACTGAATTAATGAATTTAAATTTGAATGAAAGGGTTCTTGTAATTTTTCCTGGTAATGTAATAATACTAAATATACTGGCCGGGGTTGAAACTTTTTCAATTTAAGGAAATTTTAGAGAACTTACATAAGATATTGACAAGCAATTTTTTTTCAACTCGATTTCAATTACTACTTTTTGTTACCAAACCTTTATCTATGTAATCATCTTTACTTCTCTTATTAATATTTCTACAGATATAATTCAGTAAAAAATTTGAACAAGCATGCAATTCAGGTTTGGTTGAAGATTGAATAGGCTTTATTTTCAGACGAGTATATTTGTCAAACATTGCCGTAAGGCAAATTGATGGGACTTCGCGTACCAAAAACTAATTTTTTTTGAAAAAATAAGATTTTTTAAAAATCTTATTTAAAAATTTAGATTTTTTTGTATTTTGGATTTTTTGAAAATTTAGAATTTTTTTTTTGAAGCAATCGCACTGCATAGGGCGCGTCCATCAATCACGTGAGGTTTTTTAGGAAAAGGGAGAGGGGGTTAGACAAAAATATCACGTGAGGAAAAGGGGGGTATAGTAAGATATCACGTGTATTTAATTTACACCTAATTTAAAAAAAATCCAATCGTTAAAAAAAAATCAAAAACTTTACCACTTTTCTCGTAACTGAAAATTCACGTAATGTTTGGTGGGGTGAGGGGTGTAATTTTGCATATCATTGCGTATCACCAAGAGGGAAGGGGTGTCTAAAATTCTTCAAAAAATCGATCACATGATTAATGGGGGCGATGGTTGATTGTCCAAGCGCGTATGCCTATCGTAGTCTAACGTGTAAACATTGGTACGGAACCCATATAAATGTACACAAAATTTGTACTTATTATTATGATCTTCATAAATTACCTGATAATATGATGTGTGCATATATCTAATAATCATATCTGACAGCCAAATGGCATTTTTATATCGGATCTCCAAAAACGCTGGAGCTGCCTTCCGAAAATTTTCACCAGTTGTTTTTTGTTTTTCGAATTATTTAAATTGAACGCTTCGTTCTCTCAAAAACTGAAATACCATGTTTTGCCTTTTTAACCCCGTATCTTCGAAACGGCTCGACTTGCCTTTGCTAAAAATTGATTAACATGTCTCCTTATCAACACAAATCGAATGTTTTTTAAATAATTCAAATCGGTTGATCCGTGTTCTCGAAATCGGCGACGAAAAATTGTATCCGCACATACATACACAAACACACATACATCACTTTTTTCTAAGGCATACCAAAGTGTTTAAACACCTCTGAAACGTAAAGATATATAAAAAATTTCATTTTCGATTTTTTTGTGAATACTGTGTATATCCTACGGGAAATTAAGAACTTAAAATTTTATATAGCAAAAAATATATGACGCATCCCTTTTTTCTAAGGCATGCTATATGTTTAAAAACCTCTGAAACGTAAAGATATATAAAAATTTTCATTGTCGATTTTTTTGTTAATACTATGTATATCCTACTGCAAGTTAAAAACTTAAAATTTTATATAGCAAAATATATATGAATAAGATGTATCATAATTTGAATAATATATACCATATTATAATTATGGATTCGACTAAAATTAAATTATTTACTTACTTTAAATACGTCTTATGAAAAGTTTGAAATTTGAATTCAAACGAGTATTGAGACTCGAGAATTAGAATTATATCGCATATCAAATGAGTTTCTTTTTATTAGATTTCTATTTAATCCAGTGGCTACTTGACTTGTGCATCGGTTTGTCCTGGCTGGCTGTACTCGATGTGCAGGGCGTAAGATAAATGTCCGCGAGACGCGCTCCCGTAGCGCGGACACCGACAATTAATGGTTTCGCAATTACCACGGAATCTCGAAAGCCTGGAAGCATCCGAGTCGAAGTCGCCGGTGGACTCACTTGGTAGCCAGTGGAAGGTCGCCGAAGACGATCGACGAAGAATAACAGAACATCGTTTGAACCAAGCCGCGGAGCGCCGCTCGAATAGATTAATGAATTCGACGGATTAAAGAACTGTCGAATTTATTGCTTTCAATTTGTTATTTACGTACTTCTATTTGCAGTATGTTACGGATAAGGAGACTAGTTGTGATTTGTGACGTTTAATTTACTGGAAATTGTTCAAGGTTGATTTATTACACTTTTTGATTTATTAGTTTTACGACAAGATACCAGTAGTTTTCTCAAAATGCTCTTATAACCCCATTAAGATGAGAGGCTTCAAAAAATCGCTTTTTTGAAGAATTTTAAGGAAGGAAATAAATGTTTAATTGAAACGAAACTTTCAGGTTTTATTATTTTATATTTCAACATTCTACTCAATTTTTTTCATTAAAATATATGCAATAATATGCCACGTACAAGCATTTTGCCGATGAGTCATTTTGCGGGAAAGATGCAGGTCACAATTTCCATTCCAAACAAAAAAATCAAAACAAATATATATATTCATTAGTACAGATTCTAGATGAACCTGAAAAATCCAGAAAAAAATGAGAAATTTTTCACAACTTGAAAAAAAATCATGTTTTTGATACATAATTTCACTTTAGATTGTTTAAAAAGTGGGTTAATTATAACTTTTTTCGAAGATTTTTTTAGGTTCAACTAAAATAGAATTTAATCCTGAATACAATAAATTTTGTCACGTTTCGATAGGACGTTTAGTTTTTTCCTATCTTTCTTTCTAATTAGAAAGAATCGAAAAAATTAAAAACCGAGAAATCGCGCGACGAGGTCTAAGTTTCGCTCGTATGCTTGACGCTTGCTCACTATTTTTTCTGTAATTCCGAAAATAATTTGAATTTGTTTCTAAAAATTAAGGGATATATTCTTGGCTAGTTTTCAAAGACATTTTTGTAAAAAAAAATTTAATGCTCTAAAGCAGGTTTCCCCCTTAAGCATTTTGCAACAGATCCTTTTTATAGCCAAGGTATAGGATAGACTTGGATTGGAACATAGCAAAATCTACCACCATAATCACAAAAGCTAGTAAAGTTTTGTAATTTTAATAAGTACTGGGCAAAAGATGTGTAATCAGCCATCGGCTCAAATCAAGCGACTTCGATATGAGGAAATAAACAGCCATGTTGTCAAATCTGCAACAAAAGTACTTTTTTCTCGTTTTGAGCAGTGTTATTTAGTTTACGATACCTGAATACAATATTTAAGTATAGGATAGAGCGAGTCTACCACCAAAAACAAGTAATGTTACAATTTTTAACAACAATATTTGAAAGTAGAGGGAAAGAGATGTATAACCAGCCATCACCTTGATTCTTACGACGTTGCTATGAGATGATAAACGGTAATTATCGGAATTGTATTTTCTTTCGTTGTTAGATTTTATAGTTGTGAGCACTGTTGTTTAGTTTAGGAGACCTTAATGAAATTTTTAAGTATACGTTATTTAATTGTTCTATGAGATATATCGTTAATTTTAAGTTAGATTCAACAGGTTTTTATATAACCTCTGTAAAAGCTTACACGTGGGTGGGGTAAAAGAGACCAATTGAACCCTTACCCTGGCAAAGGTGTCAACAATAAAAAATATTAATTAAAAAAGTAAAATAAGTTAGAAATTGCAATTCCACAACAGATAGATTAAATTGATATTCCAATTCTAACAATGAATATTTCTGACCGAGTTTCATACAAAGGTTGTATGGAGTATGATCTATGTAAAAAATATTATGTGTCCTTAAAGTATGTATTTTAAACAAAAGTTGTTATTATCTTGTTTGTAATAATTGTATTGTAAAAAACAATGAGTCAGATTATGATAAATTCAACAGAAATATCTAGGAAAGATTTATTACAGTAGTGCAGGTTTTTAAATATTAAAATTAAATATTTG
This sequence comes from Ctenocephalides felis, assembly GCF_003426905.1. Classification (NCBI taxonomy): domain Eukaryota; kingdom Metazoa; phylum Arthropoda; class Insecta; order Siphonaptera; family Pulicidae; genus Ctenocephalides; species Ctenocephalides felis. Next base: position 28,316,029 of record NW_020539726.1, read on the forward strand.
AAAAGCTGATAAATATCCTTGTTTAAAATATATATTTACACAAATATATTAAAAATATAATTTTAGTTTCTATTATTCAGCCTAATAATTAAAATGTATAGTATTGATGCAATAATGTGGCTATAATTCCGTAAAACCTCTTTAAAATTATAAATAAAATGGTAGATTTTTCGTCTGATGGTCTCTTTTTCCCGCCTATGGTGTAGAAAGAACCAGGAAACAAAGTTTCATCATCATTTCTACAATAAAGAATCACCTGAGATTTCCACTGAACATGTTATTTGTTGTGGTTTAGCTGATTTGATATTCAAAGTATAATTGTTAAAGAAGTCAAATTAACCCTTTGTGTCACGCCCTATCCTGACTTATCACAGATTTTAAATTCAATACATTTTGAACTTTTTTAAACTTTTTTTCTAAATTAAACTTAATTACTAAGCATATTAAGTACTAATAAGTTATTTTGCTAATTTTGAACTAAAATCAAGAAAATATTCTAAAAATGCACATTTCCTTTAAAATTCTCAAAAATCGTTAATCAATCTCCATGTCGTTACATTATTAAATTACTACCAATTCAGCACCACATCGGAATGAAATATGAGGAGAATTAAGATCAGGCGTTCCATTGACCATTAGAGGTTCTGCTATATTCAATAATAATCCGCAATAAGAGGCGTCCTCGGGTACGTGCACGAGATCAAGAGAAAAGAAGAAGCGCAGCTGGGACCTTTGCGTGACCTCGCGCACGCTCGCGGTTCGCGTGGAGACACGGATGCGGATACACGACCAGGACTGGGCCGAATTGGATAGAAATTAGAAGAATATTAAAATTAATTAACTTCCCGTGAGGTAAGTTATAGTAATCGCAAAACATCGAAAATGAAAATTTTTGCATATCTTTATGTTTCAGAGGTTTCTGAACATTTGGCATACCTTAGCAAAAATTGAAGGATGTGTTTGTGTATATGCATGTATGTATATATGCATTCATGTATATATATTTGGATACAATTTTGTCCACGATTTAATAAACACGGATCCAACGGATTTGAATAATTCATTCAAGAATTTGCAGGTGTATCTACGTTCAAACTGTAGGGAGAATTGGGCTTTACTGTAATGGGGGTAAGTAGTGCGTTTTCCAATGTAGTCGTCGTCCAATTGCGTTTTCCAATAGAATCTAAACAATACTAAAATATTTATTTGTCTCGATTGGACATGTGACCCCTCCCCCCGCATCATGTTGTCATAGTTACTATCCCGTCCGTAGGACGACGCAGTATACAAAAGTGTGCAGGTGCGTCATTTTTCACAGACAATATTAAATTATTCTAGCATAAAGTTTTGGTTTGTGTTATTATTACTGACTAGTTTCTAACAACTTATTTTTTTTACCTCTGTTTTATTTAGCAATCAGAAATACATAAAGATTCCCATGAGCTAAATTGACAATATTTAAGAGCCATGTCTAAGAAGAACTCCAATGAGATCTTCTTATTTTAAAGATTAATATGATAATATCATATTACAGCTAATTATATAGTAACAACTTATGTAATTGCTAAATTGTTTGAATAGTTATCCCGATAAATGTAATAAGATCACACTTAGCGTTAGTTGAAACAAAAACTCCTCTACAAATGACAAATAATATAAATAAAGATAATTTGAATTCATCCCTGGTGATCTGGTTGCACGTGTAAGGCAAAATGACCAGCATTAGGGAGCAATGTCCAGTGCACCTGCAAATCACGCTTTTAAAGATCATTTAAGGGACTCTCGGGCATTATATATACTAAACAACAAATTAAACAAACCCAAGATTTGCATTTCAAAATTGTGATAACCATCGAAAACTCAGAATATATCATAGCGTTTTACTAGGAGCTACATTTGTACAATTATTCAAATTATTCAAGTATTTTCGATGTCTTAATTTATAATAGCGACTATAACATAAAAATTTTGTACGGTACTGATATTGTAATTAAGCATAAAAAATGTCAAAAAATAGTGTGTACGACCGTAAAATATTAATACAAAATTAGTGTTTACACAGTTTAGGTAATACTTGCAGATCAGTTTTGTAATTTTGAATAATTTATAATCACCAGTATTTTATTGATAGGAAACAGTAAACTTCATTCAATAACAATTAGGTAATTTTATTTTACGTCGATAAATAAAATTTAGATTCAATAAATATGTGCTAGTACTATAGATATGAGCCCGGCCATTCAAGTTGCACCAATTCACAGTAATAACATCAAGACGCAAACTTTACAAAGACGTAACATAAATAACGTGTATGTATTGTATAAAAACTAGATAAATTATAATGGATTAATATACATGGACTTAAAATAAAAATGACTAAAATATCACCAAATATCCGACTTTCCCCTAAGTTCCATCGTACTCCAATCAATGCAAATGCCAGCAAAGACCAAAGAGTGGGTCGTCCTGGCAGCATCATCCGATCAAGTAAGTGAACTAAATAATAATTTTACATACATGTGCAGTGTCATGCTCCAAAGAATGAATGCGATGATTCGAATTGAACTGGCGAATGCAATCAATAATAATGGGTTAAGATGAAAAAGGTATTCAGGAGAAGATCGATGGACGGTTGGATGGACGTGCGGATAGAACGGCAGATTGACGAAAAAATTGTGTTGAATAGTCGAGAGCACATGAGTGTATTTAATATAGCAAATAGAATTTACTATAATATCTTAGAAGATTGTACATTAAATTACTAAACTACTGTCTATTACTCTATTCTATCAATATAATATATCAGCTAATTGAATCGATCGATAACAAGAACCACGTTTCTGATATAGGCCGTTGCCTCTGCAACAAAAACAATAGAAGATGTATAAGGTGCGTGTAACTAGTAAACTATGAAATGAGTAAACTAAACACACAATTAACTTCTAACGGTTTCTATTAGATCGCGATGAAATTTCAATCGCTTCACAGACTGCGGCCTGACGACCTCTTCTGAAAAAGCGAGGAGCTACTTATATCGTAATAATAAAACATACATTCTACCATAAAGATCAGTTTTGTATATATTTCAAATAATATTAATATAGGAAAATATTTTTTAAAAAAGCTTTTCTACATATCACTCGAATCTAGTCAATGATGATAAAATGTAATAAAGAATCTCCTAATTTTTGTAAAATTTGTTACACTGATATTTTGCTCTGAAAGTTTTAGCTCTTAACATTAACTTTTAGATAATGCGCAATTCAATCAAACTTCGTATGGAAATAGCATGGAAAATTCTGTAAATAAAAAAAAAATTTTGTAAATAAAAAAAAATTTTAGTTATAACTTAGCGACAAATGAATTAAAAGTGAAAATTTGTGTCATTTTTTATTGAAAATTCGACGCTCTGCAAAATTTTTGAAAGTTTTTTCATGCTATTTTCCTATAAAACTTTGATTGAATTGCGCTTCATCTAAAAGACAATGTTTAAGAGCTAAAACTTTCAGAAAATTGTTTTTTTATCAATTTGGAACCATTGATCCTTGGAGCAAGGAAATTAAAAAATGTCCATATTAAGGATCACTCTAATAATATATATATATATATATATAGATATATATATATAGATATATATATATTATAATATATATATATATATATATATATAGATATACCATCTTTTATCCAATTAATCTATAAATGAGAATTTATAACAATAACCTTAAAACACAAAGTATTCTCACACCATAAAAGCTTTCTAAGCATTTAAATTTATATCATTACGGCGTTAATTTGATACACGCTTTACACTGCATTAAGTTC
>NW_020539726.1:28320853-28341976 GCF_003426905.1 Ctenocephalides felis
TAGTGAAATAAAATGTTTGAATTGAAATTTTGTACTGTCATAAATTAAAACAAAAATAGTCTTAGTTATTCTAATTTAGCTCATTTTTTAAATATTAAAGAAACAGTATAGTAATTAAACAAATAAAGAAGTTTAGCACAGAGTAGTAGGAGAGCAATACAATGCTAGCAAAGAATGTTTTAAAATTAAATTTTACATTTTTCTATATTTCTGAGTTGGTTTTAAATAAGAGATCCAAGTTGATGTCTGATAATTAATACATCAAAAACACTTATAATTAATCGCGTAATCCACATAATAAATTTCTGTTCCTTATTACAACTACTAAAATATTTCAAAAAACTCATTCATACATCAGTTCAGCAAAAAATTGCTTATGGCTGTAGGCATATCGTCAGAGGATTTGTTAGTGCACCACGCTATCATCATTTTAGGAACCTGGGCACTTAATAAGCGGATGTTGTTGTGCAGAGAAAAACGCGGCGCTTATATCTCATCAAGCTATGGGCCTGCCTTGGGCTAAAAAGTCGCGCGATTAAATTCATTTGGAGCGAAATATACTGCGGAGCTGTGCGCAAGGTACAGGTATTAACTGAATTAATGAATTTAAATTTGAATGAAAGGGTTCTTGTAATTTTTGTAATGTAATAATACTAAATATACTGGCCGGGTTGAAACTTTTTCAATTTAAGGAAATTTTAGAGAACTTACATAAGATATTGACAAGCAATTTTTTTTCAACTCGATTTCAATTACTACTTTTTGTTACCAACCTTTATCTATGTAATCATCTTTACTTCTCTTATTAATATTTCTACAGATTAATTCAGTAAAAAATTTGAACAAGCATGCAATTCAGGTTTGGTTGAAGATTGAATAGGCTTTATTTTCAGACGAGTATATTTTGTCAAACATTGCCGTAAGGCAAATTGATGGGACTTCGCGTACCAAAAACTAATTTTTTTTGAAAAAAATAAGATTTTTTAAAAATCTTATTTAAAAATTTAGATTTTTTTGTATTTTGGATTTTTTGAAAATTTAGAATTTTTTTTTTGAAGCAATCGCACTGCATAGGGCGCGTCCATCAATCACGTGAGGTTTTTTAGGAAAAGGGAGAGGGGTTAGACAAAAATATCACGTGAGGAAAAGGGGGGTATAGTAAGATATCACGTGTATTTAATTTACACCTAATTTAAAAAAAATCCAATCGTTAAAAAAAAATCAAAAACTTTACCACTTTTCTCGTAACTGAAAATTCACGTAATGTTTGGTGGGGTGAGGGGTGTAATTTTGCATATCATTGCGTATCACCAGAAGGGGTGTTCTAAAATTCTTCAAAAATCATCACATGATAATTGGGGTGTCATGGTTGCTGTCCAAGCTCGTCGTGTATCTAGTCTACGATTGTAACCAGCGCGTATGAGTCTAACGGTAAACATTGGTACAACCCATAAAATGTACACAAAATTTGTACTTATTATTATGATCTTCATAAATTACCTGATAATATGATGTGTGCATATATCTAATAATCATATCTGACAGCCAAATGGCATTTTTATATCGGATCTCCAAAAACGCTGGAGCTGCCTTCCGAAAATTTTCACCAGTTGTTTTTGTTTTTTCGAATTATTTAAATTGAACGCTTCGTTCTCTCAAAAACTGAAATACCATGTTTTGCCTTTTTAACCCCGTATCTTCGAAACGGCTCGACTTGCCTTTGCTAAAAATGATTAACATGTCTCCTTATCAACACAAATCGAATGTTTTTTAAATAATTCAAATCGGTTGATCCGTGTTCTCGAAATCGGCGACGAAAAATTGTATCCGCACATACATACACAAACACACATACATCACTTTTTCTAAGGCATACCAAAGTGTTTAAACACCTCTGAAACGTAAAGATATATAAAAAATTTCATTTTCGATTTTTTTGTGAATACTGTGTATATCCTACGGGAAATTAAGAACTTAAAATTTATATAGCAAAAAATATATGACGCCCCCTTTTTCTAAGGCATGCTATATGTTTAAAAACCTCTGAAACGTAAAGATATATAAAAATTTTCATTGTCGATTTTTTTGTTAATACTATGTATATCCTACTGCAAGTTAAAAACTTAAAATTTTATATAGCAAATATATATGAATAAGATGTATCATAATTTGAATAATATATACCATATTATAATTATGGATTCGACTAAAATTAAATTATTTACTTACTTTAAATACGTCTTATGAAAAGTTTGAAATTTGAATTCAAACGAGTATTGAGACTCGAGAATTAGAATTATATCGCATATCAAATGAGTTTCTTTTTATTAGATTTCTATTTAATCCAGTGGCTACTTGACTTGTGCATCGGTTTGTCCTGGCTGGCTGTACTCGATGTGCAGGGCGTAAGATAAATGTCCGCGAGACGCGCTCCCGTAGCGCGGACACCGACAATTAATGGTTTCGCAATTACCACGGAATCTCGAAAGCCTGGAAGCATCCGAGTCGAAGTCGCCGGTGGACTCACTTGGTAGCCAGTGGAAGGTCGCCGAAGACGATCGACGAAGAATAACAGAACATCGTTTGAACCAAGCCGCGGAGCGCCGCTCGAATAGATTAATGAATTCGACGGATTAAAGAACTGTCGAATTTATTGCTTTCAATTTGTTATTTACGTACTTCTATTTGCAGTATGTTACGGATAAGGAGACTAGTTGTGATTTGTGACGTTTAATTTACTGGAAATTGTTCAAGGTTGATTTATTACACTTTTTGATTTATTAGTTTTACGACAAGATACCAGTAGTTTTCTCAAAATGCTCTTATAACCCCATTAAGATGAGAGGCTTCAAAAAATCGCTTTTTTGAAGAATTTTTAAGGAAGGAAATAAATGTTTAATTGAAACGAAACTTTCAGGTTTTATTATTTTATATTTCAACATTCTACTCAATTTTTTTCATTAAAATATATGCAATAATATGCCACGTACAAGCATTTTGCCGATGAGTCATTTTGCGGGAAAGATGCAGGTCACAATTTCCATTCCAAACAAAAAAATCAAAACAAATATATATATTCATTAGTACAGATTCTAGATGAACCTGAAAAATCCAGAAAAAAATGAGAAATTTTTCACAACTTGAAAAAAAATCATGTTTTTGATACATAATTTCACTTTAGATTGTTTAAAAAGTGGGTTAATTATAACTTTTTTCGAAGATTTTTTTAGGTTCAACTAAAATAGAATTTAATCCTGAATACAATAAATTTTGTCACGTTTCGATAGGACGTTTAGTTTTTTCCTATCTTTCTTTCTAATTAGAAAGAATCGAAAAAATTAAAAACCGAGAAATCGCGCGACGAGGTCTAAGTTTCGCTCGTATGCTTGACGCTTGCTCACTATTTTTTCTGTAATTCCGAAAATAATTTGAATTTGTTTCTAAAAATTAAGGGATATATTCTTGGCTAGTTTTCAAAGACATTTTTGTAAAAAAAAATTTAATGCTCTAAAGCAGGTTTCCCCCTTAAGCATTTTCAACAGATCCTTTTTATAGCCAAGGTATAGGATAGACTTGGATTGGAACATAGCAAAATCTACCACCATAATCACAAAAGCTAGTAAAGTTTTGTAATTTTAATAAGTACTGGGCAAAAGATGTGTAATCAGCCATCGCCTCAAATCAAGCGACTTCGATATGAGGAAATAAACAGCCATGTTGTCAAATCTGCAACAAAAGTACTTTTTTCTCGTTTTGAGCAGTGTTATTTAGTTTACGATACCTGAATACAATATTTAAGTATAGGATAGAGCGAGTCTACCACCAAAAACAAGTAATGTTACAATTTTTAACAACAATATTTGAAAGTAGAGGGAAAGAGATGTATAACCAGCCATCACCTTGATTCTTACGACGTTGCTATGAGATGATAAACGGTAATTATCGGAATTGTATTTTCTTTCGTTGTTAGATTTTATAGTTGTGAGCACTGTTGTTTAGTTTAGGAGACCTTAATGAAATTTTTAAGTATACGTTATTTAATTGTTCTATGAGATATATCGTTAATTTTAAGTTAGATTCAACAGGTTTTTATATAACCTCTGTAAAAGCTTACACGTGGGTGGGGTAAAAGAGACCAATTGAACCCTTACCCTGGCAAAGGTGTCAACAATAAAAATATTAATTAAAAAAGTAAAATAAGTTAGAAATTGCAATTCCACAACAGATAGATTAAATTGATATTCCAATTCTAACAATGAATATTTCTGACCGAGTTTCATACAAAGGTTGTATGGAGTATGATCTATGTAAAAAATATTATGTGTCCTTAAAGTATGTATTTTAAACAAAAGTTGTTATTATCTTGTTTGTAATAATTGTATTGTAAAAAACAATGAGTCAGATTATGATAAATTCAACAGAAATATCTAGGAAAGATTTATTACAGTAGTGCAGGTTTTAAATATTAAAATTAAATATTTGAAAAGCTGATAAATATCCTTGTTTAAAATATATATTTACACAAATATATTAAAAATATAATTTTAGTTTCTATTATTCAGCCTAATAATTAAAATGTATAGTATTGATGCAATAATGTGGCTATAATTCCGTAAACCTCTTTAAAATTATAAATAAAATGGTAGATTTTTCGTCTGATGGTCTCTTTTTCCCGCCTATGGTGTAGAAAGAACCAGGAAACAAAGTTTCATCATCATTTCTACAATAAAGAATCACCTGAGATTTCCACTGAACATGTTATTTGTTGTGGTTTAGCTGATTTGATATTCAAAGTATAATTGTTAAAAAAGTCAAATTAGCCCTTTGTGCCACGCCCTATCCTGACTTATCAGAGATTTTAACTTCAATACATTTTGAACTTTTTTAAACTTTTTTTCTAAATTAAACTTAATTACTAAGCATATTAAGTACTAATAAGTTATTTTGCTAATTTTGAACTAATATCAAAAAACATAACTAAAAAATTGCACATTTCCTTTAAAATTCTCAAAAATCGTTAATCAATCTCCATGTCGTTACATTATTAAATTACTACCAATTCAGCACCACATCGGAATGAAATATGAGGCGAATTAAGATCAGGCGTTCCATTGACCATTAGAGGTTCTGCTATATTCAATAATAATCCGCAATAAGAGGCGTCCTCGGGTACGTGCACGAGATCAAGAGAAAAGAAGAAGCGCAGCTGGGACCTTTGCGTGACCTCGCGCACGCTCGCGGTTCGCGTGGAGACACGGATGCGGATACACGACCAGGACAGGAACGAATTGGATAGAAATCGAAAGAAAATAATATTGAAACCAGTGGTGTATGGCATTGTGCTTTAAGGCAAATTGCTGGAACTTTCCGTACCATACTTAAATATTCGAGGAAAAAAATCAATAATCAATATATATTAAACAATGATTAATAACAATTGTTTCAAACATTTTCAAAGAGATAATTATAATTACTCTATATATTCGTTCATATAATATACAGTAACAATTTCATTGCTTACTTTAAAACACTTAAGGATATTTACTTAAACAAGAGATGGCGAACTAATCCAGCTGAGAATATATTTCTTATGATTACAAATAACGCATATGAAATATATACATTTTCAAACTGAATTGTAAATTTAAAATTTATATTTAAAGAATAAAATTTTGTATATTTTCGAAAATTTTGAATAAAAAATCTGAAAATTTTGAAAATTGTTTGAATCGTATAAGTGAACTTTAACAATTAAAAATCTTGATACGAAACCCAAAAAATGTAAAAATATTAGTACTCAGATTTAAAAATCTCAATAAAATATCTGATAATTTGCTGTGCATATTGTCTAATTAATGGTCGCCAAATATCTTTTTTTTCAGTTTTTCTTCTGTATCTCCGAAACCTGCCTTACAAAAAATATCATCAATTATTCATTTCGTCTTAACAAGTAAAATGTTTTAGCTAGTCAAGTACTCCATTCTTTCAAAAACTGAATTACGGTTTTTGGCACTTTTTGCCCCATATCTCCGAAACGGCTAAACCTGTCTTTACCAAAATCTAATCAGCACGTCTTCATATCATTAGGATTCGAATGTTTTTGAATTATTCAAATCGGTTGATTTGTGCGCCCAAAATCGTGGACAAAAATTTTTTCTAAACATACATACACACACACATACATCCATTTTTCTCTAAAGTATGCCAAAATGTTCAGAAACCTTAGAAACGTGAAGATATGCAAAAATTTTCATTTTCGATTTTTTGCGATTGCTATAACTTACCCTACGGAAATTAATTAATTTTATTTCCACCTTAGTGAAAATGATAATACTTGTCGATTTATAATATTAATATCGCCTTTAAAATTCTCCAAAAGAAATAAAATAATGACAGAATTTTGCAGAATTTTTGTTCAAACTGTAGGAGCGATTGGGTTTTATTGTAAAAGAGGTAAGTAGTAACAGGCATTTGTTAATAGAATCTGAAACAATATTAAAATATTCACTTGTCTCGATTGAACCCCCCCCTCCTCCGCATCATATTGTCTAAGCTACTGGCCCACAGTACGACGCAGTATATAAAAGTGTGCAGGTGCGTCATTTTTGTCAGGCAATATAAAATTTTACTATCACAAAGTTTCGGTTTGCATCATTATTATAGACTAGTTTTTAACAACTTTTCTTTCTTTGTTTGAATCATAGATTCCCAAACAGGTTTGTGTCGTAAACCCCTTAGACTTTGCTATGAAGAACCCCTATTTTGCCAATATCGATTTTTTGATAATTATCTATTTGTTATAACGTTTTGTATTAAAAATCTGATATTTTTATATTAGATACAATTATAATTTTATACATTTATTGATTTTAAAATAATAATAAAAGAATGATATTAAGTATAATAATCCACTATCATGGATCTCCAAAATTCCTTTTTGCTGATGTGGACGACCCCTTGAAAGTTATCATGGACCACTTTTGGAAGTCCTGGTTTAAATAGTTATCTTAATTAATGTAATTAGATCACACCTGGGGTTAAGTAAAACAAAAACTCCTCTACATATATTGCAACAAATGACAGATTATATAAATAAATATGGTTTTAATTCATCCCTGGTGATCTGGTTGCACGTGTAAGGCAAAATGACCAGTATTAGAGAGCAATGTCCAGTCCAGTGCACCTGCAAATCACGCTTTTACGGATCATTTAAGGGACTCTCAGGCGAAAAACCCAAGATTTTCATTTCCATTCGTACAAACTGATACTTTTATTGATTACTAAAATTGTGATAACCATCGAAAACTCAGGATAAATGATAGCGTTTTACAAGAGCTACATTCGTATGATTGTCCATTCAAATTATTTAATTATAAAATTTTTGTAAACAGATTTGGTTCAAGACTCTATAGTATGGTATAAAAAATGACAAAAAATAGTTGTGTACGACCGTAAAACTTTGTTACAAAATCAATGTTTACACAGTTTAAGTTACTTGCAGATTAGTTTTGTAATTCTGTATAATTTATAACCACTAGTATTATGTTAATACGAAATACTGATACTTCATTAAATAATAATTAGGCAATTTTATGTTACGTTGATGAATAAAATCGTAGATTAATAAATATATGCTAGTATTAAAGATATTGATCCCTGATTGAAGTTGCACCAATCATCAAGACGCAAACTTTACCAAGACGTAACATGAATAAAGTGTATGTATTATGTATGTATTAAAGGATAAATATACATGGGCTTAAAATAAAAATGAATGAACATATTGCCGATTACCCGACTTTCCCCTAAGTCCCATCGCTCTCCAATCAATGCAAATGCCAGCAAAGACCAAAGAGTGCGTCCGTCCTGGCAGCATCATCCGATCAAAGTAAGTGAACTAAATAATAATTTTACATACATGTGCAGTGTCATGCTCCAAAGAATGAATGCGATGATTCGAATTGAACTGGCGAATGCAATCAATAATAATAGGTTAAGATGAAAAAGGTATTCAGGAGAAGATCGATGGACGGACAGATGGACGTGCGGATAGAACGGCAGATTGACGAAAAAATAGCGTTGAATAGTCGAGAGCACATGAGTGTATTTAATATAGCAAATAGAATTTATTATAATATCTTAGAAGATCGTACATTAAAATTGCTAAACTACTGTCTATTACTCTATTCTATCAATATAATATATCCGCTAATTGAATCGATCGATAACAAGAACCACGTTTCTGATATAGGCCGTTGCCTCTGCAACAAAAACAATAGAAGATGTATAAGGTGCGTGTAACTAGTAAACTATGAAATGAGTAAACTAAACACACAATTAACTTCTAACGGTTTCTATTAGATCGCGATGAAATTTCAATCGCTTCACAGACTGCGGCTTGACGAACTCTTCTAAAAAATCGAGGAGCTGGAGAAAATTTCTTATATACTCTACTTATATCGTAATAAAAATACATACTACCATAAAGATCAGTTTTGTATATATTTCATATAATATTAATGTAAAAAAAACATTTTTGAAGTAAAACTTTTTTAAGCGCGACTAGGGTGTAAATCCGTATAAATGCAACGGAAGTGCGTTACGGCAGATTAGATAAGATAAAAGTCGAGTGCCAATGATTCGTCATTCGGTCTCGATGATATCATTTCTATACGGGTCGATTGTGATTAGTCGTCGTGTATGTGATTAGAGATCTGTCGTTATATGCAAACCGGCATCAACGTTGTATGCGCACTGATATCAACACGGAAATTGGCATAGATAAATAAACATTTTAAAGTTACATCGTAGTACAAATCTTGATTTAATGAAAAATGCCTGAATCAGAAAAATATTTTACCCTGTCCCCCGTAAATAACAATAATGAAAATAATAAAACAAATGCAGCATTTGCGCCATGTATGAAGCATAACTTTATAGAAATAATTTCTATATTATTCGTAGTTTTAATAAATCCTTGAAGTTATTGAAATGGAAAATATTTTTTAAGCACAACAGATATTACAGCTGTTCAAGAAATGAGATTATATCGCCATCGAAAAAGTAAAAAAAAAATCATCAGTCAATGAATGTGTGTTAATTTTAATTACATGAAGTTCTTCAAACATAATTATTACATGATGAGTGAAGTTGCGAAAACAATATTTGTTTAGGCGTTGTTTAACATAATCCACAGTGTGAACGAATATTATAGAAGTTATTAATCAGCAATTACCCCATTTCTCTAACAAAGATTAATTTCTAAATACTAATTACAATGACAAACCGATCATGTCATATTTGAAGTATGACTTTAATCACATTATTGTTTTTAAATATTAAACATATTTTTAATGCTATCATAAATATATAATTAATAATTTATCATTATATAAAAGTGTACAATGGTTGACACTAATAAATATGTGCATCACGAGTGCTACCATATTACTAATAAACATTATTCAAAATTGTTATATGATGTATTAATTTCTACTTAAATGTCATCTTGTACAGTAGCAAATAGGTTTTACTTTTACAAATTTTTGTTATATTTTATTACACTGATATTTTGCTCTTCATTTATTACTGTTATATCTTCTAGCCAATTAATCTATAAATGAGAATTTCTACCAATAACCTTAAAACCACAAAGTTATTCTTATAGCCATAAAAGCTTTCTATAACATTTAAATTTATATCATTTACGGCGTTAATTTGATACACGCTTTGCACTGCATTAACTTCTTATCTTAAACTAGGTTTAGATTTATAACAATAATTTCCATAGAGAATTCTTCCATTTATTAATATTTTACTGTCAATAAAATCAGAGATATTGATAGTCTGTGTTATTACATTTTATGACCAGATGGTGGAAATATTTTCTATTAAGTTGTTTTATTGTGTTAATCTATTATTCCAATTTCTGAAGTAATACAACCGGAACAAAACATTTAAATTATTTGGTTTTATATCGTGTTTTTTTCAGTACTTGATAAGTATTTTTCTTCATTCGAATAATATTAATTTAATTTAAATGTTATTATGTATTTCGTATATATTTTGCTCAGGGCGGGATGAGATCGACACGTACTTCTCGGTCAGCGCGGTCACGTATGCTCTCGATTTTTCGCATCAACCCCGGACAACGTGACGGTGCACCGGTCGTCATGTAACATCAACGAAATAATGATACAATAGTAAGGTGTCTTATGTAAAAATTACTCATCATATTCTATTTATTACGAGGACAAAATAGAAGTTAATGGTAACATAAATTTGGCGCCCATCGCACCCATGTGATTCGTGAAAAAAGAATTATATCACTATTGACTATGGGTACTAATGGTCATTCTATTCTTCGTTAACTTTTTGGATTCTCATGGATTGGAACCAACAAGCCAAAGTATTCATGCGTCATCTCAACTGATTCTGGGGTACAAAATATTTTTTCACTAGTTGTAAGTAGCATTTTACCAATATGTGTAAATAATCAATCGATTCAATCAATAACATTTTTTTTAATATTAGTCCAGTCATTTAAGCTTAAATTAGGTAAAAATCTCGGAATTCGAAATAATCAGCTAGAAGTCTGTAAATACTTGTATATTGACACCCTTAAAGTTGTCTCAAAATCTACATATGGTAAATACCATATGTAAGTTTTGAGACAACTTTAGGGTGTCAATATACAAGTTTTTACAGGCTTCTAGCTGGTTATTTCGAATTCCGAAGTGAATTTACTATAATGACTGGACTATATATGTATGATCTACTTGTCTATCTGTCTACTAGTCTGCCGGTCCACCTGTTAGCATGCCAACATGTCTACCTGTTCATGTGTCTACTTCTCTACCAGTACAGATTTATTCCCATCTAACTGTTTAACTCTCTACTTGTTTACCTGTCTACCTTTTCACCTGCCTACCTCTTTACATTTATTTCCATCTACCTCTTTATCTGTCCATCTTTTTACCTATCTACGAATTCACCTTATTACCTATCTACCTGTCCACCTGTTTATTTAACTACCACATTATTTAAGTTCACCAGTCTACCAGTCTATCTGTCTACATGTTTTCTTTTCTAATACTACGACTACTTTTACTCGCCTATCTGTCTACAGGTCTACAGTTAGAACAGCCAACCTGCCTACCAGCCAACCCTTTTCTATTTTTCTACCCATTTACATCGCTACCTTTTCATCAATAGTTCTTATAGTTTATGAATGATTGAGTTGATCATCAAATATCTATTTTTGCATTTTTTCTGCATCTTTAAAAACGCTAGATCCGTCTTCTCAAAAATGTAATCAATTTTTCATTCGGCCAACGCACAAGTAAAATATTTTTTAAATCCTTCAAATCGGATGCTCCATTTTCTCAAAAAAAAACTGGCGCTTTTAGGACTTTTTGCTTTGTATCACCTAAACGGAACACCTGCCTTTGAAAAAAAAAACTAATCAGCATGTCGCGCCGTCAACACGAATCGAATGACTTTTGAATCAATTTCTCGTAACAACTGATTTTCTATTTTCTGTACTTTTGGCTCCATATTTCCGAAACTATAAATAATTATATAAATTAATTAGCACGTCTCCACGTAAATAGGATTCCAATGTTTTTTGAATAATTCCATTTATCAGCTCTCCGTCTGTTACAATTTTTACCGAGACAGTTTCGCCCGTGCTGCGATTGTCACGGATTGGTGCGGTACAGGTACAGCGTACAGAACAGTAGAATGAACAATATTAAGATTAGATCGCCCCCCTGTAGTCGCCTCTAATGACAGCGTAAATAAATAGTGCATCCTAGCACGTACACTTTGATTCGACGTATCACGATTGCTAAATGATATTCTAATTCAGAATTGCACTTCTACATTGTTGCTACGAAATATAGAAAATACATGACCGATGTTATGTTTTGTCCTTGAGCTCAAATAATAATTTCTTTAACCACAAAATTTATTATAGTAGGGCAGGCCAAAAAAGTCCAATTTGACTTTCCCTAATTATACTGTGGATTATTAGTACTAATTATACTAAACAAAATAAACTACATCACAACACGTATCAAACAAACAGCTTTTGTAATAAGTTCAGTACAATTACTACAATTCCCAGTTAATTCCAAATTTTAACTATTTTGTTATATAACTATAAGTGTTACTCATATAACTAAGTGTTTTTTTTACTATTTTCCTAAAATTTGTCAACTGTCCCTTTTTACCCCATAAGCTTAGGTAAAATAGAAAAGCCAGAAAGCAAACAGATGCAATGTCTTATTTTTAATTTTAAAAGGATTTTACGAAATAATAACTACATTATTCAACAAAAGTAAAATATGAATTTTATGGGTACATTTTCAATAGAGATAACACTGTATATAACCTAGATCTGGTAATTAGTCAGCAGAGTTGAAGCAACTTTTAAGTCAATTTATCTCTTGCAAAAATGCAATTCTTAGCCTAATTATTTGTTTTATTTACTATTTTTTACATTTACACCTTTGTTTACCCCATCTACTTCTGAGCTTTTACAGAGCTTTTATAGAGCTTTTATAGAGCTTTCATAGAGCTTTCATAGAGCTTTTATAGAGCTTATACAAAAAATGTTGAATATAACTTAAAAATAACAATACATCTTATAAAACCAAAAAAATAACAAGGAAAAAAATACTTTTCTCGTGGATTTTTAAACATTGACGTTTATCTCCTAATACATCAGACATCGTAAAAATCAAGGTAATGGATGGTTAAACATTTTTTGCCCTCTACTTTCAAATATTGTTGTTAAAAAATTCCTAACTTTCTTTGTTTTTGAGATATAGATGGTGTACCTTTTTACTCGCGGTGCTTTAAGACATGCTGTGCCCTAATGGAAAAAATGATATAGTTATGATTTACGTGATTGCATATAAATAATAAATCTGCAAACCTTACAATCAAACTTTGATCTTAAACAAATATATATTCTATATTAAAAAAATGAAATAATAATAAAATCTTCTTGGTATGATCATTTTGATCATCAAGTGATTTAAATGTAAGGAATGACATATAACTTTATCTTGTGATATAAATTGGATAATATCCATCCCAACGAGCTCGCCAAATATTAATAAACTATACCAGAAGACTAAAAAGTAAAACGCTCTTCGCGTCAACTTATATCTATTATTTTTAAATTAGAGGAGAATGCAACTGTGCACTTTTCCTAGCATTCAACGCAAGCAGCGTTATTATTTCGTAATATTAGTCATAAAATTTTCTTAAAGTCAATTGGACAGGCGTAAGTTATATACAGAATGAAAAAAATTGATAATATCGCCACTATAAAAAATGGCAGTAGGCAAGCAATACCAGATTACAAGGTTAATAAGACAATGAAAAAAAATGCTACTACATTCAAAAATTTAATAATTGTTCAAAATGTTATTTCATTGCATCGACAAGATTCTGATTATTATCTGTATCATATTCTGGGCATTTTTAGGATCTTTTTAGGATCCTTTTGCAGAAAGCAATGCGATCCGCATGGCCTGGATCGATTAGCGTTTTGCTCGCGTTTCGCGTTTCTCGTCACACAAATTGGAGACGCACGTCACCGTGACAATAATTTCTGGGAAACTCACTTAGAAAACGATCAGAGACAACATGCCGCATCACCGTGACCATAGAGGGTTGTAAGATGAAAATCACAAAAGAATAATTGAAATATTTTAAAGATAAAAAGAAATCGCATATATTTATATTAAACTCGTATAATTAAATCCGCGATTTATTCTTTCAATTTCAACCTGTTTACAAATCTTCAACACTTAATATTTTCATGGACGTTATTAATCTCATTTCACTTTGTATCAGCAGGATGTTCTGAAAACCAACAGCGAGCTTAAAGCTCACAACATGTTGCAGACAAGCAAACGGCACTTGTAACTCTTTGCTTTCAAATTAATTAAACTAAATCTCACGAAGCAGAGATGAATTAGAAATAAAAAGACATATTTACTATTAAATAATAATGGGTATTTAAAATTATTGTCTAGAAATATAGTACTTGTCGTAGTTTTACCTATATTTATTTATCTGCATTAGTACATTAATATAATTAATTTATTATATAATTTAATATTATTAATATTAATAATTTTTATTGCTATATGCTAAACGTGAACTTGAGTTTTATTAATTTTGAACTAAAAAGTCTGAGATCTATTCACACTTAGTATAGTAATCTTTAGATTTTAAATGTTTTAAGATATAAAAGATCCTTAGGTCAAATTGTACACATATGTTACCGAGCGATACAAAAATATAGAAACAGTAACCAAAAAAACTATACAAAATATTTATGACTTTACTGAATAAGTGTTTAAATATAGATGAATGAAAATTGAATGCAATATAAAAATTACGTGAAGTACATTTAGTAGGTATCTACACGTTAAACTAGTACCTACACTTTAGTACATATTTTTGAAGGTGAGCTTTTTAGACAAATTTTAGGAATTTTATCATCATAGTTCAACACATAAACCTAATTCTAGAAAACTTGAGGCAATTGTATCATCATTGAGGTTCTAGAAATGTTATTTAGGGTTTTGGTTCTGAAGTTTAAATAAAAACAATTAAAATATCTACTACAACCGAATAATGTTTCATTATTTAAAAGCTCACAATTATCAAACTAAACGGGATATTTTTTTTTCTAATTTTTTTCAATATGTGGTTACGATCTATAATACTATCACCCCGTTCTGCTTGATGTTGAGTTCTGAGACACCCTGTATATAAATGAATATGTATTGTAGTTTTGATTTAAATGCTTCAACATCCTTTACTTTGGTCAGACAGAAGGATCTTTCCTCAATTAAAACCGGCTCTGTAGAAAAGGCGCGTGTCGAGAGAGTCTGATGATCTTTAATAATAATAGCAGACCACCGCGGTAGCGGAATCGAGGACAATAAAAATCCATACTGAATGAAAACGCCGACTATAGACTTATTATAACGCCGGACGGACGGACGAACGGACGGACGGACAGACGGGTGAACCGAAGGAACATAAACCATCGACGACATCATAGGGAATACCGAGGAAAATGATCATAGATTTAAGAAAACAAATCAATATATCATTAAAATATATATTCATAAAACTAAGTGCCTTGTCCATATTTACTATTTATTATAACTAACAATCAATATATAAACTATGCGATACATTTGACTATTCATTCTCTACAACATTGTATTATATTGTGTAGTAATTCTTCTTTTACGAAGAATTATCAAAATGTCTGTTAGTCACTTATTGTTTTTTGACCTTCTAGAAAAACCCTTACAATGTATTTGCATTCAAACAATAATCAAAGTAGATATTAAAATCTTTGCTATCCTAAAATACATAATGTCACCCTACTTAAGAACATAATATAAAGCCTTGCAATGTCGTAGTAGAGTTAGTGGTAGTAAAGTATTTAGTTGAGCAGTAATCAGAGTTAGTTAATAGATAATTAATTGTGTAAAATCAGTTGAATTGAGCAATAACAGTAGTGTTAACTTCGCTTTGATGTCTAAATATTGAAATGTGAAGTACAAAATAGTCAATACCTATCAAGTATTGTATATGATCTATGAAAATAATTGATATTAAGTGAATAATTAAAATTTATCAAATACTATAGCATTGGATGAAATTGATTGGGTACAGTAGTACTCATCAGTAACTATATAATTGTTAGGTGTCAATGTTTCTATTATAGTTATTTTAATAATCACACATTTAAGAAGACTATACGGTTGTCTATACGGTCAAAAATTAACTTATAGTAGGCACTGATAGACCTTATACTGCATGGACTGCTAGTCGAGCGCAAAATAATTGTCAAAAGATAGAAGGGGACTGTGACGTCACTTAGTGAACGAGCGTTGCCGACAATAGTGGAACACCCCTGATTCAGTGGATATCATATGTCACGTGCTTAACCTAAAAATAAATCTTGTGCTTAAAATTGTTAATTTGTTGTGAAAATACTCCCGAATGGAACACGATTGTCGGCAACGCTTGTTCACTAAGTGACGTCATAATTCCCTTCTATCTTTTGACATTATATGATATGGAAAACATATCAGAGAACTAGCAGTCCATGTAGTCACTACAACACTACATACTACTACATTGTGGACTACATTGTAAATTAAAATTATGTTATTCATATAATTTTGTTGTTAAACAAAATAATTAAACAGCAAAGTATTGAATAAATATAATAGTGTAGCTATTATATGGTCTTAGAGTTAATTATAAAAATTTATATTCAAGCTTTTTCCAATATCGAATTATCAAAACTAAATAAGTTTATCTAGCTGCGCATTGAAATAAATTATTACCCGTTACTTAATTATTGTATAATCCAGTTGACTTCAAGAAATCTGACACGATCTATGATAAAATTCACGGCGCGGTTTGCATTCATTATTAAGAGTTTAGAGTGAATCTAAATAGTTCATTAGAACCTCCAGATGGTTTCAAAGAAGCACTGAGATGACGGCAAAGAGAGGGCAAAATGACCCCGCGTTGCCCGGAAGCCAATGACCCCGGACACTCGAAGTTGTTGGAAAGACGGCCGCAGAATAAACTGGATCACGAAAGGAGAATATATATATATATATATATATATATATATATATATGGCAATATATATATATATATATATATATATATATATATATATATATGGCAAGAGCACCAAGTAAAAAAAATACTAAGGCAATTAGGAAATCAGCTTTATTAATCCATATATTTCAGTCTTCATCAAAACTGTCTTTCAGAGGAAACTGGAACATTTTTTATAATTAATTTAGAAAAAAAATGAATGATAATTCCTGTATAATTGAAATATAATCAGAAAATTTGCGAGTTTGTGAATAAAATCTAACGACGTTAAGGGATGTTTGGTTAAGAATTTGAGAAGACAATATACACTATTGTTACACAGTTTCTATAACATTAAAATACTTTCAGTATAGATCTACAGATTTTCAAGACTGATCAGTGTACGTATCAATTACTGATAATATATTCTTTCTAATTGCTCATTGTCAGCTAGCACGCTACTGTAATTCGCAAACTTGTCTCGTGGAGAAAGTACAAATTGCCTCTGTATACAACTCGAACATTTATCAGAGACAAAGATATCATTATCGTCGCCTGAAGATATAGTAATAATAGTCTGGTAGTATTCTAAAGTAGTAAGTTCAGTGAGTAAAAGTACATGTCCAATGAACTATGTTTGCTATATACTGCTTGATATCAAACTGGCCGAGGTGCTAACTCGAGGTTGAATATCACAATATTTTTTTAAAAATCTATCTATTATCTGATAGCCATCAAAAATGAATTATCTAATCTATAAGTTCTACATTTAAAATTATAGAAAATAAGGTGCAATTATTAAAGCTAGAGTGTATAATATTTAAAAATGAATACTTTATATAAATATTTTTTAGATTATTAACGATCATTAAATTTTTACGGAGATTTAGTATTTAAGAAAGAATCACGTATACTAATCTTGATTAGCATTTAAAAAAAATCGCTAAAACTTAGTAATTGTCTCATTTGTGGATGGACTGGGTTAAAAATTCATTTTATGTATGAATATGCGCGAAGGAAATAAACTAAATGATTGCCTAAATAAATTCAAGGAAACCTGAATTTAATATTCTGAGTAATTTTAATAAAATGTGTATTAACTTCCCGCTGGATAAGTTATGGTAATCGCAAAAAAACGAAAATGATGACTAACATTTTGACACACCTTAAAAAAAATGAATGTGTGCGTGTATGTGTTTGTATGAATGTGTGTGTATGTATGTGCGGATACAAATTTGCGTAGATGATTTACAGAACACGGATCAACCGATTTGAATGATTCAGTAAACATTCAATTCCTATTGATAAGGATAAGTGCTGATTAATTTTTGGCAAAGGCAGGTCCAGCCGTTCCAAAGATACGAATCATAAAGTGCTAGAAATGGTAATTCAATTTTTATGAGAACGAAGCGTCCGATTTGAATGATTCAAAAAACATTGGAAGGCAGGTCTATCGGTTTCGGAGATACAATAAAAAGAGTTTAAAAAAATGCCATTTGGCAGACAAAAATAATCATTAGACATATGCACAGCAAATTAGCGTTTTAAAAATATTTCAATAATAAAATTTTTGTTTACATTTCTATGGCTTCCGTACCAATGTTTACCCGTTAGACTGCAATGCGGCGCTCACGCGCTTCTATATTTAGTTTCTACGTAGCTAACGTATCGCGATTGCATTGAAAAAAGTTCAAATTTTCTAAATATTTCAAAGTATAAAAAAATCCAAATTTTTCAAATAGGTCAATACTTTTCAAATAAGTTAAAATTCTCAAAAATCTACTTTTTTCAAAATTCTAAAAAAATGAGTCTTTTTTAAAAAAAATTAAATTACATCACGGGAAGTTCCAGCAATTTGCCTTGCTCCACTAGTTATTGTTAGTAACAAAATGGCAATTTTTACTATGGAAATATTAGTAAGTAAACAATCTCATGTATCATTATCACGTTTCTGTTTTTCAAAGATATCAATGTAAAAATTCTACAACATAATTATCTCTGGTTAAATATCTACCACACAAAACATATAATCAAACTTTCTAGATGCAAACTAATGAAAAAAAGTTCAACTGGAATTATCTAATTGAACAACACTTTTACGATCGGCTCGTGCCAGCGAGTGCCTACTTCGAAAAACACGCTAATTCTTTAGCGTATGCGCCGAGTTATAAATTGATAATTTATTTGCAGTAATTTTAAATAACATACCACATCGAATAGAAAATTAGATGGTATTGATAAAATTACACAGTCTATTTTATATTAATTGGCGAATGAGGCCTTCCAGCTGTGTAACATGCATTAAAGATATAATTAAACGCACTAGACTGAGGCTACTGATGCTTCCGGGCTACTAACAAAATAATTATAGTGAGGTTGTGCTAATCTTGTTTCTTCAGCAGCAGTTTCAGTCCATAATAAAACTATATGTAATATAAGTTTAGCTTTTTAACAAAACAGAAAAAAAGCTGTCATGTCATACAAAAATAAGATGCTCGATGCAACATGATATTTCATGTTATAAAAGTACATATAAGAATTCAAGAATTTTTTCAAGCTCGATTTTTTTTTGCAACAGCACCTTGCTACTTTATAATGGTAATTACCAGATGATTTTATTATACGCAAAAGAAAAAAAGGTCCAACTTGGTAAGACCTATGAAGTTGTCTAAATGAGATTTTTTGGCTATTTTTGGTAGCAATACGCTTTACTTAATTTTATATTTATTTTTATATTTAGTGTGTTTTCTGCCTCGAACTATCTTGGATTTTTAACAGTTCTTTTTATATAAATTGTATTCTCTTTAATTAGAGCACGTTTTATTTTCAGTGATTCATATAAAAAAATATATTCATTTCTCCAATTATATAATTCAAACCACATACTAGCTAGTTTCGATTTCTGCTGTCACCGATGATTATAATGTAATTGAATACGTTTTTTGTGAAGATAATTTTCTAATGGCAATTCAAAATTACCAAATTCTTTGGCGAAAGTAATTTTAGACGCGACAGTCAAGCAAAATTGCGTGAAAGGTTATTTCCATACAGAGACAATAATGGAACTAATTCTTTGGTGAAACTAATGTAAATGTAATACATTTTTTCAAAATGACCAAATGTAAATTGTAAACTTGTATGGATTTCTTATTAATACAATTTTTTATACAATAAATATATGGCATTGTAATAGGGTAGAGCGGGGCACAAAGATCTAATTTGAATTTCAGCATTCATATTGTGAAAACCAAACTAATTATATCACAACAAATAACACATATCAAACAAACAACTTTCTGACTATGTTCAGTAGAACTCCCAGATAATTCATCATTGTAGAAATAAGTTTGAGCTGTTTTAAAAAAAAATGACAACTGATATTTTTTATCTCATAGGCGGTGTAAAATAGGGTAGACAGGGGGCAAATAGGTCTAATGTCCAATGCAAAATTTAAATTTTATGGGTAAACTTCAAATAGAGCCTTATCGGAAAACATCATCATTCGTGTTGGAATAACAATTCATTGAATCTATCTCTTGTAGAATTGCTCTTTTAATATATTTTACATTTTTATAAACTATTTTCTTATCGTTTACAATAGCCAGACTGAAGGTTAGATTTTCTAGAGGTTATATAGAAAAATTAACTTAGACCTTGCAAAACATTAAGTAACGTGCTTATAATAAAAAATATTTTCAAATATCGTAAACACTGCTCAAAATGTAAAAAAGGCTTAATAATTAAATTAAAAAATACTTTCGTTGCAAAATTGACAATGTGGCCGCTTATTTTGTTGTAGATAAGTCACACGATTTAAGGCGATGGCTGATTACATATCTTTTGCCCTCTACTTTCAAATAGTATTGGTAAAAAATGTCATAATTCACTTGTTTTGAGATAATGGTCGTGGACTTTTTTACCCACGGACATAAAACAGGTTAGTCTTCTTAACACACATATATTCATATGTGAATAACTAAAACATAAAACATTTAATATTATACCTAGGAGGCGTTCGTTGATCACGTGATCAATATTTGGGATTTTTAGACTCTCCCGCCCCCTTGGAGAACACCGTGATATTTAAAATTAAATCCACCAAATATTACGTGAAATTAGTAACGTTATTTTTTTTTCGAATTTATCCAGAAAATCAGATTTTTTTCTTTTTAAACATGTTTGGATTTTTTAAAAAATTCAGGTAAACACGTGATATTTTACTAGTCTCCCCCCTCCCCCGACATGATGTTTTGTGATTTTTTTTAGAGATTTTTGGACACCCTTCCACCTGGATGATACATCGTGGTGTTAAAATTTAGTAAAATTTTCCCGAATTTTGCGAAAAATCCTTTCTTACGAAAAATTTTTTTTTTAATATGTTTGGATTTTTTTTAAACTCAAGTAAAAAATAAATGCACGCAAGCTCTAACTAGCCCCTCCCTCCCCCGGCGTGATGTTTGT
>NW_020539726.1:28342976-28360698 GCF_003426905.1 Ctenocephalides felis
ATATATATATATCTTTTATCCAATTAATCTATAAATGAGAATTTCTACCAATAACCTTAAAACCACAAAGTTATTCTCACAGCCATAAAAGCTTTCTATAGCATTTAAATTTATATCATTTACGGCGTTAATTTGATAACACGCTTTACACTGCATTAAGTTCTAATCTTAAACTAGATTTAGATTTATAACAATAATTTCCATAGAGAATTCTTCCATTTATTAATATTTTAGTATCAATAAAATCAGAGATACTGATTGACTATGTTATTACATTTTATGACTAGATGGTGGAAATATTTTCTATTAAGTTGTTTTATTGTTTTAATCTGTTATTCCAATTTCTGAAGTAATCAACCGGAACAAAACATTTAAATTATTTGGTTTTATATCGTGTTTTTTTCAGTACTTGATAAGTATTTTTCTTCATTCGAATAATATTAATTTAATTTAAATGTTATTATGTATTTCGTATATATTTTGCTCAGGGCGGGATGAGATCGACACGTACTTCTCGGTCAGCGCGGTCACGTATGCTCTCGATTTTTCGCATCAACCCCGGACAACGTGACGGTGCACCGGTCGTCATGTAACATCAACGAAATAATGATACAATAGTAAGGTGTCTTATGTAAAAATTACTCATCATATTCTATTTATTACGAGGACAAAATAGAAGTTAATGGTAACATAAATTTGGCGCCCATCGCACCCATGTGATTCGTGAAAAAAGAATTATATCACTATTGACTATGGGTACTAATGGTCATTCTATTCTTCGTTAACTTTTTGGATTCTCATGGATTGGAACCAACAAGCCAAAGTATTCATGCGTCATCTCAACTGATTCTGGGGTACAAAATATTTTTTCACTAGTTGTAAGTAGCATTTTACCAATATGTGTAAATAATCAATCGATTCAATCAATAACATTTTTTTTAATATTAGTCCAGTCATTTAAGCTTAAATTAGGTAAAAATCTCGGAATTCGAAATAATCAGCTAGAAGTCTGTAAATACTTGTATATTGACACCCTTAAAGTTGTCTCAAAATCTACATATGGTAAATACCATATGTAAGTTTTGAGACAACTTTAGGGTGTCAATATACAAGTTTTTACAGGCTTCTAGCTGGTTATTTCGAATTCCGAAGTGAATTTACTATAATGACTGGACTATATATGTATGATCTACTTGTCTATCTGTCTACTAGTCTGCCGGTCCACCTGTTAGCATGCCAACATGTCTACCTGTTCATGTGTCTACTTCTCTACCAGTACAGATTTATTCCCATCTAACTGTTTAACTCTCTACTTGTTTACCTGTCTACCTTTTCACCTGCCTACCTCTTTACATTTATTTCCATCTACCTCTTTATCTGTCCATCTTTTTACCTATCTACGAATTCACCTTATTACCTATCTACCTGTCCACCTGTTTATTTAACTACCACATTATTTAAGTTCACCAGTCTACCAGTCTATCTGTCTACATGTTTTCTTTTCTAATACTACGACTACTTTTACTCGCCTATCTGTCTACAGGTCTACAGTTAGAACAGCCAACCTGCCTACCAGCCAACCCTTTTCTATTTTTCTACCCATTTACATCGCTACCTTTTCATCAATAGTTCTTATAGTTTATGAATGATTGAGTTGATCATCAAATATCTATTTTTGCATTTTTTCTGCATCTTTAAAAACGCTAGATCCGTCTTCTCAAAAATGTAATCAATTTTTCATTCGGCCAACGCACAAGTAAAATATTTTTTAAATCCTTCAAATCGGATGCTCCATTTTCTCAAAAAAAACTGGCGCTTTTAGGACTTTTTGCTTTGTATCACCTAAACGGAACACCTGCCTTTGAAAAAAAAATCAGCATGTCGCGCCGTCAACACGAATCGAATGACTTTTGAATCAATTTCTCGTAACAACTGATTTCCTATTTTCTGTACTTTTGGTTCCATATTTCCGAAACTATAAATAATTATATAAATTAATTAGCACGTCTCCACGTAAATAGGATTCCAATGTTTTTTGAATAATTCCATTTATCAGCTCTCCGTCTGTTACAATTTTTACCGAGACAGTTTCGCCCGTGCTGCGATTGTCACGGATTGGTGCGGTACAGGTACAGCGTACAGAACAGTAGAATGAACAATATTAAGATTAGATCGCCCCCCTGTAGTCGCCTCTAATGACAGCGTAAATAAATAGTGCATCCTAGCACGTACACTTTGATTCGACGTATCACGATTGCTAAATGATATTCTGATTCAGAATTGCACTTCTACATTGTTGCTACGAAATATAGAAAATACATGACCGATGTTATGTTTTGTCCTTGAGCTCAAATAATAATTTCTTTAACCACAAAATTTATTATAGTAGGGCAGGCCAAAAAAGTCCAATTTGACTTTCCCTAATTATACTGTGGATTATTAGTACTAATTATACTAAACAAAATAAACTACATCACAGCACGTATCAAACAAACAGCTTTTGTAATAAGTTCAGTACAATTACTACAATTCCCAGTTAATTCCAAATTTTAACTATTTTGTTATATAACTATAAGTGTTACTCATATAACTAAGTGTTTTTTTTACTATTTTCCTAAAATTTGTCAACTGTCCCTTTTTACCCCATAAGCTTAGGTAAAATAGAAAAGCCAGAAAGCAAACAGATGCAATGTCTTATTTTTAATTTTAAAAGGATTTTACGAAATAATAACTACATTATTCAACAAAAGTAAAATATGAATTTTATGGGTACATTTTCAATAGAGATAACACTGTATATAACCTAGATCTGGTAATTAGTCAGCAGAGTTGAAGCAACTTTTAAGTCAATTTATCTCTTGCAAAAATGCAATTCTTAGCCTAATTATTTGTTTTATTTACTATTTTTTACATTTACACCTTTGTTTACCCCATCTACTTCTGAGCTTTTACAGAGCTTTTATAGAGCTTTTATAGAGCTTTCATAGAGCTTTCATAGAGCTTTTATAGAGCTTATACAAAAAATGTTGAATATAACTTAAAAATAACAATACATCTTATAAAACCAAAAAAATAACAAGGAAAAAAATACTTTTCTCGTGGATTTTTAAACATTGACGTTTATCTCCTAATACATCAGACATCGTAAAAATCAAGGTAATGGATGGTTAAACATTTTTTGCCCTCTACTTTCAAATATTGTTGTTAAAAAATTCCTAACTTTCTTTGTTTTTGAGATATAGATGGTGTACCTTTTTACTCGCGGTGCTTTAAGACATGCTGTGCCCTAATGGAAAAAATGATATAGTTATGATTTACGTGATTGCATATAAATAATAAATCTGCAAACCTTACAATCAAACTTTGATCTTAAACAAATATATATTCTATATTAAAAAAATGAAATAATAATAAAATCTTCTTGGTATGATCATTTTGATCATCAAGTGATTTAAATGTAAGGAATGACATATAACTTTATCTTGTGATATAAATTGGATAATATCCATCCCAACGAGCTCGCCAAATATTAATAAACTATACCAGAAGACTAAAAAGTAAAACGCTCTTCGCGTCAACTTATATCTATTATTTTTAAATTAGAGGAGAATGCAACTGTGCACTTTTCCTAGCATTCAACGCAGGCAGCTACTTATTTCGTAATATTAGTCATAAAATTTACTTAATGTCTATTGAACAGGTGTATGTTATATACATAATAAAAAAAATTGGATAATATTGCTACTATAGAAAAATGGCAGTAGGCAAGCAATACCAGATCACAAGGTCAATAAAACAATAAAAAAATTGCTACTATATACAAAAATTAATTATTTAGAATGATCTATTTATTGCATCGACTGATATGATTGCATCGAGGTATTTTTAGGACCTTTTTAGGATCCTTTTGCAGAAAGCAATGCGATCCGCATGGCCTGCATCGATTAGCGTTTTGCTCGCGTTTCGCGTCACACAAATTGGAGACGCACGTCACCGTGACAATAATTTCTGGGAAACTCACTTAGAAAACGATCAGAGACAACATGCCGCATCACCGTGACCGCTGAGGGTTGTAAGATACAAAATCACAAAAGAATAATTGGAATATTTCAAAAATAAAAAGATATCGGATATATTTATATTAAACTCGTATAATTAAATCCGCGATTTATTCTTTCAATTTCAACCTGTTTACAAATCTTCAACACTTAATATTTTCATGGACGTTATTAATCTCATTTCACTTTGTATCAGCAGGATGTTCTGAAAACCAACAGCGAGCTTAAAGCTCACAACATGTTGCAGACAAGCAAACGGCACTTGTAACTCTTTGCTTTCAAATTAATTAAACTAAATCTCACGAAGCAGAGATGAATTAGAAATAAAAAGACATATTTACTATTAAATAATAATGGGTATTTAAAATTATTGTCTAGAAATATAGTACTTGTCGTAGTTTTACCTATATTTATTTATCTGCATTAGTACATTAATATAATTAATTTATTATATAATTTAATATTATTAATATTAATAATTTTTATTGCTATATGCTAAACGTGAACTTGAGTTTTATTAATTTTGAACTAAAAAGTCTGAGATCTATTCACACTTAGTATAGTAATCTTTAGATTTTAAATGTTTTAAGATATAAAAGATCCTTAGGTCAAATTGTACACATATGTTACCGAGCGATACAAAAATATAGAAACAGTAACCAAAAAAACTATACAAAATATTTATGACTTTACTGAATAAGTGTTTAAATATAGATGAATGAAAATTGAATGCAATATAGAATTACGTGAAGTACATTTAGTAGGTATCTACACGTTAAACTAGTACCTACACTTTAGTACATATTTTTGAAGGTGAGCTTTTTAGACAAATTTTAGGAATTTTATCATCATAGTTCAACACATAAACCTAATTCTAGAAAACTTGAGGCAATTGTATCATCATTGAGGTTCTAGAAATGTTATTTAGGGTTTTGGTTCTGAAGTTTAAATAAAAACAATTAAAATATCTACTACAACCGAATAATGTTTCATTATTTAAAAGCTCACAATTATCAAACTAAACGGGATATTTTTTTTCTAATTTTTTTCAATATGTGGTTACGATCTATAATACTATCACCCCGTTCTGCTTGATGTTGAGTTCTGAGACACCCTGTATATAAATGAATATGTATTGTAGTTTTGATTTAAATGCTTCAACATCCTTTACTTTGGTCAGACAGAAGGATCTTTCCTCAATTAAAACCGGCTCTGTAGAAAAGGCGCGTGTCGAGAGAGTCTGATGATCTTTAATAATAATAGCAGACCACCGCGGTAGCGGAATCGAGGACAATAAAAATCCATACTGAATGAAAACGCCGACTATAGACTTATTATAACGCCGGACGGACGGACGAACGGACGGACGGACAGACGGGTGAACCGAAGGAACATAAACCATCGACGACATCATAGGGAATACCGAGGAAAATGATCATAGATTTAAGAAAACAAATCAATATATCATTAAAATATATATTCATAAAACTAAGTGCCTTGTCCATATTTACTATTTATTATAACTAACAATCAATATATAAACTATGCGATACATTTGACTATTCATTCTCTACAACATTGTATTATATTGTGTAGTAATTCTTCTTTTACGAAGAATTATCAAAATGTCTGTTAGTCACTTATTGTTTTTTGACCTTCTAGAAAAACCCTTACAATGTATTTGCATTCAAACAATAATCAAAGTAGATATTAAAATCTTTGCTATCCTAAAATACATAATGTCACCCTACTTAAGAACATAATATAAAGCCTTGCAATGTCGTAGTAGAGTTAGTGGTAGTAAAGTATTTAGTTGAGCAGTAATCAGAGTTAGTTAATAGATAATTAATTGTGTAAAATCAGTTGAATTGAGCAATAACAGTAGTGTTAACTTCGCTTTGATGTCTAAATATTGAAATGTGAAGTACAAAATAGTCAATACCTATCAAGTATTGTATATGATCTATGAAAATAATTGATATTAAGTGAATAATTAAAATTTATCAAATACTATAGCATTGGATGAAATTGATTGGGTACAGTAGTACTCATCAGTAACTATATAATTGTTAGGTGTCAATGTTTCTATTATAGTTATTTTTAATAATCACACATTTAAGAAGACTATACGGTTGTCTATACGGTCAAAAAATTAACTTATAGTAGGCACTGATAGACCTTATACTGCATGGACTGCTAGTCGAGCGCAAAATAATTGTCAAAAGATAGAAGGGGACTGTGACGTCACTTAGTGAACGAGCGTTGCCGACAATAGTGGAACACCCCTGATTCAGTGGATATCATATGTCACGTGCTTAACCTAAAAATAAATCTTGTGCTTAAAATTGTTAATTTGTTGTGAAAATACTCCCGAATGGAACACGATTGTCGGCAACGCTTGTTCACTAAGTGACGTCATAATTCCCTTCTATCTTTTGACATTATATGATATGGAAAACATATCAGAGAACTAGCAGTCCATGTAGTCACTACAACACTACATACTACTACATTGTGGACTACATTGTAAATTAAAATTATGTTATTCATATAATTTTGTTGTTAAACAAAATAATTAAACAGCAAAGTATTGAATAAATATAATAGTGTAGCTATTATATGGTCTTAGAGTTAATTATAAAAATTTATATTCAAGCTTTTTTCCAATATCGAATTATCAAAACTAAATAAGTTTATCTAGCTGCGCATTGAAATAAATTATTACCCGTTACTTAATTATT
This sequence comes from Ctenocephalides felis, assembly GCF_003426905.1. NCBI lineage: Eukaryota > Metazoa > Arthropoda > Insecta > Siphonaptera > Pulicidae > Ctenocephalides > Ctenocephalides felis. The sequence continues at coordinate 28,349,776 of NW_020539726.1, forward strand.
GTATAATCCAGTTGACTTCAAGAAATCTGACACGATCTATGATAAAATTCACGGCGCGGTTTGCATTCATTATTAAGAGTTTAGAGTGAATCTAAATAGTTCATTAGAACCTCCAGATGGTTTCAAAGAAGCACTGAGATGACGGCAAAGAGAGGGCAAAATGACCCCGCGTTGCCCGGAAGCCAATGACCCCGGACACTCGAAGTTGTTGGAAAGACGGCCGCAGAATAAACTGGATCACGAAAGGAGAATATATATATATATATATATATATATATATATATATATATATATATATATATATATATATATATATATATATATATATATATATTGGCAAGAGCACCAAGTAAAAAAAATACTAAGGCAATTAGGAAATCAGCTTTATTAATCCATATATTTCAGTCTTCATCAAAACTGTCTTTCAGAGGAAACTGGAACATTTTTTATAATTAATTTAGAAAAAAAATGAATGATAAATCCTGTATAATTGAAATATAATCAGAAAATTTGCGAGTTTGTGAATAAAATCTAACGACGTTAAGGGATGTTTGGTTAAGAATTTGAGAAGACAATATACACTATTGTTACACAGTTTCTATAACATTAAAATACTTTCAGTATAGATCTACAGATTTTCAAGACTGATCAGTGTACGTATCAATTACTGATAATATATTCTTTCTAATTGCTCATTGTCAGCTAGCACGCTACTGTAATTCGCAAACTTGTCTCGTGGAGAAAGTACAAATTGCCTCTGTATACAACTCGAACATTTATCAGAGACAAAGATATCATTATCGTCGCCTGAAGATATAGTAATAATAGTCTGGTAGTATTCTAAAGTAGTAAGTTCAGTGAGTAAAAGTACATGTCCAATGAACTATGTTTGCTATATACTGCTTGATATCAAACTGGCCGAGGTGCTAACTCGAGGTTGAATATCACAATATTTTTTTAAAAATCTATCTATTATCTGATAGCCATCAAAAATGAATTATCTAATCTATAAGTTCTACATTTAAAATTATAGAAAATAAGGTGCAATTATTAAAGCTAGAGTGTATAATATTTAAAAATGAATACTTTATATAAATATTTTTTAGATTATTAACGATCATTAAATTTTTACGGAGATTTAGTATTTAAGAAAGAATCACGTATACTAATCTTGATTAGCATTTAAAAAAAATCGCTAAAACTTAGTAATTGTCTCATTTGTGGATGGACTGGGTTAAAAATTCATTTTATGTATGAATATGCGCGAAGGAAATAAACTAAATGATTGCCTAAATAAATTCAAGGAAACCTGAATTTAATATTCTGAGTAATTTTAATAAAATGTGTATTAACTTCCCGCTGGATAAGTTATGGTAATCGCAAAAAAACGAAAATGATGACTAACATTTTGACACACCTTAAAAAAAATGAATGTGTGCGTGTATGTGTTTGTATGAATGTGTGTGTATGTATGTGCGGATACAAATTTGCGTAGATGATTTACAGAACACGGATCAACCGATTTGAATGATTCAGTAAACATTCAATTCCTATTGATAAGGATAAGTGCTGATTAATTTTTGGCAAAGGCAGGTCCAGCCGTTCCAAAGATACGAATCATAAAGTGCTAGAAATGGTAATTCAATTTTTATGAGAACGAAGCGTCCGATTTGAATGATTCAAAAAACATTGGAAGGCAGGTCTATCGGTTTCGGAGATACAATAAAAAGAGTTTAAAAAAATGCCATTTGGCAGACAAAAATAATCATTAGACATTGCACAGCAAATTAGCGTTTTAAAAATATTTCAATAATAAAAATTTTTGTTTACATTTCTATGGCTTCCGTACCAATGTTTACCCGTTAGACTGCAATGCGGCGCTCACGCGCTTCTATATTTAGTTTCTACGTAGCTAACGTATCGCGATTGCATTGAAAAAAAGTTCAAATTTTTCTAAATATTTCAAAGTATAAAAAAATCCAAATTTTTCAAATAGGTCAATACTTTTCAAATAAGTTAAAATTCTCAAAAATCTACTTTTTTCAAAATTCTAAAAAAATGAGTCTTTTTTAAAAAAAATTAAATTACATCACGGGAAGTTCCAGCAATTTGCCTTGCTCCACTAGTTATTGTTAGTAACAAAATGGCAATTTTTACTATGGAAATATTAGTAAGTAAACAATCTCATGTATCATTATCACGTTTCTGTTTTTCAAAGATATCAATGTAAAATTCTACAACATAATTATCTCTGGTTAAATATCTACCACACAAAACATATAATCAAACTTTCTAGATGCAAACTAATGAAAAAAAAGTTCAACTGGAATTATCTAATTGAACAACACTTTTACGATCGGCTCGTGCCAGCGAGTGCCTACTTCGAAAAACACGCTAATTCTTTAGCGTATGCGCCGAGTTATAAATTGATAATTTATTTGCAGTAATTTTAAATAACATACCACATCGAATAGAAAATTAGATGGTATTGATAAAATTACACAGTCTATTTTATATTAATTGGCGAATGAGGCCTTCCAGCTGTGTAACATGCATTAAAGATATAATTAAACGCACTAGACTGAGGCTACTGATGCTTCCGGGCTACTAACAAAATAATTATAGTGAGGTTGTGCTAATCTTGTTTCTTCAGCAGCAGTTTCAGTCCATAATAAAACTATATGTAATATAAGTTTAGCTTTTTAACAAAACAGAAAAAAAGCTGTCATGTCATACAAAAATAAGATGCTCGATGCAACATGATATTTCATGTTATAAAAGTACATATAAGAATTCAAGAATTTTTTCAAGCTCGATTTTTTTTTGCAACAGCACCTTGCTACTTTATAATGGTAATTACCAGATGATTTTATTATACGCAAAAGAAAAAAAGGTCCAACTTGGTAAGACCTATGAAGTTGTCTAAATGAGATTTTTTGGCTATTTTTGGTAGCAATACGCTTTACTTAATTTTATATTTATTTTTATATTTAGTGTGTTTTCTGCCTCGAACTATCTTGGATTTTTAACAGTTCTTTTTATATAAATTGTATTCTCTTTAATTAGAGCACGTTTTATTTTCAGTGATTCATATAAAAAAATATATTCATTTCTCCAATTATATAATTCAAACCACATACTAGCTAGTTTCGATTTCTGCTGTCACCGATGATTATAATGTAATTGAATACGTTTTTTGTGAAGATAATTTTCTAATGGCAATTCAAAATTACCAAATTCTTTGGCGAAAGTAATTTTAGACGCGACAGTCAAGCAAAATTGCGTGAAAGGTTATTTCCATACAGAGACAATAATGGAACTAATTCTTTGGTGAAACTAATGTAAATGTAATACATTTTTTCAAAATGACCAAATGTAAATTGTAAACTTGTATGGATTTCTTATTAATACAATTTTTTATACAATAAATATATGGCATTGTAATAGGGTAGAGCGGGGCACAAAGATCTAATTTGAATTTCAGCATTCATATTGTGAAAACCAAACTAATTATATCACAACAAATAACACATATCAAACAAACAACTTTCTGACTATGTTCAGTAGAACTCCCAGATAATTCATCATTGTAGAAATAAGTTTGAGCTGTTTTAAAAAAAAATGACAACTGATATTTTTTATCTCATAGGCGGTGTAAAATAGGGTAGACAGGGGGCAAATAGGTCTAATGTCCAATGCAAAATTTAAATTTTATGGGTAAACTTCAAATAGAGCCTTATCGGAAAACATCATCATTCGTGTTGGAATAACAATTCATTGAATCTATCTCTTGTAGAATTGCTCTTTTAATATATTTTACATTTTTATAAACTATTTTCTTATCGTTTACAATAGCCAGACTGAAGGTTAGATTTTCTAGAGGTTATATAGAAAAATTAACTTAGACCTTGCAAAACAATTAAGTAACGTGCTTATAATAAAAAAAAATATTTTCAAATATCGTAAACACTGCTCAAAATGTAAAAAAGGCTTAATAATTAAAAAAAAATACTTTCGTTGCAAAATTGACAATGTGGCCGCTTATTTTGTTGTAGATAAGTCACACGATTTAAGGCGATGGCTGATTACATATCTTTTGCCCTCTACTTTCAAATAGTATTGGTAAAAAATGTCATAATTCACTTGTTTCTGAGATAATGGTCGTGGACTTTTTTACCCACGGACATAAAACAGGTTAGTCTTCTTAACACACATATATTCATATGTGAATAACTAAAACATAAAACATTTAATATTATACCTAGGAGGCGTTCGTTGATCACGTGATCAATATTTGGGATTTTTAGACTCTCCCGCCCCCTTGGAGAACACCGTGATATTTAAAATTAAATCCACCAAATATTACGTGAAATTAGTTACGTTATTTTTTTTTCGAATTTATCCAGAAAATCAGATTTTTTTTTTTTAAACATGTTTGGATTTTTTAAAAATTCAGGTAAACACGTGATATTTTACTAGTCTCCCCCCTCCCCCGACATGATGTTTTGTGATTTTTTTTTAGAGATTTTTGGACACCCTTCCACCTGGATGATACATCGTGGTGTTAAAATTTAGTAAAATTTCCCGAATTTACGAAAAATCCTTTCCTTACGAAAAATTCTTTTTTTTTAATATGTTTGGATTTTTTTTAAACTCAAGTAAAAAATAAATGCACGCAAGCTCTAACTAGCCCCTCCCTCCCCCGGCGTGATGTTTTGTGATTTTTTGCAAAACCCTTACTCCCCTTAAAACCCTCACGTGGTTAATGGACGCCTCTAAGTTACATTTACAAGATATTACCGATTTTGGTTATGAAAAACACCCAAACACCAAGCACCCAATATCGTGACTTATAAAAATTATCTTCAACGCAAAATGCACTTAACCTCATGCATCGTGCTAAATTATTTTTTCCTCGTGTTTACGTTACATTATAGAGTGTATGTACCTATAATTCGTTCGAATTCCGTATGCACGCCCTTGGCGTCCGATGTCGATGTCGATGTCGATGTCGGTGCGGTCGCGCGTGCTCGGCGCATCCGCGCTGCGCCGCGGCGTGTGCCGTCGCCGTCGCCGTCTCCTTGCCAAGTGGAGCGGATGCGGCAAGAAAAGAAAACATCCGAAGCCATTCAACATCCAAAGAACCAACTGCCGAGCACATTATCGAGAAAGTAGTAGAGAATAGATGGATTGGGCAGGTGTAGGCAACCATTATGGTGTCAGATACTGGGGAAAATTCTACTTCTACTTCTATAGGAATTTTATTCATAGTAGTGATATTATTCAAGCAATAAAAAAATATAAATTTCATATGTACATTTTGTACAAAGATCATACTGCATACAGCCTTTGAATAGAACTTTGTCAGAAAAATCCATTATTGCTATTGAAATAACCATGCTTTTTTCCTAACTCTTGTATAATTGTCTATTTAATTTATTTTCATTTTTTGTATACTATTTTCTTATCGTTTACAATTGCCAGACTAAAGGTTCAATTGGTCTTTTTTACCCCAAGCACATGTGAGCTATTTTAAAGGTTATTAAAAAAATGAACTTAGGCCTCACAAAACAATTAAGTAACGTATATATAATTAAAAATAATAATTTCAAGTCGGTATAGTAAACTAAATAACACTGCTCAAAAATTAAAAATAACTAATAAATATGCAGTTTGATTTTTTTCTCTTGTAGCAACCCATAAATAAAAGTTACTGAAATCAAACAAATCATAATTGATATTTACAATTTATATTACGCAGGATACACCGGAGCTTAAGGTGTCCGCTGGTGATACGGTCCACAACCATTAACAAACAAAACAAGTTTGAATTATTTTAACGATACTATTTTAAAATAAAGGGCAAAAAATATTTAGCTAGACATGGCTTTAATAAACGGTTGTAGTTAGTTTTTTTTTGGTTTTGAGCACTGTTGTTTATTTTGCTATACCTGATTACCTAATTTTTAAGTTAATTGTTCCATAAGATGTATTGTCATTGTTAGATTTATTAGATTAGAATTATTCAATTAGATTTTACAGTTTTTTTGGCAAGGTGTAACAATAAAAGCAATGGTAAATAAACACCAAAACTAGTTAAAAAGGCAATTTTAAAAGACATAGATTAAATTAATTGGTATTTCAATTCCAATGATGAATTTTTTTGTCGAAGTTGCATACGAGGTTGAGAAAGTTCCATACGAAATTGTATACTGTATAAAAATTACCTGTGAAATACGTATTTCAAACAAAACTTGTATTTATCTTATTTTCATTAGCTTTCCGTTAGGTAAGTCATCGTAATCATCCAAAATCAAAATTGAAATTTTTTGCATATCTTCACGTTGTGAAGTTTGGCATACGTTAGAAAAATTTGATGTTTGTGTGTGTGTTTTGCATGTCCACAATTTATTGTCCACGTTTTCGGGCTCACGATCAACCGATTTAAATAGTTCAAAGAACATTGGATTCCTATTGATAGAGAGATCTGCTGATCAGTTTTTAGCAAAGACAGGTCCAGCCATTTGGAGATACGGATCAAAAAGTGCAGAAAATACAAACCGAGTTTTTGAGAAAACGGAGATATTCGATGTGCGTTATCCAAAAAACATTCAATTCGTAAGGATGGGAAAAAGTGGTGATTGGTTATTCGTGAAGGCAAATCACAGCCATTTCGGAGATATGGAGCTAAATGTGCACAAAATGGCAGTTTTTGAAGAACTAAGCATTCGGTTTGAAAGATTCAATACACTTTCTTCTGCTTGTGTTGAAATAATTGTTTTTGGGATTTTTTTCGAAACATTTTTTTTGTATATCGGAAATAATTCGGTATTTAATTATAGCTAAAGTTCTAAAATAAATAATTTGCAATTCAGTAAATATATGATAACTTTGCAAATCAGTTTATATAATCCTTATAAATATTAGACAAATTCCTGCATTTTGAATCCGATTTATTATACAAAATACGAATAATGAAAGTAACAGTATTTGTAATCACCTATTTGAAAACGTTTAATATTCCTTCAATATTTCGTTAGGTACTGGAAGTTGCAGCAATTTGCTTAGAGGCAGGATGCCATACACCACTGTTTAATAAATGTATTTCAATACAAATGGAGTTTGATTATGTTAATTCAATGGGAATTAACTATTATATAGCAATAATAAAACTTTTTCTCTGTTATTGCATTATTTCGAGGTATTAAATATTCCCTTATATTGTAATGCACTTTGTCCATGAATAGCCCCTCAATTATTAATCCGTCTTCCTAAGAAATTATATTTTCTGAAATCGACCCACCCAAACCACAGGTCAACATATAATTTGTTACTGTTTGGAATGAGATGTCTCTTACACCCAAAAATGAACTAATCAAAAAATAATATAAAACTACCAAAACTTTGTAAATTAGGATTTGGTAATTTTGTACAGTAGTTTTTTATATTAGTAATATCTTTAATATTTTATCTAAAAGATGATAAACGTCTGAATTATACGATCTCTGCAGATGAACGAGTCGTGACCCGTCATTCCTTCTGGCTATCACAGTCTCTAACCATCAGGTTGGAACTCAATAGAGCAACTGGACATGATATGAGTGATGGTCAATGTGTTCGAAAGGCGAATGTCGGTCGCAATAAACAAATATTATCCGAGGCCTATTGAACTGCTTTATCTGAAGTCAATTCAGGAAGAGTTCCAGAAAAAATATATCAAATTTAAGCCAAATTTACCAGAAAACACATGAATAAGACCCAGGAACATGCTCTAATCCCCCATAGAATCTTTACAATGAACTGTATTTAATGAATAGACAAGGATTCGAAGGTACAATTAATTTGACTTTGAGCAATTAAATTGTGAAAACCAAACCAATTGTATTACAACAAATAACATACATCAAACAAACAAATATCGGACTATGTTCAGTAAAACTCCCACGTTGATCTGTAGATGGACTTTAAGATTAAAAACAATAAAATAATTATTTAGTGAAGGAGGTAATTAAAATATTTGAATGATTTCTATAACTCATCTCATTAAATACGAGCTCGTGTAAATTACCTTCAATTTTATAATCAATCTTAGGAAATTTACTACCATTTCTTATGCTAAATTCCGTTGCATTGAAAGTATGTATAAGGCTACCGTGTTTACAGCGCGCGTGCCACTTCTTCGGGTACTTAATGTAATTATAGAGTTACTAAAGTACATTTAAAAACGCAACATGTTTTTTTATTTACCAATGGCTAATTTGAGGAGTGAACAACTCGTGCCACTCAATATAAATTAATGCTATTGCATTTGCAGTAAAATCTAGGCTTAGAACTACGATTAATGGAATAAATCAGAAGCTTGTATGATAATCGTTATGACTTACACATACTGCGATAATAATATATAAGCTTTTTATATTATTTTTTTTGAAGTTTAGTTAATATTATTAAATTGATAAAAAACTTTACTGATGAACTTTTAATTATTGTTCGCATAATGTGCTAAAACCTGTACTAGTTATTCTATAGAGATTTAATTTATAATTACCATAATTAGCAAAAAAATTTTAAATTTATATCAAATCCAATAAATACCCAAATCGCCTACTTCAAATTCTTAATCAGCACCTAATGTAAGAATTTATATATAAATTCATTTATTTTTCAACATTTGCAACCAAAAATAACTTTCCCCAGTATCTAAGTTATATTTTATATAGTTTTGTTTGAGAATCTTCTCCCTATCATAATGATTTTATTTCAAAATTATCACTAAATTTATTATAGTTTCAGAAGTAATGAATCTATATTAGAATTGAAATACAATTACTTACATATAGTTCACGATCAAGTCAATGTTCAAGTGTAAAAATAAGTCTGTCTTTATTTCTGCTTACCTGGAACAAAAAAAGAAAAATATAAGAATGAAAATATATATAAACAAAATAAATGAACCAAATTTATATTATAAATATTTTCAATAGTATAAATAAAATAAATTATCGAATGCAAATTTTTTTTAAAAAATAATCAAAATACATTTGTTTATCTGAATTATTTGCTGAATCTGGATCTAATGATATACAAATGAGAATTAATCGATGTACCCACTGGAAATCAAAAAAATTAATCACATAGATATATCTTTTAATTTTGATATGATTTATAATTTTTTTTAATGATTTGATCAATTTAAAAATGTTTATCCTGGTCAAATTACACACTAGCTTCTACTCTGATAAGTTAATTGGTTTAATTGTTCCGTCCTGGTTACTGCAGACGCGCTAATAAACGTTCAGAAACGGTAATTAATCAACACGGTTCATATACTAGATATTCCTGTGTAATTAATTGAATTTCACCTTACAAATTTCATCTGCAGAATTTATTATATTGCGTTTCTAGAACGCTTTCGGTAAAGGGCCAAATTGTAATAGATTCAAATAAATAAGAAAACCATAAACACGTATTACAAATTACTAATACTAATTTATACAAGTACACTTTCATAAGTGCACAAAATATTTTTTTTATAAAAATGTCAACTTGTTCGAAATAATTTTTAATTTTTATTACATGATTTCAGATTTGATTTCTCATCAAAACGATTAGACGAGCATCTAAAAAAACTTGATCAAGAAAAAGGACAATGAATCATTTGAGATAACATATCAAAACCATGGAAAGATTATGATAAATAAAGCTGTGATGCAAACATCATTATACTAAAGTATCATTATACAAAGTAATACAATACAAAAAGTTTGCAAACAAAATTGACAACACTTGACAATCACATAATAAGTGCATATAATAAAATATAAACTTCCAAAATTAATGCTATAAAACATTGCTACCAAATTTTAACGACAAAATTAAAATAAATTATATATTCTGGAACTATTACATTACACTGGTTTAAAAATATCCGTTCAAAAAATGATGGAAATATATTTTAATAACATTAATCGATAATTTAAAGCGAGAGATTTCAACGCGGGGTAGGCGACAAACCTGAAAGCTCTCAATGAGCTTTTCGAAGAGATATCAACAACCGATCAGAACCTGAACCTTTGATTTAATAGAAGTTTTGCTGAATCTCAAAAATCGATATGATAAAGAGTTAGTAAATACAAAATAATTTGATAGTTAATTTTATTAAAGTTAGGAATATGAAGAAATATATTAAATATATTGAGTAATATCTAAAAATCTCGGATTTACAATAATTCAATAAGTTTTATTTTGTGTTCAATTTTTTGCTAATAAAAACCAGAAGTTTTATGAGAATGAGTTAAGTTGTTAAAAATAGACAATAAATTTAAAAAAAAATATTTAGGTCTATGAACAAATTCAAAATCAAATCAAAATGGTGTGATTTTCTAACAAGAAAACGCAATTACTTAGTTGCCAACGTAATATTTAAGTTACATATTTGTAATTTTAAAGATTTATTTTATCTGATTTCTTCTTGCATTTTAAATACAGGATGGAAAATTTTTAATATGCACATATCTACAGTTTATGTGCAATTTTGATCTTCATAACGTTTATCATATAATATTCTAATACTCCTTACAAAAATAATATTACCATCGCCTCCATCCATGTACACCATATATTATTAGGGCGCTATTACATTAATCTTGAGGCCGGCAGGGCAGACAAATATTACACAGTACATGAAAATGGCCATGTCGGACGTCAACTTAACAAGATTTATCACGTTGAATTTTTTGTTGACCGCTCCAATTGCTTATTCATGATATATTTAAACGTATATAACCTACCTCTTAAGGATAACTCATAATTCATCAACTTATGTGCACGCGGGCAAATTGTCTATAATAGATCTGAAACTGTCTAGATTGATGGGCAGGATTTAGACAAATGGGTACAAATAGACAAAAAAGATTTGAAATT
>NW_020539726.1:28361698-28388382 GCF_003426905.1 Ctenocephalides felis
TGTGCTTTAAGGCAAATTGCTGGAACTTTCCGTACCATACTTAAATATTCGAGGAAAAAAAATCAATAATGCAATATATATTAAACAATGATTAATAACAATTGTTTCAAAATTTTCAAAGAGATAATTATAATTACTCTATATATTCGTTCATATAATATACAGTAACAATTTCATTGCTTACTTTAAAACACTTAAGGATATTTACTTAAACCAGAGATGGCGAACTATCCAGCTGAGAATATATTTCTTATGATTACAATAACGCATATGAAATATATACATTTTCAAACTGAATGTAAATTTAAAAATTTATTTAAAGAAATAAAATTTTGTATATTTTCGAAAATTTTGAATAAAAAATCTGAAAATTTTGAAAATTGTTTGAATCGTATAAGTGACTTTAACAATTAAAAATCTTGATACGAAACCCAAAAAATGTAAAAATATTAGTACTCAGATTTAAAATCTCAAAAAATATCTGATAATTTGCTGTGCATATTGTCTAATTAATGGTCGCCAAATATCTTTTTTTCAGTTTTTTCTTCTGTATCCGAAACCTGCCTTACAAAAAATATCATCAATTATTCATTTCGTCTTAACAAGTAAAATGTTTTAGCTAGTCAAGTACTCCATTCTTTCAAAAAATGAATTACGTTTTTGGGGCATTTTTGCCCCATATCTCCGAAACGGCTAAACCTGTCTTTACCAAAATCTAATCAGCACGTCTTCATATCATTAGGATTCGAATTTTTTTGAATTATTCAAATCGGTTGATTTGTGCGCCCAAAATCGTGGACAAAAATTTTTTCTAAACATACATACACAACACACATACATCCATTTTTCTCTAAAGTATGCCAAAATGTTCAGAAACCTTAGAAACGTGAAGATATGCAAAAATTTTCATTTTCGATTTTTGCGATTGCTATAACTTACCCTACGGAAATTAATTAATTTTATTTCCACCTTAGTGAAAATGATAATACTTGTCGATTTATAATATTAATATCGCCTTTAAAATTCTCCAAAAGAAATAAAATAATGACAGAATTTTGCAGAATTTTTGTTCAAACTGTAGGAGCGATTGGGTTTTATTGTAAAAGAGGTAAGTAGTAACAGGCATTTGTTAATAGAATCTGAAACAATATTAAAATATTCACTTGTCTCGATTGAACCCCCCTCCTCCGCATCATATTGTCTAAGCTACTGGGCCCACAGTACGACGCAGTATATAAAAGTGTGCAGGTGCGTCATTTTTGTCAGGCAATATAAAATTTTACTATCACAAAGTTCGGTTTGCATCATTATTATAGACTAGTTTTTAACAACTTTTCTTTCTTGTTTGAATCATAGATTCCCAAACAGGTTTGTGTCGTAAACCCCTTAGACTTTGCTATGAAGAACCCCTATTTTGCCAATATCGATTTTTTGATAATTATCTATTTGTTATAACGTTTTGTATTAAAAATCTGATATTTTTATATTAGATACAATTATAATTTTATACATTTATTGATTTTAAAATAATAATAAAAGAATGATATTAAGTATAATAATCCACTATCATGGATCTCCAAAATTCCTTTTTGCTGATGTGGACGACCCCTTGAAAGTTATCATGGACCACTTTTGGAAGTCCTGGTTTAAATAGTTATCTTAATTAATTAATTAGATCACACCTGGGGTTAAGTAAAAACAAAAAACTCCTCTACATATATTGCAACAAATGACAGATTATATAAATAAATATGGTTTTTTAATCATCCCTGGTGATCTGGTTGCACGTGTAAGGCAAAATGACCAGTATTAGAGAGCAATGTCCAGTCCAGTGCACCTGCAAATCACGCTTTTACGGATCATTTAAGGGACTCTCAGGCGAAAAACCCAAGATTTTCATTTCCATTCGTACAAACTGATACTTTTATTGATTACTAAAATTGTGATAAACCATCGAAAACTCAGGATAAATGATAGCGTTTTACAAGAGCTACATTCGTATGATTGTCCATTCAAATATTAATTATATAAAATTTTTGTAAACAGATTTGGTTCAAGACTCTATAGTATGGTATAAAAAATGACAAAAATAGTTGTGTACGACCGTAAAACTTTGTTACAAAATCAATGTTTACACAGTTTAAGTTACTTGCAGATTAGTTTGTAATTCTGTATAATTTATAACCACTAGTATTATGTTAATACGAAATACTGATCTTCATTAAATAATAATTAGGCAATTTTATGTTACGTTGATGAATAAAATCGTAGATTAATAAATATATGCTAGTATTAAAGATATTGATCCCTGATTGAAGTTGCACCAATCATCAAGACGCAAACTTTACCAAGACGTAACATGAATAAAGTGTATGTATTATGTATGTATTAAAGGATAAATATACATGGGCTTAAATAAAATGAATGAACATATTGCCGTATTACCGACTTTCCCCTAATCCCATCGCTCTCCAATCAATGCAAATGCCAGCAAAGACCAAAGAGTGCGTCCGTCCTGGCAGCATCATCCGATCAAAGTAAGTGAACTAAATAATAATTTTACATACATGTGCAGTGTCATGCTCCAAAGAATGAATGCGATGATTCGAATTGAACTGGCGAATGCAATCAATAATAATAGGTTAAGATGAAAAAGGTATTCAGGAGAAGATCGATGGACGGACAGATGGACGTGCGGATAGAACGGCAGATTGACGAAAAAATAGCGTTGAATAGTCGAGAGCACATGAGTGTATTTAATATAGCAAATAGAATTTATTATAATATCTTAGAAGATCGTACATTAAAATTGCTTAACTACTGTCTATTACTCTATTCTATCAATATAATATATCCGCTAATTGAATCGATCGATAACAAGAACCACGTTTCTGATATAGGCCGTTGCCTCTGCAACAAAAACAATAGAAGATGTATAAGGTGCGTGTAACTAGTAAACTATGAAATGAGTAAACTAAACACACAATTAACTTCTAACGGTTTCTATTAGATCGCGATGAAATTTCAATCGCTTCACAGACTGCGGCTTGACGACCTCTTCTAAAAAATCGAGGAGCTGGAGAAAATTTCTTATATACTCTACTTATATCGTAATAAAAAATACATACTACCATAAAGATCAGTTTTGTATATATTTCATATAATATTAATGTAAAAAAAACATTTTTGAAGTAAAACTTTTTTAAGCGCGACTAGGGTGTAAATCCGTATAAATGCAACGGAAGTGCGTTACGGCAGATTAGATAAGATAAAAGTCGAGTGCCAATGATTCGTCATTCGGTCTCGATGATATCATTTCTATACGGGTCGATTGTGATTAGTCGTCGTGTATGTGATTAGAGATCTGTCGTTATATGCAAACCGGCATCAACGTTGTATGCGCACTGATATCAACACGGAAATTGGCATAGATAAATAAACATTTTAAAGTTACATCGTAGTACAAATCTTGATTTAATGAAAATGCCTGAATCAGAAAAATATTTTACCCTGTCCCCCGTAAATAACAATAATGAAAATAATAAACAAATGCAGCATTTGCGCCATGTAGAAGCATAACTTTATAGAAATAATTTCTATATTATTCGTAGTTTTAATAAATCCTTGAAGTTATTGAAATGGAAAATATTTTTTAAGCACAACAGATATTACAGCTGTTCAAGAAATGAGATTATATCGCCATCGAAAAAGTAAAAAAAAAATCATCAGTCAATGAATGTGTGTTAATTTTAATTACATGAAGTTCTTCAAACATAATTATTACATGATGAGTGAAGTTGCGAAAACAATATTTGTTTAGGCGTTGTTTAACATAATCCACAGTGTGAACGAATATTATAGAAGTTATTAATCAGCAATTACCCCATTTCTCTAACAAAGATTATTTCTAAATACTAATTACAATGACAAACCGATCATGTCATATTTGAAGTATGACTTTAATCACATTATTGTTTTTAAATATTAAACATATTTTTAATGCTATCATAAATATATAATTAATAATTATCATTATATAAAAGTGTACAATGGTTGACACTAATAAATATGTGCATCACGAGTGCTACCATATTACTAATAAACATTATTCAAAATTGTTATATGATGTATTAATTTCTACTTAAATGTCATCTTGTACAGTAGCAAATAGGTTTTACTTTTACAAATTTTTGTTATATTTTATTACACTGATATTTTGCTCTTCATTTATTACTGTTATATCTTCTAGCCAATTAATCTATAAATGAGAATTTCTACCAATAACCTTAAAACCACAAAGTTATTCTTATAGCCATAAAAGCTTTCTATAACATTTAAATTTATATCATTTACGGCGTTAATTTGATACACGCTTTGCACTGCATTAACTTCTTATCTTAAACTAGGTTTAGATTTATAACAATAATTTCCATAGAGAATTCTTCCATTTATTAATATTTTAGTATCAATAAAATCAGAGATATTGATAGACTATGTTATTACATTTTATGACCAGATGGTGGAAATATTTTCTATCTAGTTGTTTTATTGTTTTAATCTATTATTCCAATTTCTGAAGTAATACGACCGGAATTAAACATTTAAATTATTAGGTTTTATATCGTTTTTTTCAGTATTTGGTAAGTATTTTTTTCCATTGATATTAATTTAATTTAAATGTTATTATGTATTTCTAAATTTTGCTTCATATATTTTGCTCAGGGCGGGATGAGATATCTGGACACGTACTTCTCGGTCAGCGCGGTCACGTATGCTCTCGATTTTTCGCATCAACCCCGAACAACGTGACGGTGCACCGGTCGTCATGTAACATCAACGAAATAATGACAATAGTAGAATATCTTGTGGAAGAATTATTTACCATATTCTACTTCAACTAGGAAGAAATGCTATCATAAATTGAAATTTAGTGGTGCATGGCATCGTGCCTTCAGGCAAATTACTAGTACTTCCCCTGCTGTAATGAAATATTCGGGAAATTGTAAATGTTTTTAGTCTGAATTAAAATTGAAATCCAAATCATTAAAAAAATTTTTGGAAATGAAATATTTTTTTTTTAATTTTAAATAAAAAAAATCCTTTTTGCTTTACCCAAAAACTAATAATTTCTTTGCACGGTCAACATAAACAAAATGTTTTTTTTAATTATATGATCCTTTCTGTTAATAACTCGCTATTTCTTGCACTTTTTGGCTTGAACTGCCTTCGCAAAAACTAATCAGCACGACTACCCGTCAATACAAACCAAATATTTTTTGAATCATTCTAATCGGATGCCCGGTTCTCGCAAAAACCGGGTTTCCAGTTTCTGTACTTTTTGCTCCGCATCTCCAAAACGGCTTGACCTGTCTACGCAAAAACTAATCAGCACATATTAATAGAAATCGAATGATTTTTGAATCATTCAAATCGGTTGATCCGTGCTTCCGAAAACGTTGCGAAAAAAAGTATCCACACATACATACACACGCACACATCTATTTTTTCTAAGGTATGCCAAAATGTTCAGAAACCTCTAAAACGTAAAGATCGGCAAAAATTTTATTTTCGATTTTTGAACGATTATTATAACCAACCCTATGAAAAGTTAATAATGCTAATATAAATTTGACATACTTTTCACCCGTAATTTGCAAAAAAATTTGGGCTATCTTTTTTCTTTTTCGGCTATCGATACTTAATCTCCTGACAAGTGCCTGAAATAATATTTATTATTATTGTCCACTTGCTTATGAAAAAATAAATAAATATCCTTCTGTTCTTTGTAAACTTTTTGATTTACATTTATTAATCATGATTTGGAATTAACAAGCCAAAATATTCATGCTTCATCTTAGACTAATTCTGATGTAAAAAATACTATTTAACTAATTGTAAGTGACATTTTGCCTTGCGACAAGTTACATGTACTTCCTAATATGTGTTTCTATCTATCTACCTGTCTACCAGTCGGTCTGTTCACATGTCACCAGTCTACCTGTCTACTTCTCTACATTTATTCCCGCCTACCTGTCTATCTATCAACTTATTTCTCAACCTACCTATTTTCCTATCTACCTGTTTCCCTATCTACCTGTTTCCCTATCTACTTGTTTACCAATCTACCTGTCTATCAAGAAACCTGCCTATTTATTTACCTGTTCGTCTGTTTACCTGTCTACGTATTCACCTGTTTACATGTCTACTTGTCCACATGTTTATATACCCACCAGCTTTCATGTCTATAAATAAATATTGATTTTCCTTTTTTTGTACTATTTGTCCCGTATCTCCGAAACTGTTGAACTTGTCTTTGTCAAAAACTACACGCAAATAAAAATCGAATGTTCAGCTCTCCGTCTGTTATAATTTTTGCCGAGACAGTTTCGCCCGTGCTGCGATTGTCACGGATTGGTGCGGTACAGGTACAGCGTACAGAACAGTAGAATGAACAATATTAAGATTAGATCGCCCCCCTGTAGTCGCCTCTAATGACAGCGTAAATAAATAGTGCATCCTAGCACGTACACTTTGATTCGACGTATCACGATTGCTAAATGATATTCTGATTCTGAACTGCACTTCTACATTGTTGCTATAAAATCTAGAAAATACATGACCGATATTATATTTTGTCCTTAGCCCAACTAACTACAAGCCCAAACTAAAGATGCATAACATCGTGGCAAATTGCTGAAACTCTCCTGCCGAAAACTAAATTATTGAAAAAAAACTTTCCAAAACTTTGAAAAAATTAGATTTTTGAGAAACTTTGGAGTTTTTGAAAGAAATTCTACAATTAGTTTTTTGAACCTTTAGATCTTTTTATTTTTTATTTTTTTTGTTCATTTCGTCAATACAAGTAAAATGTTTTTTTTTAATTATTTAAAAATTAAGGTGCCCCGGCACCTGCGTTAGGTCCAATTTCACTTTCCCTAATTATACTGCGTCTAAACTAAACGAACTACATCACAACACATAACACGTAACAAACCAACAACTATCGTACTATGTTCAGTAAAATTCACAGTTAATTCAGAGTTATAAAAAAGTGTTTTTTAATAATTTTTCTAAAATATATCATCTGTTCCTTTTTACCTCATAGGCGGAGAAAAATGGGACACCCAGGGGGGAAACAGATCCAATGTCTTATTTTTAATTTCAAAAGAATTTTATGCAATAATGAAGCTACATTATCCAACATATGTAAAATATATATTTCTGGATAGATTTTTTACATAAATAACACTATATATAACCTAGATCTGGTATTTCGTCAGCAGAGTTGAAGTAACTTTTAAGTCGATTTATCTCTTATAAAAATGCAATTCTTAGCCAAATTATTTCTATTATTTACTATTTTTTATTATTTATACCTTTGTCAGGGTAAAGGCTCAGTTGATCCTGTTTACCCCACCTACATCAGAGCTTTTATGGAGCTTTTATAGAGCTTTTATAGAGCTTATACAAAAAATGTTGAATATAACTTAAAAATAACAATACATCTTATGAGACAAAAAAATAACGTATACCTAAAAATTATATTAAGGACTCAAAGCTAAACAACAGTACTCACATCCGAAAAACTTACGTTGGAAGAAAATACTTTTTTATGAATTTTTAAACATTGACGTTTATCTCCTAATAACGACCTTGTAAAAATCAAGATGATTGCTGGTCATACATCTTTTGCCCTCTACTTTCAAATATTGTTGTTAAAAAATTCCTAACTTTGCTCATTTTTGAGATATCGGTGGTGTACCTTTTGACCCGGGGTCCTTTAAGACACCCTGTGCCCTAATGGAAAAAAATGTATAATTGCGATTAATACGATTGCATATATTATAAATATTTTTCTCAGATCTCCAGATACAGCCCCCTTTAATTAACACTTGTTCTGATATCTGCAGAACTATCTTAATGGATTTAAACTGATTTCAAAAAGTGTTTGCAAAAGGCACTTAAATCAGATTTGAAACAGAAGCCACAGAAGTTTTAACTAATAGAATCATGATTTTACCCAAAAAATGGCGAAACAATGTCGATAGTAATGGAACATTAAATTTACTTTCACACTGTAAAAATCCTATTAAGTTTCATAAAAAAACGCCACGAAATTTTTCTCTGCCCCAATTAATTTTCTCTACAAATTTCACAATCAAATTTTGATCTTAAAAATATTTTGTATATTAAATATAAAATAATCATAAAATCAAAGGCATTAAGTTATAACAATTTCCATCAATGATGATCTAGTTGTAAGGAAGACATTATCTTGTGTCTTGTGACATTGAATAAACTTGCTACTATCTTCAAAAATTTGATAATTATTTGTTTATTTCATCGGCCGACATTCTGCTGATTATTATCTGTATCATATTCAGAGCATCTTTAGGATCTTTTTAGGATCCTTTTGCAGAAAGCAATGCGATCCGCATGGCCTGGATCGATTAGCGTTTTGCTCGCGTTTCGCGTTTCGCGTCACACAAATTGGAGACGCACGTCACCGTGACAATAATTTCTGGGAAACTCACTTAGAAAACGATCAGAGACAACATGCCGCATCACCGTGACCGCTGAGGGTTGTAAGATACAAAATCACAAAAGAATAATTGAAATATTTTAAAGATAAAAAGAAATCGCATATATTTATATTAAACTCGTTTAATTAAATCCGCGATTTATTCTTTCAATTTCAACCTGTTTACAAATATTCAACACTTAATATTTTCATGGACGTTATTAATCTCATTTCACTTTGTATCAGCAGGATGTTCTGAAAACCAACAGCGAGCTTAAAGCTCACAACATGTTGCAGACAAGCAAACGGCACTTGTAACTCTTTGCTTTCAAATTAATTAAACTAAATCTTACGAAGCAGAGATGAATCAGCATTAAAAAGACATATGAACAAACAAAACCATATTTTGATAGTTTACTAAAATTGATTAAAATCATTAACTAAAATTTCTTGGAAGAAATAATCAATTAATTAATGATTAGAATCAGAACAAATTCAAAAAGGTATTCAAAATTATAGAGATCTAAGATGAAGTACTTGAAGTAACATTTATCGATCTAAATTAACACAGAAATATTTATATTTTTATTGATATAAACTCAACGTTGTCTTAATTATTAATTTTCAATAATTTTCACCTGAAAAACAGCTATTGAAATAATGTTTAAAATTTTGATCAGTTTTGAGATAAAAGAATATATTCTTTTCTTTTCATTCTTGTGTAGTATTCTTTAAAATATGAAGGTTGTATATAAAAATTAAATTGAATTGATGTCTGGAGGGGGGGGAGGGGATAATGATAAATGTAGACAAGAAAATTAAAAAAGTTAGCAAATAAATGAAACTGAATATTGAGGCATACAAATATTTGGATCAAATTATATGTATTGACTGAATAAAAGTACATAGCAAACAAGAAAAAAACTACGCAAAATATTGATGTCTTTAGTAAAGTCATTCAATAGAACTATAGATATATAAAATTTGTGAGCAAAATCATGTTACTTTTAGTTTTTTTTTATTGTTTATTCGTTGACTTTGTATACCTACACGTACATTAGTCCTATATATTTTATAAGTTTACAATCATATTTTATTTACAAATATAATTATATAGCGCACCATATATTCTTTTTTTTTGTCAATTATGTTATAAAATTGGTTCGGAGGGAGATTTTTTGCCTTTCTATCTTCCTCCATAGTCCTTGGCTATCCTTATCCCATTTTTTGCACTCCATAAAGGCGTGCTCAGCATCCGCCCTAGTCGCCCAACCAATAGCAATTTTTTTTATTATGTAACTATCAAATTTTTTACCATTTTACAATCCTGATTAATTGCGCAATCTTTTAGTGAAACTTTCCAAAATACTCCATTTTGAGAAGGCCCTTCAAATTCGATCATGTTTGAAAAGTTTAAATTCATAATTTAACAAATTGGCCTAATTATAGATACATTGAAGCTTGTGTTATTATTGTGAATTTTAGTCCTACAAATATTACATTTACGATTGCTAAAATTTAAATGGAAAAACATAATCAAAATTAATCACAATAACTGAAAATTGATCACAGATTGACCAAAGCTCTAAGTTGTACTTAAAAGCTCATAATTATCAAAGTAAACGGGATAATTTTTTTTTAAATTTCAAGATGTGGTTACGATCTATACTATCACTCTATTTCGGCTTGTAGTTGAGTTCTGGGAGACCCTGAATATAAATGACTATACATTGCATATTTGATTTAACTGTTTCAACATCCTTTAGTTTAGACAGACAGAAGGGGTCTTTCCTGAATTAAAACCGGCTCTGTAGAAAAGGCGCGTGTCGAGAGAGTCTGATGATCTTTAATAATAATAGCAGACCACCGCGGTAGCGGAATCGAGGACAATAAAAATCCATACTGAATGAAAACGCCGACTATAGACTTATTATAACGCCGGACGGACGAACGGACGGACGGACGGACGGGCGAACCGAAGGAACATAAACCATCAACGGCATCATAGGGAATACCGAGGAAAATGATCACAGATTTGAGAAAATTAATCGATCCGATATATCTAAATTATTATTGAAGGGACTACGTGTCTTGTTCGAATTCATTATTTATTATAACTAACAATCAATATATAAACTACGCAATATGTTTGATTATTCATTCCCTATAACATTGATTTAAATTGTAGTTTACTGTTAATGTACGTTAATAAAATGTATGTTATCTTAAAATACATTAAGTCACCTTACTTAAGGGCACTCTAAAGTCTAAAGCCTTGCAATTATGTCTTTGAGTTAGTGGTAGTAAGGCAGTTAGTTGAGCAGTATTCAGTCAACTGTAGTAACAGTAGTGTAAATTTCGCTTTAATGTCAACCTTCTAAATATTGAAATGTAAAGTATAAAAATAATCAATACCAATCAATAATTGTGCAAGATCTATAGAGATAATTATTATTAAGTGACTTTGTTTAAAATTTATCAAATACTATAACATCAGATGAAATCGATTAGGTACAGAAATACTCATCAGCAATCACAGTGCAATTTGACGCCATCGGCCACAATAACATATATGTTGAATTAACTATATAATTCTTAAGTGTCAATGTTTCTATTATAGTAATTATTAATAATCACACATTTAAGAGAACTATTCGGGTCGGTCGCCTCAAAAAATTAACTTATGATGAGCAGTCATAGACCTCACATTACATGGACTGCATTAGGTTAAGCACATGACATGTGACATATGATATTTAATGAATCGGGAGTATTCCACCATTGTCGGCAACGCTCGTTCACTAAGTGACGTCATAGTTCTCTTCTATATTTTGATACTTTATAAAATGGAAAACATATAAGGACTAGCATTCTATGTTGAGTAAGGTCTATGTGGGTAGTACTATTATAATTTTTAATCTTGTTGCTATGCCTAAAAATTAAACATTGATTAAATAGTGTATCTATTATGCGGTCATAAAGTTTATGATAAAAACAATTTATATTCAAGCATTTGTCAATATCAAGTTATCAAAACTAAATAAACTTATCTAGCTGCGGATTTAAATAAATTATTATCCATTACTTAATGATTATATTATCCCTTTGACTGCAAGAAATCTGACACAATCTATGATAAAATTCATGGCGCGGTTTGCATTCATTATTAACAGTTTAGAGTGAATCTAAATAGTTCATTAGAACCTCCAGGTGGTTTCAAAGAAGCACTGAGATGACGGCAAAGAGAGGGCAAAATGACCCCGCGTTGCCCGGAAGCCAATGACCCCGGACTCTCGAAGTTGTTGGAAAGACGGCCGCAGAATAAACTGGATCACGAAAGGAGAATATATATATATATATATATATATATATATATATATATATATATATGTGTGTGTATATATTAAAACAAATGTGTTGTGTCGGACAATAGTACCAATCAAAAAAAACTAAAGCAATTAGGAAATCAACTTTATTAATCCATACATTTCAGTCTTCATCGAAATTGTCTTTCTAATGAATTAAGAAAAAGCAAATGGATGATAAATCCTGTATAATTGAAAAACTTGCGAGTTTGTGAAAAAAATCTAAAAACGTTAAAGGATGTTTTGTTAAGAATTTGAGAAGTTAATATACACTATTGTTACACAGTTTATATAAAATTAAAATACTTTCAGTATAGATCTACAGATTTACAAGACTGATATTTATATATCGGTGAACGAATCAATTACTAATAATGTTTTCTTTCTAATTGCTCATTGTCAGCTTGCACGCTACTGTAATTCGCAAATCTTGTCTCGTGGAGAAAGTACAAATTGCCTTTGTATACAATCCGACCATTTATCAGAGACAAAGATATCATTATCGTCGCCTGAAGATAATAGTCTGGTAGCTATTCTGAAAGTTTTGAACAGTGAGCAAAATTACGTGTTCCATGAACTATGTTTGCTATATACTTCTCGATATCGAGCTGGCCGAGGTGCTAACCCGCGGCGTTTAAGTATTGTCAAACATAAAAATATTTAAAAAAAATATATATAATATTTAATAGGTATCAAAAATGAATTTTATAATCTATAAGTTCTAATTTTTAAATTAAAAAAATGAGGTGTAATTACGAGTATTAAAGCTAGAGAGTATAAAATTTAAAAATAAATACTTGATATAAATATCTATGCCTAAACATCTATTAGATTATTAATAATCATTAAATAATTTTTAAGTTTCAGTATTTCTAGAAGAATCACGTACTCAAAATTTTTTAGCATTTAAAAAAAATCACTAAAACTTAGTAATTGTCTCATTTGTGGATGGATTAGCTCAAATGTTCATTTTATGTATGAACATGCGCGAAGTAAATAAACTAAATAATTTCTTACATAAATTTTAGGATACCTGCTTTAACATTCTGAGTAATTTTAATAACATGTATATTAACTTCCCGCTGAATAAGTTATAGTAATCGCAAAAAAAAAATCGAAAATGAAATTTTTCATACATTTCTACGTTTCAAAGGCTTCTGAACATTTTGGCAAACGTTAAGAAAATAGATGTATGTGTTGTGTGTGTATGTGCGTTCGTATACAATTTTTCGTGGACGATTCAGAGAACACAGATCAACAGATTTGAATGATTCAGAAAACATTCGATTCCTATTGAAAAGGATAAGTACTGATTAGTTTTTGGCAAAGGCAGGTCCAGCCGTTCCGAATATACGAGTCAAAAAGTGCTAGAAGTGGTAATTCAATTTTTGAGAGAACGGAGCGTCCGATTTAAATGATTTAGAAAAATATTTTATTTGTTTTGATGAAATGAAGAACTGATGAAAGTTTGGAAGACATGCCTAGCGGTTTTACAGATCTCATAACAAATGTTAAACAAATGCCATTTGGCGGACAAAAAGACATATGCACATCAAATTATCAGATATTTTATAAATATTTTAATAATAAGAACTAATTTTGTTTACATTTCTATGGGTTTCGTATCAATATTTAATATACCGTCAGACTGCGACGATTATCGTTTTGAAAAACAGTTCTAAATTTCCAAAATATATAAAAAGCATTCCAAAATATATAAAAAAAATTTAACTTGTTCAAAAAGATCCTTATTTTTCAAAAATTTTAAGATTCTCAAAAATCTATTTTTTTCAAAAGTTGAAAAAAATGTTTCTTTTTTTAAATTTTAATTTTTGGTGAAAAAAGTTCCAGCAATTTGCATAAGGCACGATTCCATTAAGTAGTAGTATTTGGCATTATTTTACTATATTACTATAATTACATTAAATTATAAGTTGCACTACCACCTTTATGTGCAAACTTTAGAACCTGGGGTAAAAAGGACTACTTTAACCTTTACTCTAGCTATTATATTGTAAATGATAAGAAAATAGTTAACTAAAGATGTAAAATGAATTAAAAAGGCGATTTAGCAAGAGATAGTTTAACTTAATGGTTATTCCAACTCTAAAAACGAGCGTAAAAACGTGCCTTTATTCCATGCTCTTATATTAATTGTAACAAAAGGAAAATTTTTATTATAGAAATATTGGTAAGTAAACAATCTCTCGTCTCATTATCACGTTTCTGTTTTTCAAAGATATCAATGTAATATTCTACAACATAATTATCTCTGGTTAAATATCTACCACACAAAACATATAATCAAACTTTCTAGATGCAAACTAATGAAAAAAAAAGTTCAACTGGAATTATCTAATTGAACAACACTTTTACGATCGGCTCGTGCCAGCGAGTGCCTACTTCGAAAAACACGCTAATTCTTTATCGTATGCGCCGAGTTATAAATTGATAATTTATTTGCAGTAATTTTAAATAACATACCAGATCGAATAGAAAATTAGATGGTATTGATAAAATTACACAGTCTATTTTATATTAATTGGCGAATGAGGCCTTCCAGCTGTGTAACATGCATTAAAGATATAATTAAACGCACTAGACTGAGGCTACTGATGCTTCCGGGCTACTAACAAAATAATTATAGTGAGGTTGTGCTAATCTTGTTTCTTCAGCAGCAGTTTCAGTCCATAATAAAACTATATGTAATATAAGTTTAGCTTTTAACAAAACAGAAAAAAAGCTGTCATGTCATACAAAAATAAGATGCTCGATGCAACATGATATTTCATGTTATAAAAGTACATATAAGAATTCAAGAATTTTTTCAAGCTCGATTTTTTTTTGCAACAGCACCTTGCTACTTTATAATGGTAATTACCAGATGATTTTATTATACGCAAAAGAAAAAAAGGTCCAACTTGGTAAGACCTATGAAGTTGTCTAAATGAGATTTTTTGGCTATTTTTGGTAGCAATACGCTTTACTTAATTTTATATTTATTTTTATATTTAGTGTGTTTTCTGCCTCGAACTATCTTGGATTTTTAACAGTTCTTTTTATATAAATTGTATTCTCTTTAATTAGAGCACGTTTTATTTTCAGTGATTCATATAAAAAATATATTCATTTCTCCAATTATATAATTCAAAACCTCATATAAGCTAGTTTCGATTTCTGCTGTCACCGATCATTATATTGTAATTGAATACGTTTTTTGTGAAGATAATTTTCTAATGGCAATTCAAAATTACCAAATTCTTTGGCGAAAGTAATTTTAGACGCGACAGTCAAGCAAAATTGCGTGAAAGGTTATTTCCATACAGAGACAATAATGGAACTAATTCTTTGGTGAAACTAATGTAAATGTAATACATTTTTTCAAAATGACCAAATGTAAATTGTAAACTTGTATGGATTTCTTATTAATACAATTTTTTATACAATAAATATATGGCATTGTAATAGGGTAGAGCGGGGCACAAAGATCTAATTTGAATTTCAGCATTCATATTGTGAAAACCAAACTAATTATATCACAACAAATAACACATATCAAACAAACAACTTTCTGACTATGTTCAGTAGAACTCCCAGATAATTCATCATTGTAGAAATAAGTTTGAGCTGTTTTAAAAAAAAATGACAACTGATATTTTTTAATAGGTCTAATGTCCAATGCAAAATTTAAATTTTATGGGTAAACTTCAAATAGAGCCTTATCGGAAAACATCATCATTCGTGTTGGAATAACAATTCATTGAATCTATCTCTTGTAGAATTGCTCTTTTAATATATTTTACATTTTTATAAACTATTTTCTTATCGTTTACAATAGCCAGACTGAAGGTTAGATTTTCTAGAGGTTATATAGAAAAATTAACTTAGACCTTGCAAAACAATTAAGTAACGTGCTTATAATAAAAAAAAATATTTTCAAATATCGTAAACACTGCTCAAAATGTAAAAAAGGCTTAATAATTAAATTAAAAAATACTTTCGTTGCAAAATTGACAATGTGGCCGCTTATTTTGTTGTAGATAAGTCACACGATTTAAGGCGATGGCTGATTACATATCTTTTGCCCTCTACTTTCAAATAGTATTGGTAAAAAATGTCATAATTCACTTGTTTCTGAGATAATGGTCGTGGACTTTTTTACCCACGGACATAAAACAGGTTAGTCTTCTTAACACACATATATTCATATGTGAATAACTAAAACATAAAACATTTAATATTATACCTAGGAGGCGTTCGTTGATCACGTGATCAATATTTGCGATTTTTAGACTCTCCCGCCCCCTTGGAGAACACCGTGATATTTAAAATTAAATCCACCAAATATTACGTGAAAATTAGTTACGTTATTTTTTTTTCGAATTTATCCAGAAAATCAGATTTTTTTCTTTTTAAACATGTTTGGATTTTTTAAAAATTCAGGTAAACACGTGATATTTTACTAGTCTCCCCCCTCCCCCGACATGATGTTTTGTGATTTTTTTTTAGAGATTTTTGGACACCCTTCCACCTGGATGATACATCGTGGTGTTAAAATTTAGTAAAATTTCCCGAATTTACGAAAAATCCTTTCCTTACGAAAAATTCTTTTTTTTTAATATGTTTGGATTTTTTTTAAACTCAAGTAAAAAATAAATGCACGCAAGCTCTAACTAGCCCCTCCCTCCCCCGGCGTGATGTTTTGTGATTTTTTGCAAAACCCTTACTCCCCTTAAAACCCTCACGTGGTTAATGGACGCGCCCTAAGTTACATTTACAAGATATTACCGATTTTGGTTATGAAAAACACCCAAACACCAAGCACCCAATATCGTGACTTATAAAAATTATCTTCAACGCAAAATGCACTTAACCTCATGCATCGTGCTAAATTATTTTTTCCTCGTGTTTACGTTACATTATAGAGTGTATGTACCTATAATTCGTTCGAATTCCGTATGCACGCCCTTGGCGTCCGATGTCGATGTCGATGTCGATGTCGGTGCGGTCGCGCGTGCTCGGCGCATCCGCGCTGCGCCGCGGCGTGTGCCGTCGCCGTCGCCGTCTCCTTGCCAAGTGGAGCGGATGCGGCAAGAAAAGAAAACATCCGAAGCCATTCAACATCCAAAGAACCAACTGCCGAGCACATTATCGAGAAAGTAGTAGAGAATAGATGGATTGTGCAGGTGTAGGCAACCATTATGGTGTCAGATACTGGGGAAAATTCTACTTCTAGTTCTATAGGAATTTTATTCATAGTAGTGATATTATTCAAGCAATAAAAAAATATAAATTTCATATGTACATTTTGTACAAAGATCATACTGCATACAGCCTTTGAATAGAACTTTGTCAGAAAAATCCATTATTGCTATTGAAATAACCATGCTTTTTTCCTAACTCTTGTATAATTGTCTATTTAATTTATTTTCATTTTTTGTATACTATTTTCTTATCGTTTACAATTGCCAGACTAAAGGTTCAATTGGTCTTTTTTACCCCAAGCACATGTGAGCTATTTTAAAGGTTATTAAAAAAAATGAACTTAGGCCTCACAAAACAATTAAGTAACGTATATATAATTAAAAAATAATAATTTCAAGTCGGTATAGTAAACTAAATAACACTGCTCAAAAATTAAAAATAACTAATAAATATGCAGTTTGATTTTTTTCTCTTGTAGCAACCCATAAATAAAAGTTACTGAAATCAAACAAATCATAATTGATATTTACAATTTTATTACGCAGGATACACCGGAGCTTAAGGTGTCCGCTGGTGATACGGTCCACAACCATTAACAAACAAAAACAAGTTTGAATTATTTTAACGATACTATTTTAAAATAAAGGGCAAAACAATATTTAGCTAGACATGGCTTTAATAAACGGTTGTAGTTAGTTTTTTTTTGGTTTTGAGCACTGTTGTTTATTTTGCTATACCTGATTACCTAATTTTTAAGTTAATTGTTCCATAAGATGTATTGTCATTGTTAGATTTATTAGATTAGAATTATTCAATTAGATTTTACAGTTTTTTTGGCAAGGTGTAACAATAAAAGCAATGGTAAATAAACACCAAAACTAGTTAAAAAGGCAATTTTAAAAGACATAGATTAAATTGGTATTTCAATTCCAATGATGAATTTTTTTGTCGAAGTTGCATACGAGGTTGAGAAAGTTCCATACGAAATTGTATACTGTATAAAAATTACCTGTGAAATACGTATTTCAAACAAAACTTGTATTTATCTTATTTTCATTAGCTTTCCGTTAGGTAAGTCATCGTAATCATCCAAAATCAAAATTGAAATTTTTTGCATATCTTCACGTTGTGAAGTTTGGCATACGTTAGAAAAATTTGATGTTTGTGTGTGCGTGTTTTGCATGTCCACAATTTATTGTCCACTTTTTCGGGCGCACAGATCAACCGATTTAAATAATTCAAAGAACATTCGATTTCTATTGATAGAGAGATCTGCTGATCAGTTTTTAGCAAAGACAGGTCCAGCCATTTGGAGATACGGATCAAAAAGTGCAGAAAATACAAACCGAGTTTTTGAGAAAACGGAGATATTCGATGTGCGTTATCCAAAAAACATTCAATTCGTAAGGATGGGAAAAAGTGGTGATTGGTTATTCGTGAAGGCAAATCACAGCCATTTCGGAGATATGGAGCTAAATGTGCACAAAATGGCAGTTTTTGAAGAACTAAGCATTCGGTTTGAAAGATTCAATACACTTTCTTCTGCTTGTGTTGAAATAATTGTTTTTGGGATTTTTTTCGAAACATTTTTTTTGTATATCGGAAATAATTCGGTATTTAATTATAGCTAAAGTTCTAAAATAAATAATTTGCAATTCAGTAAATATATGATAACTTTGCAAATCAGTTTATATAATCCTTATAAATATTAGACAAATTCCTGCATTTTGAATCCGATTTATTATACAAAATACGAATAATGAAAGTAACAGTATTTGTAATCACCTATTTGAAAACGTTTAATATTCCTTCAATATTTCGTTAGGTACTGGAAGTTGCAGCAATTTGCTTAGAGGCAGGATGCCATACACCACTGTTTAATAAATGTATTTCAATACAAATGGAGTTTGATTATGTTAATTCAATGGGAATTAACTATTATATAGCAATAATAAAACTTTTTCTCTGTTATTGCATTATTTCGAGGTATTAAATATTCCCTTATATTGTAATGCACTTTGTCCATGAATAGCCCCTCAATTATTAATCCGTCTTCCTAAGAAATTATATTTTCTGAAATCGACCCACCCAAACCACAGGTCAACATATAATTTGTTACTGTTTGGAATGAGATGTCTCTTACACCCAAAAATGAACTAATCAAAAAATAATATAAAACTACCAAAACTTTGTAAATTAGGATTTGGTAATTTTGTACAGTAGTTTTTATATTAGTAATATCTTTAATATTTTATCTAAAAGATGATAAACGTCTGAATTATACGATCTCTGCAGATGAACGAGTCGTGACCCGTCATTCCTTCTGGCTATCACAGTCTCTAACCATCAGGTTGGAACTCAATAGAGCAACTGGACATGATATGAGTGATGGTCAATGTGTTCGAAAGGCGAATGTCGGTCGCAATAAACAAATATTATCCGAGGCCTATTGAACTGCTTTATCTGAAGTCAATTCAGGAAGAGTTCCAGAAAAAATATATCAAATTTAAGCCAAATTTTACCAGAAAACACATGAATAAGACCCAGGAACATGCTCTAATCCCCCATAGAATCTTTACAATGAACTGTATTTAATGAATAGACAAGGATTCGAAGGTACAATTAATTTGACTTTGAGCAATTAAATTGTGAAAACCAAACCAATTGTATTACAACAAATAACATACATCAAACAAACAAATATCGGACTATGTTCAGTAAAACTCCCACGTTGATCTGTAGATGGACTTTAAGATTAAAAACAATAAAATAATTATTTAGTGAAGGAGGTAATTAAAATATTTGAATGATTTCTATAACTCATCTCATTAAATACGAGCTCGTGTAAATTACCTTCAATTTTATAATCAATCTTAGGAAATTTACTACCATTTCTTATGCTAAATTCCGTTGCATTGAAAGTATGTATAAGGCTACCGTGTTTACAGCGCGCGTGCCACTTCTTCGGGTACTTAATGTAATTATAGAGTTACTAAAGTACATTTAAAACGCAACATGTTTTTTTATTTACCAATGGCTAATTTGAGGAGTGAACAACTCGTGCCACTCAATATAAATTAATGCTATTGCATTTGCAGTTAAATCTAGGCTTAGAACTGCGATTAATGAAATAAATCAGAAACTCGTATGATAATCGTTATGACTTACACATACTGCGATAATAATATATAAGCTTTTTATATTATATTTTTTTGAAGTTTTGTTAATATTAATAAAAATGATAAATAAACTTTACTGATGAACTTTTAATTATTGTTCGCATAATGTGCTAAAACCTGTACTAGTTATTCTATAGAGATTTAATTTATAATTACCATAATTAGCAAAAAAATTTTAAATTTATATCAAATCCAATAAATACCCAAATCGCCTACTTCAAATTCTTAATCAGCACCTAATGTAAGAATTTATATATAAATTCATTTATTTTTCAACATTTGCAACCAAAAATAACTTTCCCCAGTATCTAAGTTATATTTTATATAGTTTTGTTTGAGAATCTTCTCCCTATCATAATGATTTTATTTCAAAATTATCACTATATTATAATTTCAAAAATTTTGAATCTTAGTTAGAATTGAAATACAATTACTTACATATAGTTCACGATCAAGTCAATGTTCAAGTGTAAAAATAAGTCTGTCTTTATTTCTGCTTACCTGGAACAAAAAAAGAAAAATATAAGAATGAAAATATATATAAACAAAATAAATGAACCAAATTTATATTATAAATATTTTCAATAGTATAAATAAAATAAATTATCGAATGCAAATTTTTTTTAAAAAATAATCAAAATACATTTGTTTATCTGAATTATTTGCTGAATCTGGATCTAATGATATACAAATGAGAATTAATCGATGTACCCACTGGAAATCAAAAAAATTAATCACATAGATATATCTTTTAATTTTGATATGATTTATAATTTTTTTTAATGATTTGATCAATTTAAAAATGTTTATCCTGGTCAAATTACACACTAGCTTCTACTCTGATAAGTTAATTGGTTTAATTGTTCCGTCCTGGTTACTGCAGACGCGCTAATAAACGTTCAGAAACGGTAATTAATCAACACGGTTCATATACTAGATATTCCTGTGTAATTAATTGAATTTCACCTTACAAATTTCATCTGCAGAATTTATTATATTGCGTTTCTAGAACGCTTTCGGTAAAGGGCCAAATTGTAATAGATTCAAATAAATAAGAAACCATAAACACGTATTACAAATTACTAATACTAATTTATACAAGTACACTTTCATAAGTGCACAAATATATTTTTTTATAAAAATGTCAACTTGTTCGAAATAAATTTTTAATTTTTATTACATGATTTCAGATTTGATTTCTCATTCAAAACGATTAGACGAGCATCTAAAAAAACTTGATCAAGAAAAAGGACAATGAATCATTTGAGATTAACATATCAAAACCATGGAAAGATTATGATAAAATAAAGCTGTGATGCAACATCATTATACTAAAGTATCATTATACAAAGTAATACAATACAAAAGTTTGCAAACAAAATTGACAACACTTGACAATCACATAATAAGTGCATATAATAAAATATAAACTTCCAAAATTAATGCTATAAAACATTGCTACCAAATTTAACGACAAAATTAAAATAAATTATATATTCTGGAACTATTACATTACACTGGTTTAAAAATATCCGTTCAAAAAATGATGGAAATATATTTTAATAACATTAATCGATAATTTAAAGCGAGAGATTTCAACGCGGGGGTGGCGACAAACCTGAAAGCTCTCAATGAGCTTTTCGAAGAGATATCAACAACCGATCAGAACCTGAACCTTTGATTTAATAGAAGTTTTGCTGAATCTCAAAAATCGATATGATAAAGAGTTAGTAAATACCAAATAATTTGATAGTTAATTTTATTAAAGTTAGGAATATGAAGAAATATATTAAATATATTGAGTAATATCTAAAAATCTCGGATTTACAATAATTCAATAAGTTTTATTTTGTGTTCAATTTTTTGCTAATAAAAACCAGAAGTTTTATGAAAATGAGTTGAGTTGTTAAAAATGGACAATAAATTTAAAAAAAAGTATTTAGGTCTATAAACAAATTCAAAATCAAATCAAAGTGGTGTGATTTTCTAACAAGAAAACGCAATTACTTAGTTGCCAGCGTAATAATATTTAAGTTACATATTTGATAATTTCAAAGATTTATTTTATCTGATTTCTTCTTGCATTTTAAATACAGGATGGAAAATTTTTAATATGCACATATCTACAGTTTATGTGCAATTTTGATCTTCATAACGTTTATCATATAATATTCTAATACTCCTTACAAAAATAATATTACCATCGCCTCCATCCATGTACACCATATATTATTAGGGCGCTATTACATTAATCTTGAGGCCGGCAGGGCAGACAAATATTACACAGTACATGAAAATGGCCATGTCGGACGTCAACTTAACAAGATTTATCACGTTGAATTTTTTGTTGACCGCTCCAATTGCTTATTCATGATATATTTAAACGTATATAACCTACCTCTTAAGGATAACTCATAATTCATCAACTTATGTGCACGCGGGCAAATTGTCTATAATAGATCTGAAACTGTCTAGATTGATGGGCAGGATTTAGACAAATGGGTACAAATAGACAAAAAAGATTTGAAATTGTTTATCTGAGTTGCATATTGAATTTAGCGTTAAAGTTTAGATGAACTTTAGTACAATTTCAAATAAATCTATGACTATCCATTATTGATGTGGAGTGCTGATAATATTGTTTGACATATGACGTGCGCAGGCGTCCAATATTGCTACATATTGCACCTTAAGACGTTCCTTCGGAATGACTGATGAAGATAAGCGTTTTGAACCTTGTCCAATTTGCGTACAGCACTCGTCTCTAACGTGTTATTTGCATAAATAGATAAAACTTCTTGTTACAGACCACTACAAACGAGTTTGTGAAGAAAAAGTTAAAATTTGCCAAAGATATCAGGATACAATGTTCCAATAAAAGTTCTGTTTAAAAAAGAGTGCTACTGTAGAAAGTAGCAAATCTAAGTAAAAAATGTAAAAATAAACACATCATATTTATAAAAGATTTATAGAAACTACAATTTTTTTTATATATATTTACTAGCAAACCCGACGAACTCCATTTCGCGACCAGATGGTTCCGTGAGAAAGATAAAGAAATTTTTTGTTTGTTTTATATTTGAAAAGGAAAAATTTGATTTTATTATACAACAGTAATGAATTTATTTCGATTACAAAAATGAAGTGTTTTTTAGTTGAACTTCTCTAAGTAAATGAAAGTGAATCCGCAAATTATCATTGAAGTGCTCTTTGGTAAACCACATTTTTTGTTTTTTGGTCTGACGTTAACACAAACGAAGCGGATGGTTTTCCAACTCGTGAACAGGCAACCTATAACTGCCCATGTGAAAAACAATGATTTTCTAAATAATCTATTTGAAATTTATCCCGCAAACACTAAGCGATTGGCCTTGCGACTTGTTATTGCAAACGCAAGGCAAACTGGAAATTTCAATTGTTTGAAGTCGAACGGAAAACCAGTCGGAATCATTGGTATGTCACCAAATCGCCAGCAATTTTTGATTGAATGGTGAAATTCAGTGCGTGTACATCATTATTCTTTGCGGCAAGAATTGCTCGTTGACTTGACCAAGCATAATTCTGATAATTTTCATTAATGTCATTACTCAAATTTTTTAATTACGGTGCGTGAAGTTCCAGCAATTTGCATTAGGGCACCACTAATTTTCTTAGCTATAAACCTTGCGGAGCCCGAGACCTTTCCAACGAATGCAAAATTGTCGAAATCGGTTCGTGCGTTCTGGAGTTATTTCGTCAAGAAGGAAAACCCGACTAATTTTTATATATAGAATTTTAACAACAATTAAAAATTATAGGAAATACGAATAATATAGAAATAATTTCTAATTAACTTACGTTTAGTTCCCGGAACAAATGTTTAATTTGTTTTATTATTTTTAAGGAACAGGGTAAAATATTCTTCTGATTCAGGCATTTTTCAAATCAAGATTTGTACTACGATGTGCCTTTAAAGTGTTTATTTATCGGATGACGAATCGTTGGCACTCGACTCTTAATCTTATCTTATCTGCCGTAACGCATTTCCCTTGCATTTGTACCGATTTACACCCTAGTCGCGCCTAAAGAAGTTTTACTTCAAAAATATTCAAAATACAAAGCACTGTACTACCATAAGTAATAATTGACTAAATTGTAATTTGACAAAGAAATAGAAATGAGAAGAATAGAAAATATTTTGAAGAAAGCTTATCAAAGAATATTTTTTTATTCCATATTATATACGAGTAAATGTCAATTGCATAATGAAATTGCAAGCATTTGGATTTATTTAATTTATTATATCACAATAATTTTAACTTTATTTTAAAATTTAATTATTAACTAAAATCAATAATTTACTCATTCACTATTTTCATAAAATACTAGTAAAATGATTTTATTTCTTCTACTCTGATGAAAGATACGATATATTATGTTCAAATACATAAGTATGAAAACTATATATTTTATTACTAGCACACTACAATTATGTGCAAGACAAAAATTCATCACAATCAACTACAATTTTTTTCTTGCAGTTTATGGAAAAATAACAAACTGCGGTTTCGTAAACATCACACAAATTCATTACACCGTCTACAAAATCTTATTTCGCCATTCTCTTCGGCGACTATTAAACCGCATTTGTATCGTTTTTTAGCCTTTTGTTAATTTCGATACCGTACAAAATGAATGAATTTCGTTTCGTGTCTTTGGTTTTTCGTTTGTCGCTTAAGAGACCGCGACCGCCTTGGCAAAGGTCAGAAGATCTGCGGGAAAAGCATTAACCTTAGCCCACCGTATACGGACAGGCGGCGATTCATCAACAGCACCATCGTACAGTGGTGGAGATTTAGAAACAATCATAAAATTTATTGAAATATTAAATGATCAAAAATATTATTTTATCTCCACAAAAGTATATTTATTTGGAATAAATCGTTGATTGCCTTATCAAGAAAATTAGCATAGCCGTTATTACGTCTTTGATAAATGTTGATTTGAAGAAGAAATTGATCTAAATGGTGTTAACACTGCCTTACTTCCAAAAATGATACTTTGGATTCTGAACAATCAAAATACAATTTTTGTTCTACGCTCACATCGTATTATCATGTTTCGATTTTTTAAAAATTTGAATATACAACATATTATAGTTTTTATTTAGGTCATTAATGTAAATTTCTCTAATCCTTGAAAATAATATAGTTTATAGGAAAAATGATAGATATTTCTCATCTTAAAAAAACGAATTTAAAGGATAACTAGTGGAGTATGGCATCGTGTCTCAAGGCAAATTTTTGGAATTTCCCGTACCGTAACAAAATGTTCGAGGAATATTAAATGTTTTCAAATAGAATATTATAAATACTGTAAAATTTTCTAATATTTATATAAAATTATATAAACTAAATTACAAAGTTAAATTTATTTATTTAAAGTATATAGGTGAGCTTCAGAATTTTAGCCAAAATTAAAATTGAAATCTGAATTATTTTCGATATACAAAAAATTTTTTTTTAGAAAAAAATACAATTAAAAAAAATCTTCTGTCCAAAAACAATTGCACAAGCAGAATGATTTTTGGATCATTCAAATCGGATACTCGGTTCTCTCACAAACTCGGTTTCTATTTTCTACACACTTTGCTTCGTATCTCCGTAGCGGCTGGACCTGTCTTTGTCAAAAACTCATCAGCACATCTCCCTTTCAATAGAAATCGATTGATTAAATTTTTCAAATCGGTTCACCCATACGTCCGAAATCGTCGACGAAAAATTTCTCCACTCATGCACACATACACATCCAATTTTTCTGAGGTATGCCAAAATGTTCAGAAACCTCTGAAACGTGAGAATATGCAAAAATTTTCATTTATATTGCAATTTTTAGCCCATTACTATAACTAAGTTATCAATTATTCCTATTTAGAAAACTGTAATTCCTAAATATACTAAATACTAACAAAATTAATTAAAGTAAATATTGGCTCTTATCTATTTTTTACAATTAATCATATTTTAATATAATTTTTCAAAACTTTGAGTACTAGAATTAGAAAATTAAAATTACTGCAATTATTGACACTTCGACTTTGGTATTCAAGTATGTATTTTTTGTGTGTGAATTTTAACATCTTTAATATGTTAATTAGTATTATGTATTATTATTAACTAATTCTGAATGATTCTAATCAGGCAGAAAATGTATTAAATTGATGAGATGAGATCAAAAAATCATAATGAATAAGATTAATTGTGTCATTATGCAAGTATCCAAGTAGTAATATAATATCAATATGATTCTGATATTTTGATTAAATTATTATGCAATTTACAAGATTCAAATGAAAGCCACTGGTATCAATTGGTATCTTTTCCATGAATGCTTTTTCTCGAAAATGAATGATGACACTAATTGAATATCGACTTT
>NW_020539726.1:28389382-28402837 GCF_003426905.1 Ctenocephalides felis
TCACTATTTCATAAAATACTAGTAAAATGATTTTATTTCTTCTACTCTGATGAAAGATACGATATATTATGTTCAAATACATAAGTATGAAAACTATATATTTTATTACTAGCACACTACAATTATGTGCAAGACAAAAATTCATCACAATTAACTACATTTTTTTCTTGCAGTTTATGGGAAAAATAACAAACTGCGGTTTCGTAAAAAAATCACACCAAATTCATTACACCGTCTACAAAATCTTATTTCGCCATTCTCTTCGGCGACTATTAAACCGCATTTGTATCGTTTTTTAGCCTTTGTATTTCGATTACCGTACAAAATGAATGAATTTCGTTTCGTGTCTTTGGTTTTTCGTTGTCGCTTAAGAGACCGCGACCGCCTTGGCAAGGTCAAAAGATCTGCGGGAAAAGCATTAACCTTAGCCCACCGTATACGGACAGGCGGCGATTCATCAACAGCACCATCGTACAGTGGTGGAGATTTAGAAACAATCATAAAATTTATTGAAATATTAAATAATCGAATATTCTTTCATCTCTATTGAAAGCATATTTATTGATTTTAAATAAAACGTTATTACTTTTTGATACATGCTGGTTAGAAGGAAAATTGATATAAACGGTGTCAATAGTGCCTTAGGGGGCGTCCATTAATCACATGAGCGAATTTTTAAGGATTTTTGGGGACCCCCCCTCCCCCTTGGTGATACATGGTGATGTTCAAAATTCCCCCTCCCCCACCAAGCATTACGTGTATTTTTAGTTAAGTAATAAAACTAAATTTTTTGTATTTTTTTTGAAAAAGTTTGATTTTTTGGAAAAATCAGTTACATCATTTTGTGATTTTTTGTCAACCCCCCCTCTAAAAACCTCACGTGATTAATGACGCCCCCTTAGATCTAAATATATGCTTTGATTCTAGGGCAAATAAAAAACAATTTTTGTTCTACACTCACATTGCATTCATGTTTTGAGGTATGCCAAAATGTTCAGAAATCTCGTAAACGTGAAGATATTTCATTTTCGATTGTCGACCCTTGCTATAAACTAAGTTAATAAAAACATATGATAATGTAAGTATGTATATCAATTATTTCTATTTAAGAAACTGTAATTCCAAACATATACTAAATTGATATAATTAACATACTAAGAAAATTAATTAAATTAAATATTGATTTTAATGTATTGGTTAGAATTCATTATATAAAATTAGAAACATGTTATCTTTTTTTTTAAAATTTCGAGTACTAAACTTAGAAAATTAAAATTTCTGCAACTATTGACACATCGGCTTTGGTATTCTTTTATTCATATTTTTGTGTGCTTTTCATTTTAAAATATTATTATGTTATTTAGGATTATAATTATTAGAAACTAATTCTAAATTATTCTAATTACACAGAAAATTTTAGTTGATGTAACATCAAAAAGTCATAATGAAAAATAAAATTGAGTCATTGAGTATCCAAGTAGTAACGTCAAAAATGAATTATGATTCAGATATTTTGACTAAATTATTATGCAATTTACAAAATTGAAATGAAAGCCACTGGTATCAAGTCTTTTCCATGAATGCTTTTTCTCGAAAATGAATGATGACACTAATTGAATATCGACTTTGATGAGACACCGCAAACTCTTGTATTTTTAGAGGAAATCGGTGCAAATGCTGCTAATAGAAAAAATATCATACTAAAAGTTTAAACTTGATATCATAGTATTAATTTTTTGAAAACTTTTTAACAATCGATTAAATTCATAACATAATTCAAATTATATTAAGTATAAATAGAATGAATGAAAGTATAAATTTGAAATACGGTAATAAATTTTAATATTCCTTAATTATATATTATGTATATTACTTGAGTATTAGACTTGGGTTGCAATAGTATTACAGAGGAGAAAATTATTTGTTTTTGTTAAATGTAAAGAAACTTCGCCTTTGAAAAAATGACATGACAAATCATTGAATGTTTTAGAAAACAAATATAAAGTTGCATTTGATATAAAAAACATTTGGTACAATAAAAAATGACAATTAACTTCAGAAAGAAAATCAAAATTCGCTTGAAACAAAAATTTTCAAACTAATAACCACGGTCACAGAAGAACTAATTATTATAGTAACAGCTAAAATTAGGTATATGAAAAATTAATATGATGCACGTCGTGAAAGTAAAAGTGATTAAAAAACCTTCAAGTTTATCAAAGAAAATAGTTGTTTGTTGTGTTCAGTAAAAATCTCTATATCCATATTATTTTTCTGTAACCTAATCATCTTCTACCGTTTTCAATGACTTGCCGCCTTTTTGACTCCGAACAAGGAATGTTGCAATTTCACGATCAGTGTTCGAATTTTCAGGTTCACCGAGCTCAAAGAGTTTTGGTTGATCAAAAGCCAGACAGTTCTTGGAAGAATTCCATTTCACAAAACATAATTAAAATGATTTAAAACCATTACATTCGTTTAATTAATAATAATAATACCTTATTGAAAAATGATATAGTTTTTAGAACCACTTAGCGATGCATAAAAATTATCCGACAGGACTTGTTTTTGAGGATTTTAGTTTAAAAACTTCAGTAAATGAAAAAAGAAGTGAATTTAGTTATTAACCATAAATTACATTTATTTCATCATACATAACATATATCGTTAGTCAATCAGAATAAAAATTACTCTTTCAGACTCTATGCTGGTTTTTATGGGTTTGAGGATTTTATTTCCAATGAGATACATCCATTATTATTTTTTTATTTTTTCAATTCTTACTTATATCAGATTGCTATATATATAAATTTGAATTGAAGTTATTCTATAAGCACATTAAACAATAAATATTTATTTTATATGATTTTAGCATGTTTGTAAAATAATTATTTACAGTTAACTCATTCGCATTTCGCAAAAACATAACATATTTTAGTGTTATTAATATTCTCCAGTATATAAATCATAAAATAGAGAAAATCAATTCGATAGAATAAATTAATTTATATAGATAGCATTATAAAATATCAGGATCATAAAATTTTAAACTAGTTTTCATACAAATATGAAGTTAATAAATATTGTTTAATAATAATAATTTTAATGTATAATATTTTCACGTTTATAACTTGAGATGATTGTTGAAACTAAATAAGTTCAAACAAAATGAATTATTATTTAATAGAATTTAGCCACTTCAGTAAATTTTATGCTTCATTTTCTATATCAGATACTAATACTTATTCTTCAAGTATAATTTTTCAAATCTATATAAAGCTTTTTTTGAATACAGTATTTCGCGAATTCCGAGATTTATATGAATTTAGTCCCCGGAGCGGCAGCATCCGAGTGGAAAGGGTTAAAATTGATTTTTTACTCGCAGTGTTCTTTCGTTATTTACTTTATACTCAAAAATTGACTTGTACTAAAAGTTGAAATGAAATTGAAATTTTATTATTTAAACAAAAACTCTGTATGATTTTAACACGTTAATTGCCAGGTAAGTGTATCTGACACATATGTCTGACAAACGCGATTTAGTACATTTGGTAGGAGAAAAAAATTTAATATAGGATCATATCAGTCTGACATAAAAAATAGTCAATAGATTTCCATATTTTAGATTTTAAATTATAATATACTGATGATGAGACAAACCTAGTCTCGAAACGTTTGTAAAATTAATATTATTTAATAAATTAGTGCAAACAATGAGTGCTGTTTGTTCATATTTTTAAATTAAAAAAAAAGTGTTTATGCAGGAATCTTGACTTTTTAACTTCCCGTAGGGTAAGTTATAGTAATAGCAAAAAAATCAAAAATATTTTTTTATTATATCTTTACGTTTTTGGATATTTTGCCTTTTAAAGCAAGTGATTGCTTTAAAAAAAAGTTCAAAATTTCAAAATGTTTGGAAATATAAAAAAAAATTCAAAAGAGTCTTTTCTTCTCAAAAATGTCAATTTTTTTAAAAAATATAAAAGTTCTCAAAAATCAAATTTTTTTAAAGTAATACAAGAAAATTAATCTTTTTAACAATTAAAAGTTCCAGCATTTTGTCTTAACGCACGATGCTATACACTACTAGTTTTTTTTTCGATACATTAAACTTTCTTTATACATTCTTAACTAATTTATCCAATAAAATCACCATGGACTATTTGAACATTTTTCTCATATTATCATGGCGATCAATG
The DNA here is from genome assembly GCF_003426905.1 of Ctenocephalides felis. Taxonomy (NCBI): domain Eukaryota; kingdom Metazoa; phylum Arthropoda; class Insecta; order Siphonaptera; family Pulicidae; genus Ctenocephalides; species Ctenocephalides felis. The sequence continues at coordinate 28,393,582 of NW_020539726.1, forward strand.
TACGTACAATTGTAGATTATGAAAGAAAATGTTACGTTTTACCAAGTAGTCATCATCTAATGACCACTTGTGACAAAGTAATATATTTTAACGAGTTACGATAAATATTCTCGTAATTTATAGCATTCGGTTGGAACTAGATTAACCATCGTAGGTTTTATGGTATTCGAAGGCACCCAGGTCATATATTATTATGAATGCATGTGCATATGCATATGCATAAGTACACATAATAAAAGTTAGCGGGGTGGTGCGCGTCCTTGTCTAACGACCTGACATCAAGCTGAAGATATGTTTTGCTCGGAACGGAACGAAAGAGTAGGAGAGATCGAAGAAGTAGTTAATAGTGATGTTCGGAATAAATTTATTTTAGTGTCGATAATTTAATTATATATATATCTATATTATAGAGACCTGTATAGAAATATATAAACAAGTAAAAAGATATTTCTATGTTTTATAAAAAATATATTTTATAAAAAAATATGAAAAACTATAAAAATGTCATAACATAATAATTGTTTCTAACAAAAACTCATGGCCTCTTTTGATTCCCACATAATATACGTTGGACGGGGCACAAACGTCCAATTCGACTTTGAGCAATTATATTGTGAAAACCAAACCAATTATATCACAACAAATAACACATATCAAACAAACAACTATCTGACTATGTTCAGTAAAACTTCCAGCTAATTCATCATTGTAGAAATGTATTTTTGTTTTACTGTTTTTCAAAAATTTGTAACCTGGTCTTTTTATCCCATAATCAGGGTAAAGTGGGACGTCCAGAGGTCACCAGATACAGTGTCTAATTTCTAATTTTAAGGAGATTTTACGAAATAAAAGCTATCAACCAATGCAAAATATAAATTTCATGGGTACATTTTTATAGAGATAACACTGTATATAACCTTGATCTGGTCTCTCGTCAGAAATATTCATTAGCGGAGCTAGAATAACTATTTTATTAACTATGAAATAAATTTTATTTACATTTTTATTTATTTTTTGAAAGCATTTTGAAAATTTTGAAAACATTAGAAAAATGTGAAATATTGAAAAAATTGAATACGCAAAATCCTTTATTAAAAATTAATTAATTTTCTTGAAACTTGGAAATTTTTGGAAGTGTGATTTTTAATGTTTTTTCTAAATTCGGAAACTTCTTGAAAGTTGTTACCGATTCATATCGTACGATTCTGACTAATAAAATATATGATGTTCACTTACACATTAATTTTTTCTAAGGTATGTCGAAATGTTCAGAAACCTTTGAAACGCAAAGATAGGCAAAAATTTTCATTTTCGATTTTTGGACGATTACAATAACATATCCTACATGAAGTTAATTAACAATACATCTTGTAAAACGATCAAATACAGTACACTTAGAAATTATATTGAGGTTTTGTAAACTGAACAATAGTGCTCACAACCAAACTAACTAAACTAACAAACTAACTGTCAAATATTGCCGTTTATCTCATGATAGCACTCGGGTTAGAAAAAAGCATATTATGTTTTAAAGTATAAATGCGGTCCGCAATCACAGTTTTGAACTGTCTGGGATTTTTTAAATTGTTTTTATGTTTCTCTTATGTAAATTGAAATACAATCTAGACAATTTATTTGATGGGCGAGATTTCTAAGTCGTTCTAAGGGGTTTTTGTTTTGGTAAACATAGTATTAGTCGTTGTATTAAAATTGTTTACAAGTCGGAGTCTAGATTTTTAAAAAAGTTTTGCAAAATTGCAAGAATCAAGGTTATGGCAAGTAATACATTTTTTTCTTCTTCTTTCAAATATTGTTGTTGAAAATTTCTTAACTTTGCTTGTTTTTGAGTTATCGGTGATGGAACTTTTTAGCTGTGGACCGTTAAGCTCCGTTCTACCCTATATATTTTTTATTAGATTTTTGGTTATTAATGTCTCACGTGCCTACGTAAATTTCTCAATAATACTAATAAAATTTGTATTTTATTGTAATAATAAAATACGAGTTTACTCAGATAAGTCCAAAAGTCTTATTGTAATTGTAATAATAAAATACGAGTTTACTCAGGTAAGTCCAAAAGTCTTCATAAAAATTACCAAAATTACCAAGTTCCAGAATTCCGCCACAACGACACTAGTAGTGGAAAGTTCATTACATTATTGTGATCTGCTGAATTAGTAATTTTTTAATCTTCTAATAACATCCCTTGAATTTCAGAAAATGTACAAAGGAATAAAACAAAAAAGTAATTTAAGTATGATGTGACGTAGTTATATAGTATATTTATTATAGTATCTTGTTCGATGTATCTAACAGGAATCTGTCAGCACTAATCGAAAGAGCAAAAGAGCAAAAGAGCAGAGCAAAGAGCGAACCTATTAATAAGACAAGATGTATCCGCAAGATGCGATACAGCAACCGCATTCCATCTAAAACAGAACTCATTCATTATATTGCCTCAAACGCGATGACCCGTCAGCTCGCCTTAGAAGATCTTGCTTCGACTCCGGATGATGACTCCGGAGGAGAAGACCAAACTCTTATTTGGCATTGGTATCCGGAGGAAATTGACTAATAACTAGTGGTGCATGGCATCGTGCCAAGACAAATTGCTGGAACTTTTTCTACCAAAAATTATTTTTTTTTTAAATGTTTAGTTTTTTGAAAACTGAAAAAATGAGGTTTTTGAGAATTTTGAAATTTTTGAAAAAATCACCGTTTTTTCTAAAGTATGCCAAAATGTTCAGAAACTTTCAAAACGTAAAGATATATAATAATTTTCATTTTCGATTTTTTGCGATTACTATAACTTACCCTACGGGAAGTTAATAATCCAGTAGAACAAAGTTTCGGTAGATCATTTGAATGCAACCGTAAATTTCATTGTTATCAAATCATATACTCTAAAATAATGTAAAAATGGCAATGCACATAATTAAACATTTCTCCGTTGGCAAAGCGTATTTTTTACCATACAAGTAGGTTCGACTACTGATTGTTGCATAATTATGACGATAAAAATGTTCGATATTGTGGAACTAAACATAGTATATTTTGGTGTTGTCTATCAATAAAAAATTGATTAGTTGCTGTTGTACAAAACATGCATAGAACTAGTTGAAAGTGGTATTTTGCCTTAGAAAATATTGCATGAACTTTCCGAAATGTGTTATAATTGACTTATTCAACTGAAATTGAGATTTAAATATTTAGATAAAATTTTCAACTGCACGATTACGTATATCATGTACGTAGTTCCTGATATTTAATGACTTAAATTAATGGTAACATTTTTTTACACAACTAGAGACAGTTTTCTATTCTTATTTTTCTTATTGTGATATTCAAATTTTGACTCATCACATCACAAAAGTGACTTTTGACATAAATTTTGACTGTAATTTTATTTCAAACCTTGATGAATTTTTAAAATTAAACTGCTTGCCGTAGAGCCGTAATATTTTATTATTTTCTGTAGTACCATGATGTCTATCAACATAAAAAATTTCATAAAAAAAATCAACAGTTAATTACAAAGAAACGGCTCGGCCGATCTTTGTCTAAAACTAATCAGCACGATTCCGAAATAATATCTTTCGAATAGTTTTTGAATTTTTGAAATCGAGTCAGAATTTTTCTCTAAAACGTAAATAAAAAATTTTCAGAATTTTCGTTTTTGAGAAAACTTTGATGATAAGTTTAATTTTGACAAACGCCAAAAATAGGCAAATAATTATTTCAAACTTTGACATATTTTCAAAATTAAATGACTTGTCGTAGGGCAATATGATTTTAGTATGATCTATAAGACAATGGTATCTACCGCCAAAAAATTCATAATAATTGTCCAAAAATTTTTTTTTGAACAGTTAATTACAAGAAATTGGGATTGTTTACCAAAAACGTGTCAGGTCGATTCCCAACCAATATCTTTCGAATGATTTCTGAATTTTCAAAATCGACATAAAATTGTGGGAAACGTGGACAAAAAATTTTCTGCGATTTTAACTTTTCTGCGATTTACAAAGAAACGGCTCGGACGATCGTGCACAAAAACTGACAAACGGTAGTCCTCATCATGATATATCGGCTTTTCAATTTCTTAAATATGGTTCAGACAGTTAAGGTAAATAATGTCTGTTCACACACACATGCATACTTTTTCCAAATTTGGTCTCATTCGATTCAGAATGGCTTGAAACTTCAAGAAAACATAAAATTAGCAAATCGGCTTTTTTCTGAAGAAAACATAAACTTCTTCTTCGGGAAGTTAAAAACTTGATCTATTCCTCATATTTGTATTACTCTGACATTTTACCAAATGTATAACATGCTGATAGGTAGTCCAGTAATTGCTGGCCTAGCTGCAAGTATTATATATTCATTGGAACGTAATCATTAGCCGTAATCTATGGTTAGCAATTTATATCACTTTTATGGCTTCTGATTATTACTAGCCAAAGGTGCTCCGAGCGATTTCTGACTTGCTGTAGATCTACAACGTACGAGTACCTCGACAATTCTTGCAATTATGGACGGATAGCTGAAGAAGGTAGTAAATGTGCTGACTTAATTGGATTTATGGCATTCGAGATAGTTTTGAATAAGGTGAAAAGGTAAATCTAGCAGAAAGAGTCGAATTTGTTAACAAATGATTTAATGCAAATATTTTTTAAAATTTATTTTTTACTCCAAAAAAGCTTCCGACATCATATATCTGAGTATACTTACAATCTGAGCTTTAATAGAATTTATTGGCAAAAAAACGAATTCCAAATTAGCAAGACAATTCTATTATTATCAATCATCTTAAATCTTAAGGCGCCATTCAACAATCTTCCAATTTGCATACATGAATTTTATCAGTATCTTCAGTATTCAATGTGATATATGATATTCCATAATTTCATCTCGGACATAATACATCCATATGTCCGATTAGATATGCGAATAGTTTCTTCTTCAGAAACGATTATTTGATGGTGATAAATTACGATGATTTATTAAATAACACAGAGATCAATAAACAGATAAATAAATCTAAATTTCAAGAAATTTATTGCGGAAAGATGATAATTCTTGAGAAATTCGATACAAATATCATCCAACCTGATATTTGGAAATTGATTAACTAGATTCACTAGATTAATTCAGAGATAAATTTCCGAATATCTTAATAAAATTATTAAATATCATTCTTTTTTATTCGCGATGTACAATTTTATAGAGCAAATCATAATTATTTCAGTCTAATTGTATGCAATAGAAAAATGTACCCATGGAAAAATAAACTTTATGTAAACGCTTATCATAAAGCAAAAATAAATGTTAAGTATTAAAAATTAAAGAGGAACTAATTTCTTATTACAATTGTTAAAAACTACCAAAAGATGGATGCATTTTTATCAAACCAAATTGACAAATATTCATAGAATACTATCGTTTTAAAAATACTAGATTAAAATTAAAAAAAAAATACATAGTTAGACTCTTTATCGAGTTTCATAGAACTGATAAATTTGGAAATCGTTTAGTAGTTGTTTGAGAAAACACATAGTTTCAAACTTTGATCAATTTTCAAAGAAACCACTAATTGTAGGACGGCAGTTTTTTAGTATTTAGGACCATGAGCTTCACTGCCAAATAAAAAAGTTTAATAAAAATCGTCGAACTTTTTTTTACAACTATTAATTAATAAGAAATTAATTGAAGCTTTTGAATATTTAAACCTATTTAAAATTGTAGACTGAAAAGTGAACAAAAAATTTTATACTCTTCTGCCAATTAGAAAAAAACGGCTAGGCCGATCGTCACGCAAAACTGATAATCGCTAGTCCTCATCGAGTTACATCGAATGGCTTTTAAATTTGTACAATCGGTTCAGCCGTTTTTGAGAAAATGTTGACGACAGGCCAAAATTGGGCTCACATATAGACCCACATATACTTCTTCCAAAGTTTGTCTCTAACATAAAATTAGGAAATCAGATTTCCTGGCAAAAAACATAAACTTCTCTTTCGGAGAGTTAAAAGCTATACCTTGCTGGATTCTCATCTTTATTGCCTTATCATTTTTTTCAAACTTATCTGTTATCCTCTATAGAGCAGTGGTAAAGATTCATGAAAATTTTTGAGAAGAATTCATGAAGATTCATTCAAAGAAACGTGAAAGGAATTTTTTTGATGGATATTCATAGAGAACCTAAGTTTATCTATAAGCATCTATAACATTATAAGCATCTTATAATGTAAGTTAAAAATTATTACCTCGCTAGATTCTAATCTTTATTGCCAAAATGACAATTTATTTCTCAAACTTATCTGTTATTCTCTGTAGGGCAGTGGTAAAGATTCTAATCACAAATGAAGAAAAAAAAATCTTAACGGATATTCATAGAGTACCTACATTTGTTCACGAATAAAACCAATAAGTTTGTTACATATTCCCCAGCATATCCTCTAACGTTTTGTCGGCTATTACAGTTTTCCGCCCCAAGCTAGAAAATCTTTCGTTCTAAATCTACAGGAACTCATATAATACAAACATGTTATCAATATCGTTTACCGCTATGTTATTCATCAGGTGTTATGTTATGTTGTATCTACACTTTATTGACGTGTGTTAGAAATTTGCACATAGAGTGTCCGTCGAGCGTGGTCATAAAAATCCAAGAGTCTCTAAGCCAATCTACATTAAATTATATAGCGGGGCTTGTTTTCTATAAAGTGCACTTGTCTGATCCGTTTCGACTTCGACTTGGACGGCGCAGCCTGGTACACTGGTTTGGATAACAGTGGTTCTTAAGTACATTGTATGTAACAACTTGATGTGTATTTATTTATCACACTTCGAATTAAAAATACAACACGTTATAAGAAATCGAATGAGATGGAAATGGTGGCAACTAGTGCACTGGCAAATCCTGGAACTCACTTCTTGCTCTTACTTTTACGTATGTGTGATGATGGGCATATGGTAACGTTGATGATCAATTTGGCAGTTGATCATTTTGAGACCCAATTCTTCCCCCTCCTTCCATTTGTTTATTTCAGAATAAATTCATTGAAAATTTGCTTCATATCAAAAGTGAAATATGAGTATAGCATTTTTAATGTGATGTTCTAGATAATGCATTTAATATTTACTTTTCTTTGAGAAACAATTCATCCAATTTCATTTGTTCAATCTCTGTTAATCTCAAATTCACTGTGATTGTTCAGGTAATTTTGTATTTTAAAGTTTATTTTTGTTCCTAAAATTTTACTCGTTTTACTTGTTGTCCTTGTAAAATTTGTTGTTATTCAATGTACACAAGCTGTTTGGATTTTGGTAAGAACTTTAAAAACATTTTAAAACTGGTGGGTTTCTGGTAATCTAAAATTAATGAAATGGGAAACAACTTAGAAAAAAAAGAATTATTAAAAAAAACTTATGTCGTTAAGTTATGGTAATCGAGGTTTGTGAATCAAAATCAAGAGCTTTGGCTTTGCAACTAGAAGGTTCTAGGTTCATATTCTTAACTCAACTCTATCAACATGATGTCAAGTAGTAGTGCTATCAGTTTTTTCTTTGAAAAAATATAGATCAAAAACAAAATATGATTTTGAAATATATGAATTCAGAAAATAAGAACTATTCAAGAAAAGTATTAAGACATTATTAATTGAAGGCTTATCATTTCTCAGGAGTAAGAGTTGCAACCATAAATTCTGATTCAATTTCCATCTGAGACAACCAGATATCAAGCAGTGATGATATCTATTTTCATTGGCAAAATTATAGATCTAAATATAAATAAAATAGTTTTGTAAAAATTTCTGTAATACTGCAATAAAAAGGACGAATATTTGGATGGCGTTTATAGCGTTCAGAAATAAATAATAAATAGTGAAAATTAAACTAAATGATAAATCTTAAATAACCAAAAGTAAAGAACAGCTTATGGAACACACTAGTTGTGATACCTGAATAAAACAATATTTTTAAATCGAAAAAAAAACAATTTTAAATATAAATTGTGTATATAACATTTTTACTATATTTCAGTACATCTATAAGAGTTTTTTTTAATGTAAATAAATAATAACGACCTAAATGAAAATTAATAGTTAAAAATCAAATACTAAAATCCGCATTTCAAATACGAATGACTCGAAATTTTATTACTCAAGTGTATTTGACAACTTTTACCATGTAAATTTGATCTAGGCTTTGATTACAAATTTCATGTCTGTAGTAAAAAATTAAAACGTTATTCAAAGAACTGTAAAAAATGTCTAAAATTACATATTACTCAATATATTACCAGAAAAATGTTCCAATAAGCTCTATTCTAAATTACATTATATACGTGTTTTCAACAGTAATCTCACTAATTTTAGTATTTTTATTCACTAATATATTTACTTGTCACCATTTTATTAAAATATGTCCAGTCGAGGGCATTTAGTAAATTTGTTCATTTAGAATTGTCAGCCGTATATCATAATGGCATAATGAAAAATCAACTCAATAGTTGTTTTTCCAATCGTTATAGTTTACTAAGTAATCAAATTAAAATGTTCGCAAAGAAAATTGAAAAACATTCAAAGAAATGAAAAAAATGACCACAATTCACATATTGCTGAATATATCACCAGAAAAATGATCCAGTAAGTTTTATTTCTTTACGTACACTTTACAACACGATACAACACTTTTTACTAATTGTTTTTTAATGTTTTCTAGCTTTACTAAGGTTAACCAATTAAAATGTTCAGAATAAAAATTTTAAGCCGTTTAAGAATAAGTAAAAAAACGTCCTAAATTCACATTTGCCTATCTGTCAAAATACTAATATAATGAATACTAAAAAACTAAAATAACGACGAAACTAGCTGTAAGTGGAATTCTGTCTTAAGGCAATTAGGGCAAATTGCTGGAACTTCCCGTACCAAAAATTATTATTTTTTTTTAACACGATTAACATTTTTGAAAAAAAATTTTTTGAAAAAATAAGATTTTGAGAAACTATAAATTGGACAAAAAATTAGTTTTTTTTAAAAAAAAAAATTTTTTTTAAAAAAAATTTTTTTAAAAAATTTGTTTTTTTTGAAAAAAATTTTTTTTCTTTATTTTGACATTTTGTGGAAGATCTGAACTTTTTTTTTAAAGCAATCGTACTGCTTTAACTACATAGGGACAAAATATAAAGCGCGTAAGCGCCCGCGTCGCTGTCTAACGCATAAGCATTGTACGGAACCGATAGGAATGTTAA
>NW_020539726.1:28403837-28425911 GCF_003426905.1 Ctenocephalides felis
TGTACCTTAAGTGTTATTTGTTGAAAAGTAGTTGGTCTGGTTTACACAGGATAATTGCTAAAAGTCAAATTTAATCTTTAATCTGCTCTCTAACCTACTTTATTGAAATTTCAAAACTGTATCATCGAAAATTATAAAGATACTAAAAGAAGCCGATTCTGCAGTGAAATAGACATAGAGACCCTAACGCCTGGCTACACAGCAATCACTTCGGATTTTGATAGCATTTAGTACTATTTTATATGAAAAGCGCTACGTAACATTGGTCTATTTTACGGCAGAATTGGCCACTAAATCTCAATTTTTATTGATTAAGTCCTAATGTCTGGCCCTTAATACAAAATGCTATTAAACATGGTTAATATAATTTTTCACATACAGACGGTTTAAACTTCGCTCCAACATTTGAGAACCACTGCCCATTGCGTGTGGATCAAATGAATATAAAAAAAACAAATTTATTATCATTATTATTATTATTATTAAACGTGTTTATTGGCACGGGTTTTGACGTGCGTGCATTGAAGAGTGAACACAGACAGAATATAATATGCAGCCTTATATATAATAAGAAAGCCGTCTAGTAACTAATCTTTTCGCGTGTACCTAACAAATAATTTTATTTAAATCATCTAGACGCGTGCCTAACCGAGCAGATGATGATATTCTATCGTGTTTCCATTCGCAACAAAATTACTTTATAGAATAATTCAACTATTCAATTATATTTTATGTGTTCGAGTAATGTTGTATGAAATTCATTACATTTTAACGTTGGAGTTGGAACAGTTATTGTGGAACGAGTTAGAACCGTTCAGTAATGGACTTTGTAGATGGTGATCATAATAATAAATTGATTTTTGGTAAATCTGGATTATTATGGCATAAGAATTTTTTGAGTAAAACTTCTTTAGGCGGGACTAGGGTGTAAAACTGCAAAAATGCAACGGAAGTTGCGTTACGCCTGAACTGTTCGTCATTCGCTCTCGATGAAATCGTTTCTATACGAGTCGATTGCGATTAGCCGTTGTGTCACGTGAATAGAGATCTTTCATTGATCGGATTTTAAGGTTACATCGTAGTACAAATCTTTGTTTATAAAAAAATGCCTGAATCAGAAAAATATTTTACCCTGTCCCCCGTGAATAATTGTAATAAAAATATTAAAACAAATGAAACATATGTGCCGTGTACGAAACGTAAGTTCATTGTAATAATTTCTATATTATTCGAAGTTTCTATTAATTTTTGAAGTTAATAAAATAGAAAATATTTTTACAAGCAAAACAGATATTACAGCTGCTCAAAAAATGAGATTGTATCGCCAGCAAAAAAGTAAAAAAATACAAGCAGTCAATTAATGTATGTTAACTTTAATTACGTGAAGTTCTTCAAACACAATTACATGATGAGTGAAATAGTGAAAACAATATTTCTTTAGGCGTTGTTTAACAAAATCCACTGTGTGAACGAATATTATAGAATTTATTAATAAGCAATTACTTCATTTCACTAATAACGGTTCCAGTCGTAATTGCTAATTACAATGACAAACCGATCATGTCGTATTTGATTATGATTTTAATTACATTATTGTTTTCAAATATTATAAATATTTTTAATGATATTATAAATATATAATTTATAATTTATTATTATAGCAATATGCATAATGGTTGACATTAATAAATGTGTGCATCACGAGTGTTAACATATTACCAATAAACATCATTCGAAATTCTTATATGATATATTTATTTTTAACTTGAATGTCGTCTCGTACAGTAGCAAAAACGTTTTACTTCAATCGCGTACTCTTTTTTTAATACTGTAAGTATTTATTAAGTTTTATACTACGTATTATACATATAAATAATTTCCACATACGAAATTATTACAATGACAGGAGTCCATTTGAGCAAACCAAGACTAATTTAAACCAACATAAAACGCATAACTGCAACAAACATAACCCTTAACCTTCCTCAAGTTACCATTATTTACCAGTCACTCGCAAATGTACATAAGTAGAAATACAAACTGACCATCATCATGGCCCTTGTAAGTGCAGAGCACCAAGAATACAATTTATCAAAGCTATGAACAAATAACATTGCACATGAACTTGCAAATGATATAGAAAAAATGAGAGCTGGTGGAAAAAGTATTAAAACTTGGACTATGAACAATTTTCATTATATTTGAGATTCATGAACTGAAGTAAAATTTGATATCATACTGCTTGATATCGAGCTGACCAAGGTTGAAATAGAACAGAAGAATAGTTTGTGCTTTAATTTAGTATTTCCAATTGAATTCTTTTTCTGAGTTAATCTGCTTCTACTTATAAATAATATTTATTTTTCAACATTTTTGATTACCATCACTTTTTTAAGTAACTATATTTTACTTTAGTGTGTTTTTTATTGAGATATATAATAAATATAGTGTCTTTATTTAATAAAAGATTTTTTATTTGATGGAGATATATTTTGTATTATAAAAATAGTAGGAAATTATAATTTTAAGTCAGATATAACAATATTTATAATTTTCTAATTGGCTAAACAATAAATTTATTTTGCTTGCTCTTAAAACATTTGAAGTAGCCAGAAAACCATTTTTTAAATGAAATTTAGGTAAGAAAGTTATCCTAAAAACTAAATAGTGAAGAAATAAAAAAGAAACTTGGAAATCTAATTTATATATGTATAAAACAATAAAGTCCTATTGTCCTATCAGATGGTTTGAAATTGCAAATGCTTAAGTAAGTACTATTTTTTATGAAATTCAGGTAATTATCGTATATTATAGAATGGTTATCCAAAAAACTAAATCGTAAAAAAATTTTAAAAAAAAAACTTGAAAATATATCTTATATATAAAACAATCAAATCTTGTGCGTTACAAAGTCTTGTGAAGTCAAAACATTTACAAATATTCTCGGGAAAAAACGAGTGTTTTTAACAAAAAATATTAGTGATATGGATATATAATTATTACAGAATAAACCTGATGATGGAACGTATCTAGTTCCGAAACGTCGTTGTTAAACATCTTCAAAAAACAAATTGCTTTTTATTATTGGATTTACTGTTCGAAAAGAAACAATCAATTATTGAAAAAATCCAGGACTTATCTATTGAATATTATATATATATATATATATATATATATATATATATATAGGAGTAATGGAAACTGATGCACCGATATAATATATATATATATATAGATATATAATATATATATATATATATATATATATATTATATCGGTGCATCAGTTCCATTACTAACTCAGTTCTAGATTAACCGCGTAATATATTTTCACAAACAGATCATCCAGATTTCACATTTTAATACCGTTATTAGTGCACTAAACATTCTCTCTGATAACACTGTTAAAAAAAAAACAAATCCAACTAAAAAAAAAGATTTTCTGTAATTTAATACAAGGAAGCAAAAGCTGGAGCAGAGAGCGTCAGCGCGATTGTTAACTTGAAATATTGTTCGCCTTACTACATAAACTGCAAGTGTTATCGGCGAAGTAAATAGTGGTCATTATAAATTCAGGATGTTGCGGATGTAGAAGAGAATAATATCAGTTTCATAAACTGTTCGAATGCGAATCTTTCGATAATAATAGTCAGATTTATGGATATGACACTGGATAGTTGAAAATTTATATTTTAATAGTATGTATGAAGTACTTGTTGAAAAGTGCACTAAATCTGATTGGTGTAGAGTAAGGATGGGCACAATTGACCAATGGTCCAATTTGATTTTATTTTGATATCACAAAAAATAACACATACCAAACAAACAACTATCTGACTATGTTCAGTACAACTAATAACAACCTCCCAACTAATTCATAATTGTAAAAATGCGTTTTCTTCGCCTTATTTCAAAAATTAGTCACCTGGTGTGTTTTTCCCCAAAAGCAGCCAGAGGGCAAATAGATCCAATGTTTTATCTCTAATTCTAAAGGGATTTAACCGAATAATAGCTACATTATTCAATCAATGCAAAATATAAAATTCAAGGATACATTTTTAGACAAATAACACTGTATACAACCTTGACCTATATTTCGTCAGAAATAATCATCAGCAGATTAGAAATAACTCTTGGATTAATGTATTTTTTGTAAAATTGCTCTTTTTAACTTAATTCACTATTTTTAATTGTTTACAACTTGCCCAGGATAAAAGCTCAGATGGTCTTTTTTTCCCTATAACATGTATACTATTCTGCAGGTTGTATAAAGAACTGTTGAACCAAAATGACAATACATGCTATAAAGCATTTGAATAACTTACACATAAAAATTATATTATAGTCTTGTAAACTAAACAACAGTGCTCACAACCAAAAAAAATAACAATGAAAGAAAATACTTTTGTTATGTATTTTCAAAAATTACTATTTATCTAGACAGCAACGTCGTGAGAATCAAGATGGTGGCTGATTATACATCCTTTGCCCTCTACTTTCAAATATTGTTGTTAGTTACTTTACTTATTCTTGAGATATCGGCGATGAACCTTTTCACCCTCGGACCTTTATAATAATAATTTCGATTGGCATCTATAGTAAATGAAAAGTATCGTAACTTTTTTGTCAACGTGAATTGTCAATCTAGTAAATTTTCAACTCTTCTGACCAAACTTCTTTAGATTATAGCCCTGAAAATGCATTATTTATTTATATCAAAACACAAAATGAATTTTGGGACAATATAATATTTTTAAGCCCTGCTCTAGCTATGAAATTTCTCTCCTTGATTATTGGAATTAAATAATTTAAGTTTAAGTTAATTCATGTAACCATGAAAGTAAGTTTGTTCCATGATGGCTCTAAAAGATGCATCATCGTTTATATAATGCTCTCTTAAATCAAAACTCAGCATGCTCTTTGTCAGTTTCATAGCGAACATTTGAAATGCAAAACTAATTGTTAATGTAATATTATTAATATACTATCATAAATATTGGGTTCATTCATAATTATGAATAATAATCCACCAGTAGTATTCGTAATAAAGACAAGATTGCATCACAATTACGGTCGAAAACTTTTTTAACTTCCCGAAGGAGAAGTTTGTTTTCATAAGAAAATCCGATTTGCTAGTTTTGTGTTTTTTCGACGTTTCAAGCCATTCTGAATCGAATAAGACCAAATTTGGCCATTTATGTATGTGTGTATGTGAATTGATTTTTTATCTTTTCGTTTTATCAAAAACGGCTGGGCAGATTTTAAAAATTTAAAAGCCATTTAATGTATCTCGATGAGGATTATAGTTTCTCAGTTTGGCGCGACTATCGGTTCGTAAATAGCAGAAAAGTGAAAAACTCCTAGAAATACATTATTTGAGAATCGTGCTGGGTAGTTTTGGACAAAGATCGGCCGAGCCGTTTCTTTGTAAGTAACTGCTATAAAAATTCAATCAAACTTTCTATGTTGATAGACATCATAGTCCTAAAGAACATACTAAAATATTACGGTCCTATGACAAGTCGTTTAATTTTAAAAATTCATCTAAGATTGAAAAACTATGATTGAAGTCAAAATTTGTGTCCAATTGTCGCTTTTGTGATGTGATGAGTCAAAATTTGATTATTACACACTTAAAAGCCATTTTTTTGGAATTGGCAAAAAAATAAGTCTACAAAACTTCTCTAGTTGTGTGAAAAATGTTAACATTAATTTAAATCATCAAATAATATCACCATAATCACTGGTCTTCAGTGACTACTTAAAAGGTACGTCCAGTTCTCGGTTTATCGTAGTTAATGCATGTACTACCTGATACCGGACTTTCGTTGGTATACCCATTTGGTATACCCAGACCTCAGTGTTTATTGCTGACACAAAAGTTAATTCAGAGCCTAGACCAAGGACTACGTACATGATATATGTAATAAATGTAACACATTTCGGAAAGTTTTTGTAACTTCCCTTAAGGCAAAATGCCACTTTCAACTAGTCATTCTTCTAATTTATTCTTATATATTAAACATTTCAATTCTATTTATCACTCTTTTCCACGACTTCATAGTTTCTAGAACAACTAAAGAATTAGTAGCTACTCAAAATTAGATTAAATAGCCTGTTCTCTTTGGCCTTTGGCCTAACATAGGCCTATAATATTTCAAGGTGTTCGGTTTGACTATCAACTCTTTCAACATGCAAAGTTTCATCAAAATTCCGAAGAGTAAACTGAAGGTTCTCCTTGTCAGTCTGCTAATAATTTTTATTCGAGACCTCCGTCTATCCGCCGTACTAATGTACTCGTATAGTAGCCCCTCTGGGCGTGAGCGATAGTCGCGTGCCACGGGCACTCCGCTCCGAAAGGAGAACTCAACTCACTTAATAGGGCTGGTTAATGCAACTAACTATCTGCAATTCAATGTTACCGATATAACATACCTGGCTATTTGCCTACATTATATTTGAATATTCTATCCTAAGAGGCTGTTGCGAATATTTGCATTTGGAGAGAAGAAAAATGAAAACATTCCATGGTTTGGGAAAGGTATTTTATAGCATATTAATTTAACATTATCAATCGTAATGGTAAACGACTAAGAAAGGCAAAGTAGCACTTTTAAGTTGAAAATTTATAAACCATGAGGACAAGTTTTTTATAATTAAGAATATACATATTACTTATATATTTTATAATAATGACTTCGATTGGTAATTATAGTAAATAATTTAAATGTTACTTTTTTGTCAATCAAGTGAATTTTCAACTCTTCTCAGCAAATTTATTCAGATTATGGCACTATTTTTATTTAAATCTGGATATTTATATATTTTTCAATAATAATATAAATAACTATAATGTAATTTTGTAAATTTTTTGTAAAGCAATTGTAATTTTATAGGTAATTAATTAGTAAATAAATTATTGAGTTATAAAATGAAACCAATATCAAAATCTAAAAAAAGTATTATAGGGTAGATCTTGATACACAGGTCAATATAAAATTTTAACAGTTGTATTGTGAAAACTAAATCAACTACACTACAACAATCAACACATATCATACAAAAAACTATCGATACATATTTAGTAAAATTCCCAGCTAATTTTTAATTTTTTTTTGCTATTTTTTTAAATTTTTTACTGCTAAGACGGCGTAAAAACGTCAGCCGGTGGCAAACAAATCCAAGTCTTATTTTCAATTTTAAAGATATTTTAGGAAATATTTGCTACATGACCCAATTAATACGAAATACAAATTTCATGAGCACAATTTTTTAACAACCCACAGGGTAAGTTATAGTGACCGCAAAAAATTTAAAATAAAAATTTTACAATCTGTCGTCCACGTTTTCGGGCGCACGGATCAACTGATTAAAAATATATAAAAACCATTCGATTCCTAGTGATGGGGAGACGTACTGATTAGTTTTTGGCAAAGACAGGTTTAGCCGTTTTGAAAATAAAGAGCTAAGTGTGCAAAAATGGTAGTTTTTGAGAGAACGAAGCAACCGATTTGAATGATTAAAAAACATTCAATTCGTAATGATGGGGAGAAGCGGTGATTAATTTTTGACAAAGGCAGCTCCAGTCGTTTCCAAAATACTTAGCTAAATGTGCCAAAAATGGCAGTTTTGAGAGAACGAAGCATCCGATTTCAATAATTCCAAAAACCTTTCGTTTACATTGACGAAACAATTAATTCTTGGGAAAGCAAAAAAAGAAAATTGTTTATGAAAATTGAAAATAATATGGATTTTAATTTTAATTTTAGCTAAAATTTCAAACTTCACTAATATCTATATTCGATATGAATAACTTGTACTTAGTGATTCTTAAAAATATGAGATAAGATCCTTTATTCTAACTCCGCTTGAAGAAGGTTTGTTTATTTACATTTCATGTAAACGTATATAAACTTTATCGTCCAATTTATAAGCTCCTCTATTTTTTCTATTAAATACGAATAATGAAACTTACAGTACTTTATATAATAATATATTTAAAAACATGTAATCATCTCGAATATTTTATGATGGTACGGGAAGTTCCAGCAATTTGCCTTAAGGCAGGATGCCATACACCACTAGTCTATTTTAAATTCAACCTCGATCTGATACTTTGTCAGAAATATTTATCAGCAAAGTTAGAGTAACTATTTATTTAATTTAATTTTGGCAAAATTGCTTCTTTAAGTTAATCTTTTTAGCCCGGACCTATTAACCCCGCTCTATCCCACGTACTGATTAGACGTGCACATATAATTAAATTATGGTTATATAAAATATTTTTTCATTTAGAAACCTGCCAGCCCTTGCAGATCGTTCCAATTGATGTACGCGATTCGATTAAGGCAAAAGAGCACGCGTCTGCTCATTGTATGGAACGTACCGACAATCAAGTTGGTGAGTTCGCATAAATGCATATGAATTCACTACATACATATATAAGAAAAATAAAATATATAATAAACTTAAAATGTATGCGATGGTTACAGATTTAAACATCCTTAAGCTCCTCCGATAGAATGGACATATGTCAACATGTTGGATCATGCAACTACGACCTATCGTTGATTTAGTAAAAGATAAACATCTAATTTGGCTGAAATACATGTTATTACCATCGGCTCTCGACTATTTTTTCTATATGTGCATTCTACTTAACAGTTGCTTTCATTTACATTTTTCGACCTCGCATTATAAAAAATGGTGATCGGATGCCAAGATGATTGTAGACCAATGATAAACTGACAATGCCAGACGCACAGTCGATTTCAGTTCAGTCATTGAATGTAAATAGCATAAACGTGACCATTAACAGTAATTGCTACAACTGAGTTACATATCGAAACTCTATCACATATATCAAGATACTTGAAGTATTTATTTGCTCCTACTTATTCGAGAAAATGTTACCTCTGTTAGGAAAAATAAACCTTCGTAATGGATGGTTGTCGCATTTGGATCAGGGTGGATATGATCGGATTGGAGTTATCTGCTAATAACTTTTAACTTGTAAAAAAATATTTTAGAATGAACTAATCACAAATTCTAGTTAACATTTGACATGTTTTACAATGTATTTACGGATCAATATAATTCACTTCCAAGTATGTACTAACAATCAAGTAACCATCACGTCCGATACGCTGAATCGATACATCCGCGCTAACACGTTCCTCAAATATTTACACCTCTAGACCGTTCAAAAACAGAATTATTCCGAATTGACCTCAGAGTGACCTCAATCTGTAACCTGGGCAAGTAACCACAAATCATTTCTCAAATAATATGTACATTATTTGTGTACCTACGCATGCCCGTTTACTCATTGTTCGGAAATTTCACATTTATCTCTACGCATGGGTAGGGCATCGGGCATTTAGCATAGTTAGAAAGACGAATAGTGAAGGAAAATTTTATAAATAAAATATAATCTTTGGCATCTTTCGGAAGAGTTCTTAGGTTGTTTTTGAGCGTGCATTTTACATTGTCTTAAATTTGTCTCGGGGCAAAGTTGTGTCTCTCGCATGCGTTTTTCGGCGTATTTTTATATATAATGATCGGTCGTCCGTCGGTCAGTCGCCGTGTTTTTGATTTTGCAATCGCGTGCTTAAAAGCGGCATTAATTGTGTCCTAGGGGCGACAGAGCCATCGAACTGCGGGTCCAAATTAATGCTGCTGACCCCAAAGTACTCATTTTTTTAAGATAAAACCTGAAAAACTATACATTCTAGAAATGTATAAATTGAATGGTTTACGTTTGCGTATTAGTTTTCGTAATGAATAAATCAACTAGTGGTACATGGTGTCGTGCCTTAAGACAAAATGCTGGAACTTACCGTATCGTAATAAAATAGTCGAGAAATTTTAGATGTTTTTAGCCCGAATTAAAACTAAAATCCAATCATTGTCGATGCCTTAAAATATTTTTTTAGAAAAAAAATTTTGAAATCAAAATACATTTTTTTTGCCTTTTCCAATATATAATCATTTCCACACACTGTAAAACAAGCAAAACGTTTTTTAAATTATTCTAATCAGATGCTCCGTCCTCTCAAAAAGTGTCATATATTGTGTTTTTTGCTGTCAAAAACTGCCCAGCACATCTCCCCATCAATAAGAATCGAATATTTTTTAAATCAATCAAAACGGTTAATCCATACTCTTGAAAACTCGAATTATTGCACATTTTGTTTCATATCTCCGAAGATCTTCTGACTTCGTCAAAAATCAATCAGCACTTCGTCTCTCTATTAATAGAAATCCATTGCTTTTTTGAATCATTCAAATCGGTTGATCCGCACGCCCGAAATCGTCGACAAGAAATTGTATCCACTTATACACACGCATACAAACACACACACAAAATGTTCAGAAACCTCTAAAACGTGAAGATATGCAAAAAAAATATTTTCGATTTTTGGACGATCACAATAACTTACCCTACGAGAAGTTAAAAATTGCTGAAACTTCCCGTACCGTAATTTAAAAATTTGAAGATCTTTAAAATGATTTTGAAGAATTTTGATTTTTTAATTTGCGAAAAAAAAATTACGTTTTTGAAAAATTTTAAGTTGTTGAGTTGTTTAATAAACTCTTCATTCCGTCAGTACAAGAAAAATGTTTTTTGTATAATTCAAATTGGTCGCTCCGTTCTCTCAAAAACTGAATTGCCATTTTTAGCACTTTTTGCCAGGTAACTTAGAAACGGCTGGACCTGCCTTTCTTAAAACTAATCAGCATGTCTTCGTATGTGCAAATCATAATTTGCAAGTACAACTTCAGACAAACTTTAACAATTTTTTATATCCTCCTTACAATTTTCTGTTGCTTTCTCTCGAATTTACCATGAACTCATCAGTCCATCTGACTTTTATTTATGAAAGCAATAATTTTTCTAAATAATGTGGCATTCTTGATATATTTATTCGTTCTGATGTTTTCGCATATGTTAAGCGTGTATTTCAATTTGAAATGTCAACATAACAGTAATATGACATTTCAGAGTAAAATGACTTGTTACATATGTGTCTGAAGAACTGTTACATGTATTATTTATTAGCGGTTAGACAGTTATCTTCAATCGAGATGATAGACTTGGTTCGTATTTAGATTTTCACTAAAGGGCAACAGGGCACTATCTACTACTGGTTTTACTTGGAAATCATTCAGATCAGAATAGAAATCGAACTTAAACTACTTCTGGTGAACTGGTATAGATAACCAGTAATTATAGCTTGAGAGGTAAAGCTTAGGTCGGTGTTTTCAGTTTCTACACTGTGAGTAAGTAAATTGTATGACTTTGTTGCATCTTTTATCTCTAGTAATTTAAATTTTCTCAAAAAACATGTATATTCGCAATTTGTAGTAATCTACTTCTATGTTATTCATAATAGAGAACAATTCCTAGTGAAACTAGTAAGGCTATAACTATGTTAAAAATGTTCGACCTTTGTTTGCCTCAGATAAACGTTTTCCACAGCCGGCGGCTAATATTTGCATGCGCTAACAGAATCGGATGAAACAGGTCTTATTCAAAACAAGAAAAGCTTATTTATTTTGAGATATTGAACCAGGAGTAAACTTGTTGAAGATTTAAAAAAAAATGATAAAAATATTGCACACAAAAGTACTTTTCAGGTATACTTTACATAGAAAGGTAGTCAAAAATATTGGAACATTTCACATGAAATTGATGACCAATCAATTAATATATAGGCTAATCGTGGAACACTAAATCACGAATGTTGTGAAGAATCTTTACATTGTGTATAGTATAATATATCATTTATTTAACTAAGAGACTAGCGAGCTCCTTACCTTGTCCAGCAATCAGGCAACAAGTTCTTGTGCCCTGATACCTCGGAGCAATTTAAAACTGAAGCAATTCTGTGGCTTCTGTTATTTTGTACTTATTTACATTTACATTTACCGAGATTTGCTGCTGTTTTATCCTGATTATATACAGATGGAAATTTGTAAAAGCTCCACTCAAGAATTTAAAAAGTTCACTCAACAATCTTTAGTGTCTTTGCTTTGCTTACCTGTAACAAAAGAAATCAATCATTAGTACAAAATATATGAATGATAAATGATAAATGAGTAATATAATACACTTTACAATTTTAAAACGTTTTGTATTAGTTTTTAAGATATCATATAAATCTCTGTGTGGAAAATTCTAATCACTATAAATTATTTATATAGAGCAAAACTTTATTGCGATGTGCAGTTATAGTTGCATGGAAAATTTTCTAATTTCTTTATGTCTTCTATCAACAAAAACACATAAAATGTCAGTTGTTTATCTTTATGCCTCTATAAAAGTTTTATCTGCCTAAAAAAATTGTTGTATAAAACACACTTATATAAAACAGATATTTCACTTTTCCATGCATCATTTACGAAATTGAAAGAATTTTTTTTTATTTTTATAATATTTTCTTTATAGTTTCTTTTCTAGATTTTTTATTATATCTAATATAAAATGTAGACTTGTATGAATTTTTACGCGAACATTATCATCAACTTAAAAATTTTATAGACTATCATATACCAAAACATATCTTCTGGTATAGAACATATCGAATTTAGAGATTATAATAGCAGATACTTTGCCATGTCCTCTTCATACATTAAAAACTTTTTATTACTACTCTGTTTACTGTTTAATTGACTTCTATTTAAAATTCTTTACTGAAAGTACAATCATAAAATTTATACCACATGATTCTGGAGCAGACAATTTGCGAGTGTTATGGCATTTAATATTATTTATCCGTTTACCATTTACTGTTGTGTATTATTCTGATTTATGGTCAGTATTTAAAAAAATGTGATTTAATGGCAAATCTGTTGTTGTATTACAACTTTTGCAAAATGTAGCTCGGTGTAACATGGGTGCGTGAGCGAGGAGCTATTACTTCATAATTCCTTTGGAGTTGTGATCTAATTTCGCAAATATCGCATTTAGTTTTTATGAATAACAAAATACTAGTTTGATATATAAATGACATATTATTAATAGAATAATATATATATATATATATATAATGTATTGAACGACATTATGGTATTCGTACGCATATCATACAAATATCGTACCAATATCTTACAAATATCGTACCAATATCGTACCAATATCGTAGCAATAACGTAACAATAACGTACTAATATCGTACCAATATCGCACCAATATCGTAATATCGTACAAATATCGTTTGGCAAGTATGTCTAAATCTGTGTATATTAATATATTATGTTTCGCTATAGAAGTAATATTTTGTCACCGCGAATCGTGATCTGTAATGTGTAATCCGTAATGCAATCGGCTACACGTCTATATCTAAATCTAATCTAAAAACCGCATCTGCCTTCTGAATCGTGCGAATTCCCGTGAGCAATAACTGAATGTTTTGGTACATCTACAAGTTCACAAATGTTTCATCGTTATATAATACATAATTTAAAAAATAGAGATTTTGCTAAATATTCTATTATGGCATGCTCTTGTAAGCATAAGTCATATTCACAGGTAATTTCCGCAAATTTTAGTCTATATAATAGAAAAATGTATGTAGGATTTAGTAATTCATTTAGGAACTATCTACGTAAGTATTAGATATTTCCATAAATATTTGAAAAACTGAAATAATTACATTAAATATTTTAAGAACTAATGATTATATCACTTTTGGTAAATACACAATAGACAGGATATAATTAAACAATTAGCCTTAATGCAAATTTCTGAAACTTCCCGTACCGTAATGAAATATTCGAGGAATCAAATACATTATTATGAATACTGTAACTAATATATGCCCGAAAACGTGGACGAAAATTGTATCCATACATACATACACACACACATCAATTTTGTCTGTAGTATGCCAAAAAGTTCAGAAACCAAACGTAAAGAAATGTGAAAATTTTCAATTTCAATTTTTTGACAATTTCAATAACTTTCCTAAGGGAAGTTTAAAAAATAAGGTTAAAATATGATAAATTATTTATCTATCCTCTTTAGCTTTTGGATGTACCTTTACGATTTGAATATAAGACAAAACTCGTATGTTGCAACCACAGAATATTACACCAACATCTTCGGTTGGTGAAAGTTCAAACCGTGACTCCTACGTCCTAATGTTGCAAAAATATCTATCGCTGTCATGTGTGTTTAATATACAATAATATATATGATAGGAAAATTGAAAACGTGATATTGAAAAGTGATGGTTTTGTCGTTTATTTTCGTGCAGCAACTTGCAATGAATATTAATCAACATTATTTATAGGGGTAATAATAGTTCGATAGTGTATTGGAAAATCAAGAATATAAAGTCTTTCGTCAAATAAAAATTAAGTCAAATAAATTTCTATTTTTAATTTTTTTTATCATATCAGCCAATACACAGTTATGTCAGTTATTAAAGATCTTCAAGTAGATGCCCATAAATAAATATTAAGCTTTATACTAAAATCTTTAACATAAGTGATAATTTGTTGTAATTATCACCATGTAATAAAATTCTATTGAACGAGTGTGGAAATTAGAAGGCACAGGTCAAAAGCTCGCCGACTCTAATGATCGCTCGTTACAGACATGTTAATTGCAATCATCAGTGTATAAGCAAATACCACAAATAAATGCTAAGGAAATTATTATGGTTATTATATGTATATTATTTAAGTTATATACATAAATTATTCAAGCTGCTATTCGGATAATAGTGATTTATGGCAGAAGGAAATCGAATTAGATTGAAGCTGCATATGGCAATATCCCTATTATAATCCTCATAGAGAAATCATTGTGAATAGCTTACGATAAATGTTAATATTTTTGTTAATGATAAATAACATTTTTAATGCAAGGAATAAGTTTTCTGTATTTATTTGAAATTATCTGAAAAACTGTTAATTATCTGTTACCTGCCACAACGAGAATTTGACAGGTATTCTTGTGTAACCTGACTATGTTAATTTATTGTGGATTATAAAACAAGATTTTTCTAGGAGTCAATAGCCAATGAACAAATATGAATGGTCTGATGACATTATTATCGAAGTTCCAATGGAAGTGAGACCGGTCTGACCCGCCTACTCAAGAATTAAGAGTAGAAGTCTAGTGCTGGAAATATATTGATCGATAGAAAATTCGATTTAAATGATATTGACTTCCAAATAAATTAAATATCAATATTGCAGATTAAATAGTGTAAACGTTTAAAACTAATTCTCGGATTGAATAGATATGTTATGGGTCTATCTTCGTATGAATTGTCAGTCACAAACTATCAAACACCTATATATTTGCTGTGTAATCAGTATTTTTAATACATGAAACCTAACTTCACGTATGCGTTTATCAATGAAACATCAGAAAGTTGCACTTATGATAAAATTGTAATTTGACGTGTGTGCGTTTACAATATAAGTTTTTAGTTTAACAAACTTATAAGAATTTTTCGATATTTAATATGTTCTGTTGGTTTAACAAAATAAAAAAAATTAAATAATTTATAGGAAGGTTTCTCTAGTTTAAGTTAGTATATAGCTATGTTTGCCATTGAAGTGTTCAATTATCAGCAAAAAAAATTAAATTATTTTGTTTCTAGACTAATTGCTTAATTTAACAAGAGAGCAGTCAAATATAAGGGATCCAATATGGCGGCGAGAGCAGCAAAAACTTTGTGGCGCCCTACTATCAAACCAATAATTTTACAAAAAAAGGGCTATTGATTGAAATGCAAGAAATTTTATCTTGTATAATTCGTACATAGCTGCCTTTATCGTAGAATGATCCGGAAAGGAGATATTTAAAAAAACTGTTTTTTGACGCCATTTTTTCAATATGGCGGCGGCTTGCCGTAAAATTCGAGGTGGCAAAGTTGAAATTCGTAAAGAGCATTCGATATCCATAAGATTACCAATTTTCAGAATTCCCGGAGTACTATACTAATAAAATGACCAAATTAATTATATTAATTTGTACAGAATATGCAATGTTATGTAAATGATTACATGTGTCTGAATTTCATTTTTGATAGAGTAAACGATGTTAAACATCGGTAGGTTATTTGTGGATAAAATTCGAAGTTATTCGTTAATTTTAAATTACAATATAGTGAGTAGTAAACTATAAAATTGCAATCTGATTAATGAATTGTCTTTTCGTAGATATACTGTTGCAAAACAATTTCATATCCTCTTCTTTAGCAATTTTATAAAACAAATCGTAAACCCTAATCTCATGATTGACATGTCGATTACATCGATAACTTCCTTTCGATGTTTTTTCCATCACTTCGGTTGCGACATTCGACCACACGTGAACTGCCCATTTGTTACATAATCCAAACGTATTCATCTTCATTTGTGTCATTGCGAGTAAAGTTCTCTTTTAAGATATTCTTGTAGAACACGATCGTTTATCCAATATTTTATTTATTCATAGGCCATAGCTTTGTAGATACAAAATGGTACAACGGAGATATTGGGCCAAAAATGGCTTTTTAGGAATTTATATTGTATTGTTATTGCATTGTTACAAGAATCTAATAGAGGAAGTAAATGGATAAAACGTGGAATAAGAGATTTAGATTTGGGATACACCAATAGCTATTTGTTTTGTATGAAGAAACCTACATTTATCATAAGAAATGCATTTTTATACTTCACCAAATACCAAATTAATTAAATTATATGGCATATTAAAGTGTATCTTTGTTACACTGTATTTAGTACATTATCTAGTACTTCATAAGATAGAAAATCATCATTCATTTCATACTCCATTTGTTAATACCTATTAAATAAAAATCTACATACGTAAGTAATCATGCCAATTTATGATAAGGAAATGTCTTCCTCCATTTCTTCTATTTTTACCAGCTTAGGTATTTCTATTCCGATGGCTATCTTCGCAATGACATAATCTAGTTACATGACTAGCAAATACCAGATCAGAAAATATCCGCGGACGTTCGTCTAAGACCATTAATAAGCTTTATAAGACATTTGCTTAGCAATAATTCGCCATGATGTTGCACAATTTGATCTTCTTAGATCATAGATCTCGCATATTCATATGCAAGTAGTTATTTTAAAATAAGGAGCTGGGGTAAGATTACAACAGATTCGGGAGGAAGAGAACTCAAAATTGTTCCAAATACTGTAGAAGTTGGAAAAAAAATCTATAGATTGGAACTAATGATAATAGAATTTTTAATTATTATGGATATGAGCAAAAGTATTCCTCAATGATAGCTCCAACTCTTAAGAAACGAGCTAAAATCTAGGATATTATAGCACTCAACAAATCTCGTTTATACATGTTATAAATACTCATGTAAACCAATTATATAATCCTGAGATATGCGGAATGCGTTCACTCAGCAAGTCAGCATAAATAATATAATTGATGGTTATAGTATAACACTCTATAATATATATTTTATACCATCAATCACTCGTCGGTCAAGTGCTAACAAATCTGCAGAATTTGTGTCAATAATAACTGATCACCAAAGAGAGACTTCATGTAATAATTTAGTGAGTACAAATTACCCACTAATTTTATATAATGAATAGTAATTTGTATTAGATAGACTCTCTTATAAGAAATTTTTTAGTATACAGAAGTGTTGAATATAATAATATATAAACTTTAAAATTCCCACATCTACATACTTACTAATAATAAAGTTGAAGATAAATATTTTATATCATTTTTTTTTTCAATTAGAAATAAAAAAAATATTTTCAGAGTGCTCTCATATAACTATTAAATATTGCAATAAACACAAAATTTATAATTATTACAATTTCTATAATTAATATTTTATTACAGATCTTTCCATTCGTGCACTTTATTTACCAGATCTCTCGGATTGGGGCCATTTCTTGGATGAAGTCCGTACCTTCTATTTAATCAATCCAATGTCAGATTATATTGCGTTTACAAAGCTCAAAAGATTATTATTAAGTCCGAATACGACAGTTTAGTTAATACGTATAGGTATGTACATATTGCATGCATATTATTCATGTAATTTGTTTTGTTAAATTTAAATTTTAACGGATTTTTTAATTGATTTATGTTATTTTTCAGCAATAAGTATTTTATTTAATTTGCATTGTTGATAAACATGACCATAAGAAACAAAATAAAATAATATTGGATAAAATAAGGAAGTATTTTTGAAATTATCAAAAATAACTTAGTTTCTAAATTTTATAATTAAAATATTTAATATTTGATATGTATACTATAAATTGTCTGAAACTATCATAGTTAACCATATAGATAGTCCGAAAATGTCGTAGACTTGCCTAAAAATGTCGAAAACGATCTGAAAATGTTGTGTACAGTCCGAAAATAGGAAAAAAGGTGTAAATATGTCGTACAACTGCCTGAAAATATCGTAGACCTATCTGAAAATGTCGTAGACCTGTTTCTAAATGTCGTAGACCTGTTTAAAAATGTTGTGAGCTATCTAGAAATGTCATGGATTTGTTTATTGGACAATGTCATTGTCAGTAGAATGTAATGGATTAGGCCATAGACCTGCCTGAAAATGTCGTAGACCTGCCTGAAAATATCGTAGACATGCCTGAAAATGTCGTAGACCTGCCCGAAAATGCCGTGGTTAGTCTGAGAAAATCATGGACAGCCTGCTAAATATTATAGGCTTGCGTATTATAAATACGATATCTGGCTGAAAATATCGTAGACCTGCCTGAAAATATTATGGACAGTCTGCAAATATTATAGACCTGCCTAAAAATATCGTAGACCAGCCTGAAAAGATCGACAGTCTGAAAAAATCATACTGTCTGAAAAAATCATGGACTGTCAGAAAAAATCATGGACAGTCAGAAAAAATGATGGACAGTCAGAAAAAATCATGGACAGTCAGAAAAAATCATGGACAGTCAGAAAAAATCATGGACAGTCAGAAAAAATCATGGACTGTCTGAAAATGTCATAGACCTGCCTGAAAATGTCGTAGACCTGCCTGAAAATGTCGTAGACCTGTTTGAAAACGTCGTGGACAGACTGAAAATATCGTAGACAAACAATGAAAGACTGAAAATGTCGTAAAGAGTCTGAATATATCGTAGACAGTCAGACAGTCAAAAATGACATAGACTGCAACAAAATGGCGTAAATAATTATCTCTCTCACATTTCGAAAGTATCCTTATAAATATATATAAATAACTTTTTCTAAGTATGGTGTATAAATTAGTAAAAAAGTTTTCTAAGTATGACGTACCTATAACAATTAGTTAATACTAGATCAATTTTTTAATTATTTTTATTGCACAGAGCGTAAACTGCCATAAACTTTTCAACAATTTTTAGTTGGAAAATTCTCATCCATAATAAATATCATAAATTTTAATTTTTCGAACATAATCAACTTTCCCATTTGCATAACAATAATATTCACTTGTTGGCTTTAGCCAAGAAAAGTATTTTCAAGACTCATATTCACAGTGAACTATTGACTGTATTGAAACAATAAAAGTTCGATTCGTAAAGAATCCATCACGTACGATAGTTCGTCTTTGGTCTTTCAAATTCTAAACAACAAGGCGTCGTTTGTCGTTTCATAACAATATATTATATCGTATTGGCTTGGCTTGGATGGCGTGGCGGCCGCGAACTCATTGTAAGGTCATGACGAGACCAAAGAGGTCTTCATCGTGTGACTAATAACAATACTCTTGACAAGAGAATGAATAAACACTTGCTAGATCAAGAGCTAATGAGAAAAAAAAATTATAAGAACAACAACCAAATTTAGACACCTGACACCCCATGATTTACACCCCTTAAAACCATAAGAAAAATTATTGAATTGTTTTTGAGATGGACACTTACTGTAAAAATGTTCATATAGCTTTTTTGTTAATTACAATTTGCAAAATCAATAAATAAAAAACTAGTGGTGCATGGCATCGTATCTTAAGGCAAATTGCTGGAACTTTCCGCACCAGAATTAAATATTCAATGAAAAAATCAGTATTCAATAAATATTGATCAATGATTAATAATAATTGTTTTAAACATTTTCAAATAGATAATTATAATCACTACATATTTTATCGTTCATAAAACATACAGTGATATTCTTATAGCCCAAAACACTTGAGAAAGTTTACATTAGCAAGAGGTGCCAAATAAATCCGTTTGAGGATATATTTCTTACGATTAGAATAACGCCTTTGAAATATATATTTTCGAACTGAATTGTAAATTTAAAATTGATGTATTATTATTTGAAAATTTTGAAAAAAAAAAATCTGAAAATTTTGAAATTTGGTTGAACCGTATAAGTGAACTTTAAAAATTAAAAATCTTAGTACGGGATCCAAAAAAATTGTAACAAAATTAGTCCACATGTTTAAAACCTTTATAAGGTGTTTGATAATTTGATGTGCATATATCCAATGATCATTTTTGATCGCCAAATATCATTTTTTTTACCTTTTCCTCTGTATCTCCAAAACCGCTAAACCTACCTTACCAAATTTCATCAATTCTTTATTTTGCCAATACAGGTAAAATATTTTTTGAATCATTCAAATCGGGTACTTCGTTATCTCAAAAACTGAATTACCGTTTTTGGCACTTTTTGTTCCGTGTTCGTATCCCCCGGATTCAAATCGTTTGATTTGTGCGCCTGAAATCGTGGACGAAAAATTGTATCCAAACATACATAAATACATACACACACATACATCCATATTTTCTAAAGTATGCCAAAATAATTTTTCGGCATTTTTTGCGATTACTATAACCTACCCTACGAGTAGTACACTGAAAATCACTGGTCTATAACAGGAACTAAATCGTCCAAAGTTTCTTCTTGAAAATGCGTTTGTTTGCCTTTCCTATTTTATTATTGAAATTAATATTATTTTATTTTAAATCCAAGACTTCAAAATCATTTATATATTGTACGGTACAATTAAATAAATTCTAAAAATGATCCATGAAGTAATGCCAAACGGCGGTTTCTGTATGGACAAGACAAGAAAAAACTGTGGGCTTTAGTATTAAATTATAATTAACTATTTCCAACTGTATAAAAATATATTAAAAAATATTATTTACAAAAATATTTTCATATGTCATGGCATAATTTTTTGTTTCGGATGTCAAGGCTGAATTGAAGCTACATCACTCCCCGCTGTTGACGTCACCGAACGGAAACACGTTGCACTTGTTTAAGAGATGTATATATAGCGCTATCCTTTCAATTCGTTCAAATAGTACTACTGCTGTCTAATTTGCTGTGGCCCGTCTTGGCGTACTGGATGGGTAGGCCGGTGGAAGACTAGTGGTCAGCGCGAGTTATTGTCTCCCCGGTGAACCAAAGTCTGGGCATACTGCCTAGGTATGCCCAGTAAGTCCAGTGATCAGAGTTAGTAAAGATGTTAGCCTACATTGACCTGAAGACTACTGTATATGTAGGCCAACGGAAGACCAGTGGTCAAAGCTAATAATCGTGCTGGTAATTACCGTTTGTTTCAGAATCCAATCGTTGCACTCGTGATTCTTGATGATCGTTGTTTTGTCGGTAGTTACCAATGTTGAAATGTATTAATTTATAATGGACCATTTTCAACTATATAAAAATATAGAAAAAATATCGTTTACAAAAATATTTTATATACCATAACATAATGTTTTGACAAAGGCAGATTCGATTGGATCAGTCGTTATCATTATGAGTCCTATATACTTGGCGTACGTAAATGTATTTCCTTTGATATATAAAAAATTTTATATCAGTTATTAATCGTTATTTGATTCATTTATCAAAGTTCTCCCCAGCTCTCCGTCTAAACGTATTACGGACGTCACGCTAGCAAACTACTAATTACGGAGCGGGGCTCGTGACCTAACATCGAGACCTTTCTATAAAAGACTCATATATATGTATGGAAAATATACATATGTACATCGAGATTTGTACTTCTTACAGTTAATGTTCTTGTGTTTGTGTTGTAAATGTGACAATGAGCGAGCGTCTGTCAAACAATTATACAATCGCGAA
>NW_020539726.1:28426911-28445530 GCF_003426905.1 Ctenocephalides felis
TGGTTTGGATAACAGTGGTTCTTAAGTACATTGTATGTACAACTTGAAGTCTATTTTGGATAACAGTGGTTCTTAAGTACATTGTATGTAACAACTTGAAGTCTATTTATTTATCACACTTCGAATTAAAAATACAACACGTTATAAGAAATCGAATGAGATGGAAATGGTGGCAACTAGTGCACTGGCAAATCCTGCAACTCACTTCTTGCTCTTAACTTTTTACGTATGTGTGATGATGGGCATATGGTAACGTTGATGATCAATTTGGCAGTTGATCAATTTTGAGACCCAATTCTTCCCCCTCCTTCCATTTGTTTATTTCAGAATAAATTCATTGAAAATTTGCTTCATATCAAAAGTGAAATATGAGTATAGCATTTTTTAATGTGATGTTCTAGATAATGCATTTATTATTTTACTTTTCTTTGAGAAACAATTCATCCAAATTTCATTTGTTCAATCTCTGTTAATCTCAAATTCACTGTGATTGTTCAGGTAATTTTGTATTTTAAAGTTTATTTTTGTTCCTAAAATTTTACTCGTTTTACTTGTTGTCCTTGTAAAATTTGTTGTTATTCAATGTACACAAGCTGTTTGGATTTTGGTAAGAACTTTAAAACATTTTAAAACTGGTGGGTTTCTGGTAATCTAAAAATTAATGAAATGGGAAACAACTTAGAAAAAATAAGAATTATTAAAAAAACTTATGTCGTTAAGTTATGGTAATCGAGGTTTGTGAATCAAAATCAAGAGCTTTGGCTTTGCAACTAGAAGGTTCTAGGTTCATATTCTTAACTCAACTCTATCAACATGATGTCAAGTAGTAGTGCTATCAGTTTTCTTTTGAAAAAATATAGATCAAAAACAAAATATGATTTTGAAATATATGAATTCAGAAAATAAGAACTATTCAAGAAAAGTATTAAGACATTATTAATTGAAGGCTTATCATTTCTCAGGAGTAAGAGTTGCAACCATAAATTTCTGATTCAATTTCCATCTGAGACAACCAGATATCAAGCAGTGATGATATCTATTTTCATTGGCAAAATTATAGATCTAAATATAAATAAAATAGTTTTTGTAAAATTTCTGTAATACTGCAATAAAAAGGACGAATATTTGGATGGCGTTCTTATAGCGTTCAGAAATAAATAATAATAGTGAAAATTAAACTAAATGATAAATCTTAAATAACCAAAAGTAAAGAACAGCTTATGGAACACACCTAGTTGTGATACCTGAATAAAACAATATTTTTAAATCGAAAAAAAAACAATTTTAAATATAAATTGTGTATATAACATTTTTACTATATTTCAGTAAATCTATAAGAGTTTTTTTTTAATGTAAATAAATAATAACGACCTAAATGAAAATTAATAGTTAAAAATCAAATACTAAAATCCGCATTTCAACTACGAATGACTCGAAATTTTATTACTCAAGTGTATTTGACAACTTTTACCATTGTAAATTTGATCTAGGCTTTGATTACAAATTTTCATGTCTGTAGTAAAAATTAAACGTTATTCAAAGAACTGTAAAAAATGTCTAAAATTTACATATTACTCAATATATTACCAGAAAAATGTTCCAATAAGCTCTATTCTAAATTACATTATAATACGTGTTTTCAACAGTAATCTCACTTAATTTTAGTATTTTTATTCACTAATATATTTACTTGTCACCATTTTATTTAAAATATGTCCAGTCGAGGGCATTTAGTAAATTTGTTCATTTAGAATTGTCAGCCGTATATCATAATGGCATAATGAAAAATCAACTCAATAGTTGTTTTTCCAATCGTTATAGTTTACTAATGTAATCAAATTAAAATGTTCGCAAAGAAAATTGAAAAACATTCAAAGAAATGAAAAAAATGACCACAATTCACATATTGCTGAATATATCACCAGAAAAATGATCCAGTAAGTTTTATTTCTTTACGTACACTTTACAACACGATACAACACTTTTTACTAATTTGTTTTTAATGTTTTCTAGCTTTTACTAAGGTTAACCAATTAAAATGTTCAGAATAAAAATTTTAAGCCGTTTAAGAATAAGTAAAAAAACGTCCTAAATTCACATTTGCCTATCTGTCAAAATACTAAATATAATGAATACTAAAAAACTAAAATAAACGACGAACTAGCTGTAAGAGGAATTCTGTCTTAAGGCAATTAGGGCAAATTGCTGGAACTTCCCGTACCAAAAATTATTATTTTTTTTTAACACGATTAACATTTTTGAAAAAAAATTTTTTTGAAAAAATAAGATTTTTGAGAAACTATAAATTGGACAAAAAATTAGTTTTTTTTAAAAAAAAAAATTTTTTTTAAAAAAAATTTTTTTTTAAAAAAATTTGTTTTTTTTGAAAAAATTTTTTTTTTCTTTATTTTGACATTTTGTGGAAGATCTGAACTTTTTTTTTAAAGCAATCGTACTGCTTTAACTACATAGGGACAAAATATAAAGCGCGTAAGCGCCGCGTCGCTGTCTAACGCATACGCATTGGTACGGAACCGATAGGAATGTTAACAAAATGTATACTTATTGTTAAAATCTCTATAAAATGTCTGATAATTTGATGTGCATATGTCTAATGATCATTTTTGACCACCAAATGGCTCATTTTTTTACTTTTTCCTCTAT
The DNA here is from genome assembly GCF_003426905.1 of Ctenocephalides felis. NCBI lineage: Eukaryota > Metazoa > Arthropoda > Insecta > Siphonaptera > Pulicidae > Ctenocephalides > Ctenocephalides felis. Next base: position 28,429,576 of record NW_020539726.1, read on the forward strand.
ATCTCCGAAACCGCTGGACCTACCTTCATGAAAGTTGTATCGATTCTTCATCTTGTCAATACAAATAAAATGTTTTTTGAATTATTAAAATCGGACGCTCCGTTCTCTTAAAAACTCAGTTACCGTTTTCGAAACTTTTTGCCCCGTATTTTCGGAACGGCTTGACCTGCCTTTGCCAAAAACTAATCAGCACGTCTCCTTATTAATACGGATCGAATGTTTTTTGAATTATTCAAATCGGTTGATCCGTGTTCCCGAAATCGTCGACGAAAATTTGTATCCGCACATACATACACACACATACATACATACATACACACACACACACACACACACACACACATACATCCATTTTTTCTAAGGTATGCCAAAATGTTCAGAAACCTCTGAAACGTAAAGATATATAAAAATTTTCATTTTCGATTTTTTTGCGAATACTATAACTTGCCCTACGGGAAGTTAAAAAACTAAATCAATTGAATCTAAACCAACTACCTCATTCAATATCATATATAAATCAATTTTAAATTTAGTTACATTCAAAAAAGTAAAAACTTCTGGACCAATGATAAGCAGTCCCCGACGCGGGTATTCTTACACGCCCTGTTAAAAATTATTTTATTGCTATTATGAAGTGAATAAATTTTTTGTCCAACATTTGAGAACCTCTGTCCATTGCGTGTGGATCAAATGAATATAAAAAAAAACAAATTTATTATCATTATTATTATTATTATTAAACGTGTTTATTGGCACGGGTTTTGACGTGCGTGCATTGAAGAGTGAACACAGACAGAATATAATATGCAGCCTTATATATATAATAAGAAAGCCGTCTAGTAACTAATCTTTTCGCGTGTACCTAACAAATAATTTTATTTGCAGCAGATGATGATATTCTATCGTGTTTCCATTCGCAACAAAATTACTTTATAGAATAATTCAACTATTCAATTATATTTTATGTGTTCGAGTAATGTTGTATGAAATTCATTACATTTTAACGTTGGAGTTGAAACAGTTATTGTGGAACGAGTTAGAACCGTTCAGTAATGGACTTTGTAGATGGTGATCATAATAATAAATTGATTTTTGGTAAATCTGGATTATTATGGCATAAGAATTTTTTGAGTAAAACTTCTTTAGGCGGGACAAGGGCGTAAAACTGCGAAAATGCAACGGAAGTTGCGTTACGCCTGAACTGTTCGTCATTCGCTCTCGATGAAATCGTTTCTATACGGGTCGATTGTGATTAGCCGTTGTGTCACGTGAATAGAGATCTTTCATTGTATCGGAATGCCATTGGATTTTAAGGTTACATCGTAGTACAAATCTTTGTTTATAAAAAAATGCCTGAATCAGAAAAATATTTTACCCTGTCCCCCGTGAATAATTGTAATAAAAATATTAAAACAAATGAAACATATGTGCCGTGTACGAAACGTAAGTTCAATGTAATAATTTCTATATTATTCGTAGTTTCTATTAATTTTTGAAGTTAATAAAATAGAAAATATTTTTACAAGCAAAACAGATATTACAGCCGCTCAAAAAATGAGATTGTATCGCCAGCGAAAAAGTAAAAAAAGTACAAGCAGTCAATTAATGTATATTAATTTTAATTACGCAAAGCTCTTCAAACACAATTATACATAATGAGTGAAATTGTGAAAACAATATTTATTTAGGCGTTGTTCAACATAATCCACTGTGTGAACGAATATTATAGAATTCATTAATCAGCAATTTCTTCATTTCTCTAATGAAGGTTCAAGTCTTAAATGCTAATTACAATGACAAACCGATCATTTGATACATGAAGTATGATTTTAATTACATTATTGTTTTCAATTATTATAAATATTTTTATTGCTATTATAAATGCATAATTTATAATTTATTATTATATAAATATGTATAATGGTTGACATTAATAAATGCATTTGATAGGGAAAAAAGGACCATCTGAGCTTTTATCCTGGGCAAGGTATAAACAATAAAAAATAGTGAATTAAGTTAAAAAGACTAATTTTACAAAAAATACATTAATCCAAAAGTTATTTCTACTCTGCCGATGATTATTTTTGACGAAATACAGATCAAGGTTGTATACAGTGTTATCTGTCTAAAAATGTATCCGTGAATTTTATATTTTGCATTGATTGAATAATGAAGCTATTATTCGGTTAAATCCCTTTAGAATTAGAAATAAGACATTGGATCTGTTTGCCCTCTGGGGTAAAACAAACCAGGTGACTAATTTTTGAAAAAAAAGGCGAAGAAAACGCATTTCTACAATTATGAATTAGCTGGGAGGTTGTTATTAGTTGTACTGAACATAGTCAGATAGTTGTTTGTTTGTGATATAATTGGTTTGGTTTTCACAATATAATAGCTCAAAGTCAAATTGAACCATTGGACCATTGCGCTCCCCCTTCCCTACATCAATCAGAATTTAGTTATTAGTGCACTTTTCAACAAGTGCTTCATACATACTATCAAATATATATAAATTTCCAACGATCCAGTGTCATATCCATAAATCTGACTATTATTATCGAAAGATTCGCATTCGAACAGTTTATGAAACTGATATTATTCTCTTCTACATCCGCAACATCCTGAATTTATAATGACCACTATTTACTTCGCCGATAACACTTGCAGTTTATGTAGTAAGGCGAACAATATTTCAAGTTAACAATCGCGCTGACGCTCTCTGCTCCAGCTTTTGCTTCCTTGTATTAAATTACAGACATTCTTTTTTTTTAGTTGGATTTGTTTTTTGTAACAGTGTTATCAGAGAGAATGTTTAGTGCACTAATAACGGTATTAAAATGTGAAATCTCCGTGGATGATCTGTTTGTGAAATATCGTATTACGCGGGTAATCTAGACCTGAGTTAGTAATGGAACTGATGCACCGATATTATATATATATATATATATATATATATATATATATAAATATTATTTAGAAATATGAACAAACTATACTCTCTTTTGCACAAATTTATTAAATAATAATTTCACAAACGTTTCGAGACTAGGTTTGTCCCATCATCAGTGTGTTATAATTTAAAATCTGAAATATGGAAACCTATATTAGCATTATGCGTTATCCGTTACAAGTCGTTTACTATACTGAACTGAATTCTCTATCAAGGTCAAATACATGAGTCACTAAATAGCAAGTAGGAAGAAAAAGGAATAGAGCCCAGTTAAAAAATAGATGTCGCTAAGAGAAAAACATTTTATGAAGAATATTCTATATATATATATATATATATATATATATATATATATATATATATTATACTCAAATTAAACATATATATCAACATCAAATTCAAGACTATTCAAATATATATATATATATATATATATATATTATATATATATATATAATATATATATATTATATATACCTCTATTAAACAAAAAGTGTCTTAATAAATATTGTGTTTCAATGAAATGAAAAAGTAAAATAGTTACTGAAAAATGTGATGGTATAATTTTGTTCCTATAAATTTTTATATAAAAAATAAATGTTATAATTAAAAGCGAATTAACTCAGGAATAGATATAATTTAATTAGAAATACTAAACGTGTGGTATAGGACAAACTAATCATCTGTTCTACTTCGGTCAGCTCGATATGAAACAGTATGTTATCAATTTTTTACTTTTGTTCATCGAGGATATTTACGAAAAGTTTCAATACTTTTTCCACCAGCTCTCATTTTTTTCTATATCATTTGCAAGTTCATGTGCAATGTTATTTGTTCATAGCTTTGATAAATTGTATTCTTGGTGCTCTGCACTTACAAGGTCCATGATGATGGTCAGTTTGTATTTCTACTTATGTACATTTGCGAGTGACTGGTAAATAATGGTAACTTGAGGAAGGTTAAGGGTTATGCTTGTTGCAGTTATGCCTTTTATGTTGGTTTAAATTAGTCTTGGTTTGCTCAAATGGACTCCTGTCATTGTAATAATTTCGTATGTGGAAATTATTAATATGTAGAATACATATTTGCTGTAAAACTTAATAAATACTAACAGTATTGAAAAAAGGTGTAAGGTTTACACGCGATTGAAGTAAAACGTTTTTGCTATCGTACGAGATGACATTTAAGTTGAAAATAAATATTAGGTTGTCAAATATCTCCCTTCCGCTTTTTTGCATTGCATTGCATACAAAAAGGCGGAAGGGAGATATTTGACAACCTAATATATAAAAAGTAAATAAAAGTATCGTAACTTTTTTGTCAATGTGAATTGTCCATCTAGTGAGTTTTCATCTTTTCTGACCAAATTTCTTTACATTATAGCCCTTAAATCTGAATATGCATTATTTATTCATATCAAAACACAAAATGAATTTTGGGACAATATAAATTTTTAAGCCCTGCTCTAGCTCTGAAATTTCTCTCTTTGATTATTGAAGTTAAATAATTTAAGTTTAAATTAATTTATGCTTCCATAAAAGTAAGTTTGTACCATGATGACTATAAAAGATGCATCATCGTTTATATAATGTGCTCCTAAATCAAAACCCAGCATGCTCTTTGTCAGTTTCATAGCGAACATTTGAAATGCAAAACTAATTGTTAATGTAATATTATTAATATACTATCATAAATATTGAATTCATACATAATTAGTGGTCGCATATTTAAAGTAAACGTTTTTATGGATAATAATCCGCTAGTAATCTTCGTAATGAAGACAAAATTCCATCACAATTACGGATGAAAACTTTTTTAACTTCCTGAAGGAGAAGTTTATGTTTCCATAAAAAAATCCGATTTGCTAGTTTTATGTTTTCTCGACGTTTCAAACTATTATGAATCGAATGAGACCAAATTTAGAGAAAGTATGTGTGTGTGTGAATAGAAATTTCCCTTAAATCGACATTTTCTCAAAAACGGCTGGACAGATTTCAAAAATTTAAAAGACATTCGATGTACTTTGATAAGGACTAGCGTTTGTCAGTTTTGTGCGGCGATCGTTCGAGCCGTTTCTTCGTAAATTGCAGGAAAGTAAAACAATTATCGAAAGATATTATTTGAGAATCGTGCTGATTAGTTTCGGACAAAAATCGGCCGCGCCGTTTCTTCATGATTAACTGTTAAATTTTTTTGATGAAACTTTTTATGCTGATAGACATCAAGTCGTTTAATTTTAAAAATTTATCAAAGTTTGGAAAAATATGATCAAAGTCAAAATTTGTGTCCAAAAGTCGCTTTTGTGATGTGATTAGTCAAAATTTGAATATAACAAATTTAAAAGCCATTTTTTTAAATTAGCAGAAAAATAAGTCTACAAAACTTCTCTAGTTGTGTGAAAAATGTTAACATTAATTTAAATATACAAATAATATCACCATAATCACTGGTCTTCAGTGACTACTTAAAAGGTACGTCCAGTCTTCGGTTCATCGTAGTTAACGCATTTACTACCTGATACCGGACTTTCGTTGGTATACCCATTTGGTATACCCAGACCTCAGTGTTTATTGCTGACACAAAAGTTAATTCAGAGCCTAGACCAAGGACTACGTACATGATATATGTAATCGCGCAGTTGAAAATTTCATCTAAATATCTGAATCTCAATTTTGGTTGAAGAAGTCAATTATTTCGGGAAGTCAACACATTTCGGAAAGTTTCTGTAACTCCCCTTAAGGCAAAATGCCACTTTCAACTAATCATTCTTCTAATTTATTCTTATATATAAAACATTTAAATTCTATTTATCAGTCTTTTCGACGACTTCACGGTTTCTAGAACAACTAATCAGTTGAAACAATTAGCAGGTACTCAAAATTAGACTAAATAGCCTATTCTCTTTGGTCTTTGGCATAATAGGTATGTTATGCCACAAGTCTCCCATTAAACGCAAAAAGAAGGAACAAGCGCTTTAACCGATAATGCTAACGAGACATATTGATACAGAGGTCTATTTTTTACAATTCAACTAATTTTTATGATTGAACTATTTCTGCAAGGACTATAATATATCAAGGTGTTTGGTTTGACTATCAACTGTATCAACATGCAAAGTTTCATCAAAATTCCCGAAGAGTAAACCTAAAATTCTCCTTGTTAATCGAAAATGAAAATGTTTATATATGTAATGTATATGTTCTTTATATTATACATATAATGTAAAGAACATTCAAAGGTTTCTGAACATTTTAGTAAACCTACCATTTTTTACAAAAATTTCAAAGTTTTCAAAAAATGTTAAGGCTTTTATAAGAATTTTAATAATACAATATAATTTTAAGGTATTCGGTTTGACTATCAAGATTTCATCAAAATTCGCGAAAAGTAAAACCTAATGTTTTCCTTGGTAACTTTTATACCCGGCCTCGGTCTATTTCCGTGGTACCAATGTACTCGTATAGTAGCCCCTCTGGGCGTGAGCGATAGTCGCGTGCCACGGGCACTCCGCTCCGAAAGGAGAACTCACTCACTTAATAGGGCTGGTTAATGCAACTAACTATCTGCAATTCAATGTTACCGAGTTAACATACCTGGCTATTTGCCTACATTATATTTGAATATTCTCCTAAGAGGCAGTCGCAAATATTTGCATTTCAACAGGAGAAAAATCGAAACATGTCATGGTTTGGGAAAGGTACTTGATAGCATATTAATTCCACTAAATCAATGATGGTAAACAAGTAATAAAGCACTTTTAGGTTGAAGTATATTAACATAGATATGTAAACGAATTTTTTTACAATAGACAATACACACAATTTGATTGGTTTATATTAATGACAGTAAAGTAAATCGATACCCTTTTTCAATTGTCAATCTAAAAATCGAGAAATCTAGAAAATTTTCAACATTTCTGAATAAAATTCTTTAAATTACAGCCCAGGCATATTTAATTCTGGATGTGCGTTACTTATTTATTGCCATTGCCAATCTACACACAATACATTCTGCAAAAATATAAATTTGTAAATAATAATATAAATTTGTAAATTATTTGCAAATCATCTATAAAGTTACATATGTAAATGCATATACTAAAATTTAGTTGTATGTGCATTTATAAATAAATAGCAGTTAATTAAGAGTTAATAAATATCAAAATCGAAGATAAGTATAGGAAAAAGCCGCCCACAATGTTCCAATATGACTTTTAGTAATACACTGTAAAAACCTAATAAACTACATCGCAATACATAACACATCACACAAGCAACTATAGATATATATTTTTAGTGAAATTTCCAGCTGATTCCTAATTATATTTTTTTTTGCTAGTTTTTTTAATCTTATCAACTGTCCCTCTTTGAACCACAGGCAGGGTGAAAAGAAAAACCCAGGGGCAAACAAATCCAAGTCTTATTTTTAATTTTAAAGATATTTTATGAAATAATTGCTACATGATTCAACTAATGCAACATATAAATTTCATGAGCACTTTTTTAACTTCCTGTAGAATAAGTTATTGCAATCGTCCAAAAATCGAAAACAAAATTTTTTGCACGTCTACACGTTTTAGAGGTTTCTTAACATTTTGGCATACCCTAAAAATTCGTGTGTGTATGTGTATGTATGTGCGGATACAATTTTTCGTCCACGATTTCGGGCGCACGGATCAACCGATTTAAAATATTCAAAAACCATTCGATTGGTCTATCCGTTTCGGAGATACGAAGCAAACAAGCAAAGAGTGCAGAAAATGGAAATCGAGCTTTTGAAAGCACGGAGCATCCGATTGGAATAACTCAAAAAACATTCGATTCCTATTGATGGGGAGACGTGCTAATTAGTTTTTGGCAAAGACAGGTCCAAACTTGTTACAGATTTAAAGATGAAGAGCTAAATGTGCAAAAATAGTAGCTTTTGAAAGAACAAAGCATCCGATTAGAATGATTCAAAAAACCTCTTGCTTGTAATGACTAAACGATGGTTTTTGGGTATAGCAAAAAAATAATTTCTTGTTTCATTTTAATTAAAAGCTAAATTTTCAAAACTCAATTATATCCTTGAAATATCACTTATAATAATATATTTGAAACATTCAATATTCTGTGAATACTTCATGACGGTACGGGAAATTTCAGCAATTTGCATTAAGGCACAATGCCATACACCACTAGTTTATCTTATATTTAACCTCGGTCTGTTACTTCGTCAGAAATATGTACCAACACAATTGAAATAACTATTAATTTAATTATTTTAAAACTCTGGTATAATTACTTTTTGAAGTCAATCTTTTTAGACCGGACCTTTTAGCCCCGCTCTATTCTACTTTTATATATATATGCATATATAATTAAATTATAATTATATAAAAATAATTTCATTTAGAAACCTGCCAGCCCTTGCAGATCGTTCCAATTGATGTACGCGATTCGATTAAGGCAAAAGAGCACGCGTCTGCTCATTGTATGGAACGTACCGACAATCAAGTTGGTGAGTTCGCATAAATGCATATGAATTCACTACATACATATATAAGAAAAATAAAATAGACAATAAACTTAAAACGTATGCGATAGTTGCAGATTTAAACATTCTTAAACTCCTCCGATAAAATGGACATATATCAACATATAGGATCACAACTACTGATTTGGTAGTAAAAGGTAAGCAATGGTGAATTTCATCTAATTTGGTTATTACCATCGGCTCTCGACTATTTTTCCTATATGTGCATTCTACTTAACAGTTGCTTTCATTTACATTTTTCGACCTCGCATTATAAAAAACGGTGATCGGATGCCAAGATGATTGTAGACCAATGATAAACTGACAATGCCAGACGCACAGTCGATTTCAGTTCAGTCATTGAATGTAAATAGCATAAACGTGACTATTAACAGTAATTGCTACAACTGAGTTACATATCGAAGCTCTATCACATATATCTTAGATACTTGAAGTATTTATTTGCTCCTACTTATTGGAGAAAATGTTACCTCTGTCCGATCGTAAAAATAGACCTTGGTAATGGATGGTTGTCGTATTTGGATCAGGGTGGATATGGTTGGATTGGAGTTATTATCTGCTAATAACTTGTGAAAAATTATTTTAGAATGAACTAATCATAAATACTAGTTAACATTTGACATGTTTTACAATGTATTTACGGATCAATATAACTCACTTCCAAGTATGTACTAACAATCAAGTAACCATCACGTCCGATACGCTGAATCGATACATCCGCGCTAACACGTTCCTCAAATATTTACACCTCTAGACCGTTCAAAAACAGAATTATTCCGAATTGACCTCAGAGTGACCTCAATCTGTAACCTGGGCAAGTAACCACAAATCATTTCTCAAATAATATGTACATTATTTGTGTACCTACGCATGCCCGTTTACTCATTGTTCGGAAATTTCACATTTATCTCTACGCATGGGTAGGGCATCGGGCATTTAGCATAGTTAGAAAGACGAATGGTGAAGGAAAATTGTATAAATAAAATATAATCTTTGGCATCTTTTGGAAGAGTTCTTAGGTTGTTTTTAAGCATGCATTTTACATTGTCTTAAATTTGTCTCGGGGCAAAATTGTGTCTCTCGCATGCGTTTTTCGGCGTATTTTTATATATAATGATCGGTCGTCCGTCGGTCAGTCGCCGTGTTTTTGATTTTGCAATCGCGTGCTTAAAAGCGGCATTAATTGTGTCCTAGGGGCGACAGAGCCATCGAACTGCGGGTCCAAATTAATGCTGCTGACCCCAAAGTACTCATTTTTATATAATACAGATGTAAGATAAAACCTGAAAAACTATACATTCTAGAAATGTATAAATTGAATGGTTTACCTTAGGAATGCATATTGGTTTTCGTAATGAATAAATCAACTAGTGATACATGATATCGTGCCTTAAGACAAATTGCTGGAACGTCCCGTACCGTAATAAAGTAGTCGAAATTTTTAAATGTTTTTAGCTCGAATTAAATTTAAAAGCCGCATCATTGTCGATACCTTAAATAAAATGATTTTTTGGAAAAAAAATATTTTTGAAATTTTAAAATAAAAAATAATTTTTTTTGCCTTCCTCAAAATATAACCATTTCCTCACACTGCAAACACAAGCAAAACTTTTTTCAAATTATTCTAGTCAGATGCTCCGTTCTCTCAAAAGTGTCATATATTGTATTCTTTGCTCTGTATCTCCAAAATGGAAGGACCGATCTCTGGCAAAAACTAACCAGCACATCTTCCACTTAATAGGAATCGGTTTCTTTTTGAACCATTCAAATCGGTTAATCTGTACGCCCAAAATCGTCGATACAAAATTGTATCCACACATACACACACAATATTCATTGTTTCTAAGGTGAGCCAAAATGTTCAGAAACCTCTGAAACGTGAAGATATGCAAAAAAAATTATTTTTGATTTTTGGACGGTTACAATAACTTACCCTATGAGAAGTTAAAAATTGCTGGAACTTCCCGTACCGTGATTTAAAAATTTGAAGATCTTTAAAAAATGTTTTGAGAATTTTATTTTTTTTAATTTGTTTAAAAAAATTACGTTTTTGAAAAATTTTAAAATGTTGAGTTATTTAATCAATTCTTGATTCCGTCAAAACAAGAGAAATGTTTTTCATAAAATTCAAATCGGCAGCTCCGTTTTCCCATAAACTGAATTGCCATTTTTAGCATGTTTTGCTCCGTAACTCCGAAATGGCTGAACCTGTCATTGCCAAAACTAATCAGCATGTCCCCGTATGTATTTCTTGAAGTGCAATCACAATTTTCAAGTAGTACTTTATACAAGTTGTACCCATTTTTTATATTCTCCTTACAATTTTCTGAAACTTTCTCTTGAATTTACCATGAACTCATCTGTCCACCTGACTTTTATTTATGAAAGCAATAATTTTTCTAAATAATGTGGCATTCTTGATATATTTATTCGTTCTGATGTTTTCGCATATGTTAAGCGTGTATTTCAATTTGAAATGTCAACATAACGGTAATATGACATTTCAGAGTAAAATGACTTGTTACATATGTGTCTGAAGAACTGTTACATGTATTATTTATTAGCGGTTAGACAGTATCTTCAATCGAGATGATAGACTCGGTTCGTATTTAGATTTTCACTAAAGGGCAACAGAGCACTATCTACTACTGGTTTTACTTGGAAATCATTCAGATCAGAATAGAAATCGAACTTAAACTACTTCTGGTGAACTGGTATAGATAACCAGTAATTATAGCTTGAAGGTAAAGCTTAGGTCGGTGTTTTCAGTTTCTACACTGTGAGCAAGAAAATTTTATTACTTTGTTGCATCAGTTTTTCTCGTAATTTAATTTTCTCAACAAAACAAGTATATTCGCAATTTGTAGTAATCTACTTCTATGTTATTCATAGAGACCATTCATAGTGAAACTAGTAAAGCTATAACTATTTTGAAAATGTTCGACCTTTGTTTGCCTCAGATAAACGTTTTCCACAGCCGGCGGCTAATATTTGCATGCGCTAACAGAAACGTTGAAACAGGTCTTATTCAAAACAAGAAAAGCTTATTTATTTTGAGATATTGACCAGGAGTAAACTTGTTAAAGATTTGAAAAAAAATTGTTAAAATTTTGGCACATAGAAGTACTTTTCAGGTATACCTAATATAGAAAGGTAGTTAAAAACATCGGAGCATTTTACATGCAATTAAATCGTGAAAGATTAGATCACGGAATTTGTAAAGAATCTGCACATTAACTAGTGACTGTGTGAATAGTATAATATATTGTATATTTAACTAAGAGATTGGCCAGCTCCTTACCTTGTCCAACAAGTTCTTATGCCCTGATACCTCGGAGCAATTTAAAACTGAAGCAATTCTGTGGCTTCTGTAATTTTGTACTTATTTACATTTACATTTACCGAGATTTGCTGCTGTTTTAGCCTGATTATATATAGATGGAAATTTTAAAAGCTCCACTCAACAATTTTTAACTCAACAATCGCTAGTGTCTTTGCTTTGCTTACCTGTAACAAAAGAAATCAATCATTAGTACAAAATATATGAATGATAAATGATAAATGAGTAATATAATACACTTTACAATTTAAAACGTTTTGTATTAGTTTTTAAGATATCATATAAATCTCTGTGTGGAAAATTCTAAGCACTATAAATTATTTATATAGAGCAAAACTTTATTGCGATGTGCAGTTATAGTTGCATGGAAAATTTCTAATTTCTTTATGTCTTCTATCAACAAAAACACATAAAATGTCAGTTGTTTATCTTTTATGCCTCTATAAAAGTTTTATCTGCCTAAAAAAATTGTTGTATAAAACAACTTATATAAAACAGATATTTCACTTTTCCATGCATCATTTACGAAATTGCAAGAATTTTTTTTTTATTTTTTTAATATTTTCTTTATAGTTTCTTTTCTAGATTTTTTATTATATTTAATATAAAATGTAGACTTGTATGAATTTTTACGCGAATTTTCAGCTGAATATAATGAAAACAATTATTCAAACTCTAGTAGAACTGAACATTATCATCAACTTAAAAATTTTATAGACTATCATATACCAAAACATATCTTCTGGTATAGAACATATCGAATTTAGAGATTATAATAGCAGATACTTTGCCATGTCCTCTTCATACATTAAAAACTTTTTATTACTACTCTGTTTACTGTTTAATTGACTTCTATTTAAAATTCTTTACTGAAAGTACAATCATAAAATTTATACCACATGATTCTGGAGCAGACAATTTGCGAGTGTTATGGCATTTAATATTATTTATCCGTTTACCATTTACTGTTGTGTATTATTCTGATTTATGGTCAGTATTTAAAAAAATTTGATTTAATGGCAAATCTGTTGTTGTATTACAACTTTTGCAAAATGTAGCTCGGTGTAACATGGGTGCGTGAGCGAGGAGCTATTACTTCATAATTCCTTTGGAGTTGTGATCTAATTTCGCAAATATCGCATTTAGTTTTTATGAATAACAAAATACTAGTTTGGAATATAAATGACATATTATTAATAGAATAATATATATAATGTATTGAACGACATTATGGTATTCGTACGCATATCATACAAATATCGTACCAATATCTTACAAATATCGTACCAATATCGTAGCAACAACGTAGCAATAACGTAACAATAACGTACTCATATCGTACCAATATCGCACCAATATAGTAATATCGTACAAATATCGTTTGGCAAGTATGTCTAAATCTGTGTATATTAATATATTATGTTTCACTACAGAAGTAATATTTTGTCACCGCGAATCGTGATCTGTAATGTGTAATCCGTAATGCAATCGGCTACACGTCTATATCTAAATCTAATCTAAAAACCGCATCTGCCTTCTGAATCGTGCGAATTCCCGTGAGCAATAACTGAATGTTTTGGTACATCTACAAGTTCACAAATGTTTCATCGTTACATAATACATAATTAAAAGAATAGAGATTTTGCTAAGTATTCTATTAAGACATGCTCTTGTAAGAATACCATATTCACAGGTAATTTCAATAAAATTTCTATCTATATATTAAAGCAAAATTATGTAGCATTTATTTGTTCATTAGGGTGGTCCTTAATATGGACATTTACGAATTTCTTTGCTCCCAAAGGCTCAAAGTTTTGTATGGAAATAGAATACAAAATTTTCAAAAAATTTAAAAATGTTTTTATATATAACTTAGCGAACAAATAAATGAGTTTTATTCAAAATTCGACGCTTTACAAAACAAATTATAAAAAACCTGTTTTGCAGAGCGTCGAATTTTCAATGAAAAATGACACGAATTGTCACTTTTAATTCATTTGTCGCTAAGTTATACCTAAAAAAACATTTTATAATTTTTTCGAAACTTTTTTCATTCTATTTCCAAACGAAGCTTTGATTGAATTGGGCACTATCTAAAAGTTAATATTAAGAGCTAAAACTTTTAGAGAATTTTTTTTATCAATTTCGAAGCATTTGAGCCCTTGGGAACAAAGAAATTCGAAAATGTTCATATTAAGGACAACTCTATTGCTCATTTAGGAATGTTCTATGTAGATATTAGGTATTTCCATAAATATTTTAAAACATGAGATATAATTATTTATTTCTTTTAATCTTTCGATAATTTTGCCAGAGCATGAGATAATTACATTAAATATTTAAAGAACTAATGGTTAATGATATAAAATAAGGTTTATACATAATATTATTTATCTATCCTCAGTATCTTTTGGATGTACCTTCACAATTTGAGTATAAGGCAAAACTCGTATGTTGCAACCACAGAAGATTACACCAACATCTTCGGTTGGTGAAAGTTCAAACCGTGACTCCTACGTCCTAATGTTGCAAAAATATCTATCGCTGTCATGTGTGTTTAATATACAATAATATATGATAGGAAAATTGAAAACATGATATTGAAAACTGATCGTTTTGTCGTTCATTTTCGTGTTGCAACTTGCATTGAATATTAATCAACATTATTTATAGGGGTAATAATAGTTCGATAGTGTATTGGAAAATCAAGAATATAAAGTCTTTCGTCAAATAAAAATTAAGTCAAATAAATTTCTATTTATAATTTTTTTTATCATATCAGCCAATACACAGTTATGTCAGTTATTAAAGATCTTCAAGTAGATGCCCATAAATAAATATTAAGCTTTATACTAAAATCTTTAACATAAGTGATAATTTGTTGTAATTATCACCATGTAATAAAATTCTATTGAACGAGTGTGGAAATTAGAAGGCACAGGTCAAAAGCTCGCCGACTCTAATGATCGCTCGTTACAAAACATGTTAATTGCAATCATCAGTGTATAAGCAAATACCCACAAATAAATGCTAAGGAAATTATTATGGTTATTATATGTATATATTTACGTTATATACATAAATTATTCAAGCTGCTATTCGGGTAAAATTATTTATGGTAAAGCAAATGGGACTGGATTGAAATTGCACAAGAAAATATCACCGCTTGTAAAAACCAACAACTTTGTAGCTTGAAATATTTATTCATATTATTCATTCATATATATTCTAACAATTTACAAAACAAACAGCTATTGGTGTATCCCAAATCTAAATCTCTTGTACCACGTGTTATCCATTCTTATCCTCTATTAGACTCTTATAACAATGCAATAACAAGACAATATAAATTTCTAAAAAGCAATTTTGGCCCAATATCCCGTTTGTACCATTTTGTATCAACAAAACTATGGCCTATGAATAAATAAAATATTGGATAAACGATCGTGTTCTACAAGTATAGCTTAAAAGAGAACTTTACTCGCAATGACACAAATGAAGATGAATACGTTTGGATTATGTAACAAATGGGCAGTTCACGTGTGGTCGAATGTCGTAATCGAAGTGGTGGAAAAAAGATCGAAGGGAAATTGTCGATGTAATCGACATGTGGATCATATATATCTTGTGACTTCGACTCGCATCCTTATTCCTTGAAATGTCGTACAAAATTGCAATAAATCAGAGATGACTTATATTTTTTTCAATTTTTAACTAATAATTCTCACTTGATAAATAATATTAAATCACAAATCTCTGATATTTTTTGTTCTACCAAAATAATTTAAATTTCAACTATCAATGGAATTTAATTGAGCAAAAATACGATAATGCAATTGAGCAAAATAATCAACATATGCCGTTTCATTTTTATAAAACTGTATATTTTAAATAAATTAAAAATATACAAAAGAAGCATGTGTTTTTGTTCTTCTGACAATGTTTTGGAAATCATCAATATCGACTTATATGCCAAATTTTCTCTATTTCAAGCTTTATTTCTTTTAGCAGTTACTTAAACAAAATCAATATGAACCTGCAGTTAGCCCAGGTCTTTTACATCCCATTGGGCAAGTTATAGTAATCGCAAAAAAATTAAATAAATTTTATTGCATATCTTTACGCTTCAA
>NW_020539726.1:28446530-28469585 GCF_003426905.1 Ctenocephalides felis
TAATTTTTTTTTAGCATACAAAGGTTACTAATACTTAGTATTCAATATTGAAGTTGATCATAAATATTTTATCTTAATTTTCATTCAATTTGAAATAAAAAATATTTTCAGAGTGCTTCATAAAACTATCAAATATTAATTTTGTGCAATTAACACAAAATATATGATTATCATAATTTTTGTAATTGATATTTTATTACAGATCCTTCCATTCGTGCACTTAATTTACCGGATCCGACGGATTGGGGCCATTTCTTTGGATGAAGCCTGTACTTCTATTTGATCAATCCAATGTCAGATTATATTGCGTTTACAAAGCTCAAAAGATTATTATTAAGTCCGAATACGACAGTTCAGTTAATACATATAGGTATGTACATATTACATGCATATATTTTATGCCATTTGTTTTTCAAAATTTAAATCATAACGGATTTTTTTTTCCTAATTTATGTTATTTGTCAGCAATTAGTATTGTATTTAATTATTATTGTTGATAAACATGACTATAAGAATCAAAATAAAATATTATTAAATAAAATAGTGTTTGTTTTTAATTATCAAATTTTGTAAACAAAAAAATTCGATACGAAAATTAATTATTTAAAATGGTTTTATAACTTAATTTCTGAATTTTCAAAATATATACTATATTCTTCCTGAAGCTATCACAGTTACCAGTCTGAAAATTTCGTAGATCTGTCTAAAAATGTCGTAGGATTTGTCTAAAAATGTCGTGGAGGTTCTGAAAATGTCGTAGGCTTGCCTGAAAATGTCGTAGGCTTGCCTGAAAATGTCGTAGGCATCCCTGAAAATGACGTAGCCTTATCTGAAAATGTCGTAGCCTTATCTGAAAATGTCGTAGCCTTATCTGATAATGTCGTAGACTTGTCTGAATATGTCGTAGACTTGTCTGAATATGTCGTAGAATTGCCTAAAAAGGCGTTTGACAGTCTGAAATGTCGTAGGCTTGTCTGAAAATGTCGTAGGCTTGCCTGAAAATGTCGTAGGCTTGCCTGAAAATGTCGTAGGCTTGCCTGAAAATGTCGTAGGCATCCCTGAAAATGACGTAGCCTTATCTGAAAATGTCGTAGCCTTATCTGAAAATGTCGTAGCCTTATCTGATAATGTCGTAGACTTGTCTGAATATGTCGTAGACTTGTCTGAATATGTCGTAGAATTGCCTAAAAAGGCGTTGACAGTCTGAAATGTCGTAGGCTTGTCTGAAAATGTCGTAGGCTTGCCTGAAAATGTCGTAGGCTTGCCTGAAAATGTCGTAGGCTTGCCTGAAAATGTCGTAGGCTTGCCTGAAAATGTCGTAGGCTTGCCTGAAAATGTCGTAGGCTTGCCTGAAAATGTCGTAGGCTTGCCTGAAAATGTCGTAGGCTTACCTGGGAATAGACAATATGAAAAAGTCTTAGTCAGCCTGAAGATGCCTTAGTCAGCCTAAAAATGTCGTAGACCTGTTTGAACATGTCTTAGGCAGTTTGAAAAGTTCGTAGACAGTTTGAAAAGTTTGTAGACAGTCTGAAAATGTCGTAGACCTGTCTGAAAGTGTCGTAGACCTGCCTGAAAATTTCATAGACGGTCTGAAAATGTCGTAGACAGTCTGAAAATGTTGTAGATTGCACTCTAAGTCATTCATTTTAATACAAAATAATTATCTCTCCCACATTTTATAAGAGTCATCTATATTTGTGAGATATGAAACTGATGAATATATGTTGATTCAAATATCAAAGTTTATATATACACTCATATATTTAGAAAGTTTTAAGTATTTCATTAGATGTATTGCTATTAAGTAAAAACAAATATTTTTTAAGTATTCTAAGTATTGCGTAAAAATTAGTTAATACTAGATTATTTTTATTGGGCAGTACCACGATTTTTTCTGTAATGCATAAAAATATCTTCCTAATGTCTTTTAATGAATATCCGAAATTTTAATTTTCGAACATAATCAACGTTCCCATTTGCATAACAATAATATTCACTTCTTAGCTTTAACCAAGAAAAGTATTTTTTTCAAGACTCATATTCACAGTGAACTATTGACTTTATTGAAACAATAAAAGTTCGATTCGTAAAGAGTCCATCACGTACGATAGTTCGTCTTTGGTCTTTCAAATTCTAAACAACAAGGCGTCGTTTGTCGTTTCATAACAATATATTATGTCGTATTGGCTTGGATGGCGTGGCGGCCGCGAACTCATTGTAAGGTCATGACGAGACCAAAGAGGTCT
Organism: Ctenocephalides felis; assembly: GCF_003426905.1. NCBI lineage: Eukaryota > Metazoa > Arthropoda > Insecta > Siphonaptera > Pulicidae > Ctenocephalides > Ctenocephalides felis. The sequence continues at coordinate 28,448,777 of NW_020539726.1, forward strand.
TCATCGTGTGACTAATAACAATACTCTTGACAAGAGAATGAATAAACACTTGGTAGATCAAGAGCTAATGAGAAAAAAAATTATGAAATCAAAAACCAAATTTAAGCACCTGACACCCCATGATTTTAGAGGATTACAAAAAGTATAGAAACTGGATAACCCCTTAAAATCCTTTAAGAAAAATTTGTGATTTGTTTCTTAGAAGTTACTACTTACTGTAAAAATGTTCTTAAAGCTTTTTTGCTATTTACTATTTGCTAAATGAATAAAAAAATAAATAGTAGTAAATAGTGCAAATAGGCTAAGATTCTTCTTAAAAATGCATTTGCTCTCCTATGCCTTTTCTATTTTATTATCAAAAGTGATATTTTTTTACATTAAATCTAAGGCCTCAAAATAATTTCTTATATATTGTACAGTACCAATAAATCAAATTAAATAAATGCTAACTAGTTGGTATTGGTATTTTGCCTTGAGGCAATTTACATGAACTTCCCGATATGTGTAAAGAGTCGACTTAATCAATGAAAAACAAATTAATTTATGAGTAATTAAAAGTAATACGAGTGGATTTATTACACATAATTGAAAGCGAACAAACACGTTAACTCGGAGTATTTTCTAAAAGCAAATTTTCAAAAATCAACAATTTTTATAATTGAACCAGTTTCCGTAAATCTTGAATGATTTAGTATGTTCATTAAGAGCAAGTACTCTATCGTTATACCAAGTGAATCGTCTAATTTTAATTTTAATAAACGTAAAAAATTTCTAAAATTAAACTACCCTTCGTAAAGCCGTAATATTTCAGTAAGTTCTATAAGACCATGATATATATCGCCAAAAAAAGTTCCATAAAAATCGGCTTAAATTTTTTTTTCAAAAGTTAATTACAAGAAAACGCCTCGGAAGATTCTCACCTGAAACTTTAGTAGTCTGGAAGTGTATTAATTTATAATTATTTATTTCCGACTGTATAAAATAAATTGATTGAACGGAAACACGATGCGTTTTGTTGAGAGTTGTATATGTGGTGCTATCTTCTTGTATTTTTGTGCAAATGGTACTACTGCTCTCTAATTCGCTGTGACCTGAGACCTTGGTGTACTGCATAGGTAGGCTGGTGGAAGGCTAGTGGTCAGAGCTAGTTATTGGCCTGCTGTGAACCGAGGTCTAGGCATACTGGATAGCAAATCAGGGCTAGCCCGAATTGACCTGAAGACTGGGCTTACTGTATAAGTAGGCCAACAAAAGACCAGTGGTCAGAGCTAATAATTGCACTAGTAATTATCATAAAATTTAAGATCCAACAATTGTACTTGTTATTCTTGATGATCGTTTCGTTGTCATTAGTTACCAATGTGAAAATGTATTAATTTATAATAGACCATTCCCAATATTGTTTATGAAAAAATATTGTTTACAAATATATTTTCATAAGTCATAGAATAATGTTTTGTTCTCTTTGGATGTCAAGGCTGACTTGAACGCCACACTTGTTATTAATACGAGTCCAATATACTCAGATGTAATGTAAGCTTGGCATAAGTGAATGTATTTCCTTTGCTATAAAAATACAAATTTTCTACTTATGTTATCAACCGTTGTTTAATGCATTTAGCATAATTCTCCCCAGCTTTCCGTCTAAACGTATTACGGACGTCACGCTAGCAAACTACTAATTACGAAGCGGGGCTCGTGACCTAACATCGAGACCTTTCTATAAAAGACTCATATATATGTATGGAAAATATACATATGTACATCGAGATTTGTACTTCTTACAGTTAATGTTCTTGTATTTGTGTTGTAAATGTGACAATGAGCGAGCGTCTGTCAAACAATTATACAATCGCGAACTGCTGTTATGTTATTGTTACGTTGGAGTTGGAGAGAACCTATATTTCTCACACGCCATGGTGGAAATTACTTGCTACTTAGGCATTTGACACTAAATAAAGTTAAATTTTTTCAACTAACTGGTGTAAAACATCATTTTAAAATATATAATAAAAATCTGGCTAAAATTCCAATATAAGGATTTATACACCACTTTCAAGATTTTTACCAATAACAAATTGTATTATTCTAATTGTTAATGTGCATTTCTACAACTTTTTGTGCACCCATGCACATGCATTGATATTATTCTTCATTACTAACGGTTTCTATACAAACTACGCAGTATGTTTGATTATTCATCCCTTACTTTGTATTATATCCATAGTTATACATCACGTGCATCGATTGTATTAATTATTTTCAAATCATATCATTGTTATCAATTATTTAGTTTATAAAAATATCACTCTTTACCCAAAAAATTTTTACAACTGGTTTTATATGAGTATCTTTTTTAGTAAAAAAATATACACTTTATGATACGTGGTTTAGTTTTTAACAATAATATACTATTATGTATATGCCTTCGAATAATAATACGATTTCTCTAGTCCAAACTCTCTTGTATACATACTTTATTATTCTTCTGTTGCATTGACTGACACCATAATTTTGACCCACAAGTGTGACCCCTGAGCAGACAAAAGTCATAAGATCATTTCATAAGTTATTTATAAGACTTGTATTATAAGTTACGTCTACCACAATAGAAAAGCATAGTATTATTATATATATGGGACGTTGTAATTGATTCGCTGATATTTATTATGAATGTCAAGGGGTCAACTATTTAAAATTACTCGTATAACTTTAAATTAGACACAATTATATCGTGGAAACGTTAATAAGCGGCATGCAATAAGAAATGTCTAGGTTAAAGTTTTTAAAAACAAATAAGAAATAGATATAATTAAAAAAATGGTTAGGATTACAATCACTTCTATGATGTCGATGATGTCTGTCTAAGAAAATATACTTCACTTGTTTTCGAGAAAATAGTGGTGGAACTTTTTACCCTCGGATTTCAAAGCCCGCCTAGTTGTTAAAACAATATTGTTCTATTGTTAAAAATATTATCTGACTCCAGCCTAAGAAAGGCATTTCTCAAACACAAAAAAATTATCCAGACCTATTGTACTTATACAAGAAACATAATTCTTCTTCTTCTATTTGGCAAATAATAATGTCGGCGTATAAGAAACGGAAGCCTCCAGTGCAATTTATTAATATTCTATAATCGCCATAGCATTCAATCCAGAACTAAACGCAAGCACAAATTATTTCCTGTCAGAGGAGAGAGCTTTAATACGGTAATAATAGAAGCTTTATTATTGCATAGTAACTTACGAAGAAATTGCTCTCTATAGATCGACTTTTAGTGAGGCGGCGGCTCAAGAAAATAATATACAAACGTTTTTCTATAGGATCTTGAACGACATTAAAATATTATTAACTTCCCGTAGGGTATGTTATAGAAATGGGCCAAAATCGAAAATGAAATTTTTTGGATATCTTCACGTTTCGGAGATTTCCGAACATTTTAGCATATCTTAAAAAAATGGAGCTACTGTCCCGCAGGATGACACAGTGAACAGAAGTGTGTAGGTCCGTCATTTCAGATAAACTTGTGCCATCATAAAATTTAAGTTTGCTATATTAATATCAACTAATTTCAAATTTTCATTAATATCATTCCTTCCCTGTAGATCTAAAATCCCAATAAAATAACTATGCCTCTCTTTACCTTCTCTCGAATATCATTTCATTCGTGCTGATTAAGTTCAGCGTTCTATGTTATTTTGATTAAAATTTCTCGAGCACCTTGACTAAAAATATATCCTTGGTGGTTGTATCAGACTGACTAACAACATGTAAAGATGAAAATGTGTAATTACAGCATCTCTCGCAGTAGCGATTAATATCAGCAATGAGCCATGGCGATTTCGTAAGACGGAAGGCGCATACTGGTAGACCGACATCTGGTCAAAGGTAGAAGTTTGTAAAAGAAAATTTTTGAAATTCATTTTACTTGTACTTAATACATATTACCCTGTTTATACATTTAATAGATAATGACGGTATTAAAATATTTATTCAATTAAAATAATGACTAGCTTAAAATGAGAAATTTGGTAGGACTAAGTTAAGGGTACCTCGCTTAATCTACTCTAAATTTCTACTCTAAAATTTATAAACATCGATTTCTTTATTTTCAAAATTTTACTGTTCAAGAATGTGTGTGCAAGAGGCTTTTTAAGAATCCAAATTATCTTCGGAGATACTGCTGATTGACCACAAAATATTTCCTGTCCGAAACTTTAAATGCATTTTTCTCTAAACTGTTTTTGCGATACGATTTCTCAACTTCTACTAAACTATTTAGCTTGAAACTTTTACAGAACTTTCTTTATAGATTTTTTTTCAGCATGAAATACAGTCAACAATAAATCCCGATTTTTATTATTTTTAAATAATTCGTAAATATCAAAAACAGTTCAAATTTTTTATCTTCAGACAGTCAAATATTTTGTGAAAAATGATTTTCCCAGAATTTTCTTTATAGACTTTTCTCTAGCTATAAAGCTAGCTACAAATGATTTTTACTACTTTTAAAAAAAATCAAGAATATCAAAAATAGTTGTACAATTTTTTTTCTTTGGACTGTCAAATATTTTGTAAAAAATGATTTTCCTTAAATTTTCTTTATAAACTTTACTTTAGCATGAAATACAGTTTACTTCAAATTTCAATTTATACATTTTTTTTTTTTAAATCGAAAATTTCAAAAAAATGTTCTAACTTTTTTTTAGCCAATCAAATATTTTGTGAAAAATGATTTTCTTTTGACCTCTTTGAATATATTTTTCTCAGATTATTTGGAGGGCTAAAATCTTAGGTATGGTCAGGTGTAAATTTTTTGAGATCTCCTGATTCCAGAATTAAAACATTTTGACTATTTATTAATTTTATTTTTTTTTCATATTCTCATAACACCACTTACTAACTTCTACAAAATATATTGAATAAATATTGTTTGCCATTTTCACGGCCTTTAAAAAAAATCGCATAAAATTTTGAGTTCAGAATTTTGTAATTAAAATTCTAAAATTTGTTTTGTATAGATTTGCTTACTTCCAAGAATTTTATAACAATTGCATTAAAATGATATCACATAATACATAAAATTATCATTATATCACATAATACATAAAATTGTAATACAAAATCAAATTTTGTATTATTTTTTCCACCTATCAATTTGGTAAATAAGGCATTAAAGCCTTGATTAACAAAAATAAATTATAACAAAAAAAAACAATTTTTCAGTTCCATAGTCCAGTACAAGTTTGTGAAGGTAATTATGAATTTGTTAACTTTGTTGGACTCTATTAATACACCTCATCTCTAATTACTCGTTTATTGTCTCTAATTACACTCTCTACAATAATCAATATTCATCTCTATATATGTCACTATTAGAGATATTTTCAGTGACTCACTATAAATATGTCAAATAAAAAAAATTAAAAAAATGGGGAAGGGGAATATTGGTAATAGGTTAAAGAGAATCATTTATCTGTGGTGGCTGTCACACCATGAACCTGCCTTCGGGCAACGGGCTTCCGTTAGACTACCATTTATTATTATTATTATACGTCGCTACTTGTCTCTCAACGAACGAAGTTAACATATTGTTAGTTTTTTTTAATAGTTATGGAAAAAATATAATATAGGGTAAGACGGGGCACAAAGGTACAATTTGATTTCGAGCAATTATATTGTGGAAAATAAACTGACTATATCACTACAAATAATACATATCAAACAACTATCTGACTATGTTCAGTAAAACTCCTAGCTAATATTGTAGAATAGTGTTTTTTTGCTATTTTTCATTCAAAAATCTGCTCCTTTTTACCCCATGAACAGGATAAAATGCAACGGCCAACGAGAAAACAGATCTTACTTTAAATTTTAAAGGAATTTTTCATTTTACCATATTGTTGTTAAAAAAATTTTTAACTTCACTTGTTTTTGAGATATCGGTGGTAATTATTTTGGTCAGCCCTCGTTTTACGAAGAGCGATGATCTTATAGGCAGCTACCGAGCTAACGTTTCGATTTTTTTTTTCGTTCATCCTACGAAGATTTTAATTATACGGATAATGAATAACTGATCAAACCATCTCGGGCATTATCTTTGCTTACTGTTATTACAAAGAGATCGACTGTACATGATCTTAAAGTATAGTAGAAGTAGAAGCAGGTACTTCTCCGTTGCGAAAGCATTAATACACTTTTAAATTTATTACTAGGCGAATTAATTATTATGAATCATTATTATTGATAGCTGAACCGCTTTTCTGTATTTTATATATACATTGCTTTTATATAGTAGGGGAAACTGGGTGGCTTAGATAATTAAGTTCGATCATAATGATTATTTGTTTTCGAAATTGGGCCTTGGGTACGGTTGTGACATGTGGTTGTGGACCTTATTCTTCTCGGGTAAAGATTAAACAGATAAGCAAATCTCTAATTTAACTTTAAGATAAAATGCGAAAGAGAAGTGGTAAGAAAAATTCAATACAAGAAAATAAATTGCAAAGAATTCTAGTTCATTTCGTTTTAAAAAATATATTTTGTTTTTCGTTTTTTTAACTTCTGAAAATCGAAAATGAAAATTTTGGAATTTCTCGACGTTTTGAAGGTTTCTGAACATTTTGGCACACCTCAGAAACTCAACCGATTTGAATGATTCATAAAACATTCGATTCCTATCGATAGAAAGATGTGCTGATTAGTTTTTGGCAAAGGCAGGTCCAGCCATTTCGGAGGTACGAAGCTAAATATGCAAAAAATTGCAGTTTTTGAGAAAACTAAGCATCCGATTTGAATGATTAAAAAACTCTTTGTTTGTGTTAATGAAACAATTGCCTTTAAAAAAAAATTTTTTTTCAAGACTTTTTTTTTTATTAACTAGTAGAACTTTTATGTATTCCTGATTGTTAAAAAAAAGCTATCAAAAATGTACATGATAACAATATAAATTGTGAAGTAACAAAATAGCAAGTTATAAAATTAATATAAAAATTAAGATTTACTACTGAATCTTCCAACTACGTAAGCCTACAATCAATATTAATAGTTAATAGTTCTCCTTGCACAATTTTTATTAAAATAGAACTTAATAAGTATCTATAGATATAAATCGATATACTAACAACTAACTACCGTTTATAGTATCATGTTAGTTATTGCCTTGTACTGCTATTATTTTGCCTCTAACATATATTACACTTTTGTAATCAAAATGTTTAATACAAACTAGACCATTATTACAAACTGTAATTATTTTATATTGTAGATTGTTCTAGGTGCCTCAATCAATAATTTAGATTACGAGCCATTGACTATATGTGTATTATAGAGAAATATTATATGTGGAATGGTAAGTCAAATTGTAATTATTCTTATAATACATGTATTTTGTCTGTTAAAGAATAAATAAATTTTTTGGACTTTTTGTGAAAACATTGAATGTTTTAATATTGTCTATAAAAAAAATTATATGATCATTAATTTATATTTTTTGCAACATTTAGTCTGCTTCAACTAGGTACAAAAAAGTGTAACAAATCGCTCATTCTTCATTGTTTTCGTATAAAATTAAAAACTTTAAGTATTCATGCCAAAGTAAGAGTTAAGGGAAAATTCAATTGTAAAAATTAAAAAAAAAATATTTTCTGTATTTTAAATATTTTTAAAGTTTAACTACCCAAGAATATGTGTACAAGAGGATATTATAAATTTTGAATAATTTTCGCAGATACAATTGTTTGCCCATGAGGTTTTCTAAAAACAGTTTTTTTTTTCTATTGGATGCAAATGATTTCTCGAGTTCTACTAAAACGATTAACTTAAATTTCTCAGAGAATCTTCTTTATAGACTCTTGCGAGCATATACTATCCTCATCCCCAAATTTCAATTTTTACTATTTTTAAAAAAATCGAGCAACTCAAAAAAGTTTTGTCTTATTACATCCCAAAGCGACTTTTGACACAACTCTTGACATTATTTTCTTCCAAACTTTGATACATTTTTAAAATTAAACTACTTGCCGTAGGGCTGTATAATTTAATTAATAATTTCCCAAATATCTTTCAAATAGTTTTGAATTTTTAAAATAGAGTCAGAATTTTTTAATGTAAAACGAGGATTTTTCACTTTTCTCTTGATTGCTAAAAACGGTTCGGCAGATCGTCGCACAAAACTGAGAAACGTTTTAAATTAAAAAACAAACGTCGATGTAAGGTAAGAAATCTTCACATACACAAACATATTTTTTCCATAAATTTGCGAGAGAAGTGCTAATTGACCTGCGATCTATGGAAAGAGAAAGAGCGAGTGGGACTTCGCTCATATAAAAAATAAGTATAAAATCAGTGCAAGATTGAAAACATTCTAGATCCTACCCCCACAAAGTAGTGCCTAACGGCGGTTTCTGTAGGGATCAGAGACAAGGGCAAAGCAAAGGTTTTAGTCGGTATTATACACAGGCGGTATTGTGTCTGACATACTCAGACAAGAGACCAGTCTGGGATGCATAAAGGCATTTCCATACAAAAAAAAATTATCCAAATTGGGTCTGATTCGATTCAGAATGGATTGAAACGTCGAGAAAACATAAAATCAGCTAATTTAGTAAAAAAATGTCATTTTTTACGATGATTTAAATGTGACCTAAAATTCATGACTCTACAATAGAGGCAAGTCAATTTTGATAGTTATTATCAAAGATTAGGATATCAATAGGCAAAAAATTCTAAATATATAATTAATAAATCAAAATCGTCACTGACCTGTGAATATTCCGCGCAGATATCAATCCCAGCAACAAAATTGCAGACGTCTTCCACGCCCCACGAAGCCAGTTCAACATCGCCTTCACAATGAGGTGGCCCCGGACACCTATTCTGCGCCGCAGGCATCGAAGGCGATACTTCGGCCGAGGATTTCGTACTCCCTGCTATCCTATCGGTCATTTTTGGCCTCTTTGCCAAATTCGCCGAACTCAAATCTAAAGGATGACTATCAGTAGACGAACGTTTTGTTAAAGGAGCAACTGCCGATGTTGGCAGGCCCCCCAGAGATGACGCATTGGAGTTGGTATTTGGAATATTAAGCGACGAGGTTGGAGGACTGTGAAGAATTGTAGTGGCTGCCGACGGCGACAGAGATGATGGGTTTTTAAGCAGCGTTTGCATTTGGTCTTCTTTGGCAGCTCGCATCATTTGTACGAGAGCTTGCGTACTGCTCATGTCGATTAGAGGTTGAAACATAGAACCTACAAAAATAAAAAAAAATTAAATCACATTACACTTCAATGCCAGAAAAAACCTTGCATATTATATTCAATTATTACCTGGTGGAAACGGAAATCCAGGATACATCGATGGCCCAGTCTCGCCCGTTCGTTTCGGCGGCGAATCAGCAGCCAGCGGCCTTTCTCTTTGGGCTGCTGCTGCTGCAGCCGTTGCAGCTACAGCTGTAGCCGCCAGCGTTTGTTGTGTCGGACTACCGCGTTGACTTGTGGCAGATGTCGAAGGAGAAACGCTGACAGCAGCAGAACTTGCTGCTCCGGGTAACAGCGGAGCAAGAAGACCTGGAAATGGTGACCCTTTGAACGGTGGACCTGCGAATCGAGGATCGAGTGCTGGGAAGCCGTTTCTTGCTGCTCCAAAGTAACTAGAAGAAAATAATTTATTTTATCAGTATCATCTTTGATTAGAAAAATATTATGCATTAGACTTATCACATATTAAAAAATAGACAAAATTATTCCATAGACAAAGTGTAAATTATTTCCTGAAAAAAAGAGATGCCTATATGAACCACAATTGAATTTTGAAGCTCGTCTATCGTTTTTAGGAATACCTCTGTATACAAACTATATTGCATGGTAAAAAATTTAAATTATGAGGAGTACATCAAACATAAGCTCCTACAAAAGCAATTCATAACAGTTAATCTTAGATGTTTTTTTATCATCTCTAATAAAGAAAACGCATTCTATAATAGCTGCTCGATGTATATGAGCAGTAAGTGCTGCACTTATAACATAAACTACGCACTTGCAGATAATATCATAGTCATTGCTTAGTTTATAGAATGCATGTGCATAAATCAGATTATCTAATCAATACAGGGTTGAGAAAAATATAGCTATGACAAAGCTAAATTCACAGGATAAGTGTATCAACAAAGTTTACAACAAAATAAGAGATAATATGATAAAATATAAAATTAGCCCTTTTATTAAAAGAGCATTTTTTGCAAGAGTGACCTCTGCTGATGAATATTTCTGATGAAATAACAGATCCGGGTTATCAGCACTGTTATCGCTGTAAAAATGCATCCATGAAATTTATGTTTTGCATTAGTCGAATAATACAGCAATTATTTTGTAAAATTCCAATCCCAATTTGTGAATTTACCCCTTTCAATTTACCCCATCTTTGTGATAAAATGGACCATTTTGAAATACAGCAGAAAACACATTTCTACAATGATGAATTAGCTGGTAATGTTAGTGAACAAAGTGAGATAGTTGTTTGTATAAAAATATAATCTGAAAGTTTTCATTTCCTCATTTGACAACCCTGTTCCAAGGATCTAGCGATCTAGCACCATGAATAGAACCGACTGCTACCCGACAATTATTCTCTTACAATGGGGAGTTGCCACATTTACATGTATATCGTTAGCGATGAGCCCCCGATGTAATTACATGGCGGCGAACCGTTTAAGAGCACCGCATCAGGCCATACTATCAATAATAATACATGCACACATCGGGCAATACGCCCGCCTCTACACATATGTGATTCGAAATAGAGATCCTTCAGCAGATCCAGAAAGAAAAATTGAGGTTTATGATTCAATATGAAAATAAAATAGTGGTGCATCGCATCGTGCCTTAAGGCAATTTGCTGAACATTCTCATTCCGTAATTTAAATTTTTTAAAAGCTTTAAAAAAATTTGAAAATTTTGAAAAAAATATTTTTTCGAGAAAAAAAATCACTTTCATGAAATTTTTTTTTTTTTTGTATTGTTTGAAAATTTAGATAGTCGAATTGTTTAAAGCTCGACCCGCGGTTATAGAGGTACTCAGATCGAATATACTTAAACTAGTTGTTATTGGTATTTTGCTTTAAATGAACTTCTCGATTTGTGTAAATGATCGACTTAATGATAGATAAATTAATTTATGAGTAGTTAAAAGTATTCGAAGTGAATTTATTACACATTATTGAAAATCGAACACGTCAACCCGGTCGGAGTATTTTTTAAAAGCAAATTTTCAAAAATCAATAAATTTTATAATTGAGCTAGTTTTTTGTAGGACTTTAATTGTTTAGTATGTTCATTAAGGCCAAGTACTCTATCGTTATACCAAGTAAATCGTCTAATTTCAATTTAAACAAATGTCAAAAGAACAAATACTCATTTCTCAAACTTTGATGAATTTTTGAAATTAAACTATTTGTCGTAAGGCCGTAATATTTCAGTAAGTTCTATAAGACCATGATCAACTATGAAAACCACTAAATCAACCATGAAAACTAATCAGTATCATTCCCAACTAATATCTTTCAAACAGTTTTTGATTTTATGCCAAATGCCAAAAAAACGATACTAATTTTTGCAAACTTTGAAGAATTTTTAAAGCTAAACGAGTTGTCGTAGGGACGTAATGTTTTAGTATGATCTAGAAGACTATGGTATCTATCGTAATAAAAAGAATAAAAATCGACGAAATAAATTGTTTCAACACTTTATTACAAGAAAACGGCCCAGCCAATCTCTACCAAAAACTCATCAGCACGATTCCCAACTAATATCTTTCGAACGGTTTTTGAATTTTCAAAATCGATTCAGAACTGCGGGCTAAAACGTGGACAAAAAAAATTTCACTTTGTTGTTATTCACACAGAAACGGCTTGGCTGATCGTCGCGCAAAATTGATAAATGCTAGAACTCATCGCGATACATCGGATGTCTTTTAAACTTTTGAAATCGGTCCAGCCGTTTTTGAGAAAACGTCGATTTACGACAAAAAATCTTTCACACACACAAACATTTTCCAAATTTGGTCTCATTTGATTCAGAGTGGCTTGAAACGTCGAGAAAACATAAAATTAGCAAATCGGATTTTTTTTATTAAAACATAAACTTCTCCTTCAGGAAGTTAACAAGCTCAAAATTTTCAAAAAAAATTTAAAAATTTGAACTTTTCTCTCTGATAGCACTACAAAAACTTTGTAATTTATCTTCTTCAGCTCTCAATCTATTACCACGGTGTTCTAAAAGTCATTTTTCTAGAACACCGACTTTAGTGTAGCATAGTTACCACATTATTGTCCTCGGGGCAAACTGCACCTATACGCAAGATTACTGCGGAAGGCCGATTAAATCTAATTTTCAAGCTGCGTTACAGTTAGAAGTTACTATCGGAAAACAAAAACGAAGCTATATTATCGAGAACGTAGAATGGCTACAGCGCTGAGCAGCTTTTTTCTCCTATGTATAATAAATGGAGCATTGTTGCGATTGTGATAATAAATTATAAAATGTGTTTCGCAATATAGTTTCAGAAGTTGTTCTCGAGAAATTAAAAATTGTTAACGTGAAACAAATCAAACAATGTGCAATTTAGGGGGCGTCATTAATAACATTTTCAAGAATTTATATTTAAAACTAGATGACCCAACAGACATTGTCCCGTACCCATGTCTACAATTTTTTAATATAATATAATAATATTTACCGTTTACCTAAAGATAATAATTATTGTTTTTCAAATTACTCTTCACGCCAAAATGCATATACATTTATAATATGAGCGATGTTAAATGTAGAACTGCTTCAAATAAAATGATTAGTCTCAACTTCTACACTATATTGGAAATTGAAATCTTTTAAACGGTATAACATAACCATAATAACCATAACATAACACTGGTACTTCATGTTGGATTAAATTAATTTTTTTTTTTTATTTAAGATATCCAAAATTGCATCTTAAACTTCTCCTAATCGAAATCGTGAGGGCCGAATTGCATGTATTCCCCTTTGTTGTTATAAAGTGAAATTCTTACGAATTTTAAAAATATTGTGGAGAGATTAGTAAAAGATGCAAAGAAATTATCCGAATCTTGTGTTGGCGCCCCCTAAGACGTGCGCTCGTATTTCTCGCATGCATTGCATTGAAGGTAGGACCGGCCTTGATTAATACTTAATTTCATATTTTAAGTAAATTAATTTGTCATATCCTATTCATATGTGTATCATTCAATCTGCCATAGATATACAGTATCTTATATTATTTCAATTTATGGCACATCTCAGCTGCTTTTTGGTAATAATAATGTAGATATTTCATTCTTCTTATTCATAATCATGAATATATTATACATATTCTAATATTGTCTAGGTTCATAAGTAAATTGAAATTTTTGGCAGATGATAGTTTGTATTTGTTTTCAATGCAAACAATAACATGTCGTTTTTTGCAGTTTTTTACATTTATTTCTACAATATTGCACACACATCCTTAACAATCTTCAGAAAGTTTTATCAAAATCCGGAGAATCGTTCAGAAGGAGTATACAGTAAGTGCTTGTAATTTAATATGAACTTTAATAGCAATAAAGCTCCAATTGATTCTACGTTTTAGTTAGAAAACGTTTGTATGTGGAAAAGAAAAAGGTTGTTTTTAGGGTTTCTCCGGCAATTATTCGATTTTTTCTTGCCGTAAGAACCATCCTTGGACATTTTAAACATTCTAAAACATTTTGCCAAACATTTTAAAAAAAGAATTGACCAAATTGGTTCAGGCGTTGTTGAGTTATGCGCTTACCAACACATTTTGCGATTCATTTTTATATATAAGATTACTCCCCCTCCCCACACAACATCACGTGTATTTTTAGTACCTAGCAAATATCGTGAAATATATGATTTTTTTCCATTAAGCCCTTATGAAACCTTAATATATGTCTATTACCAGTTCTATCTAAAATTAAAAATATTATTTAAAATCAAACTCACTCATTAGGATTTGAGTTGTTGTATTTGGCAGCCAGGCTGCGTATGAAGTCTGAACAGTTTCGCCCCATGACTTGCTCCATGTGTCTGATGGTGGCTTGCGTTTGTGCAGGACTGGGGCCGCGGTCGTGGGGGTTCTGAGGCGGCGTTCCTGGGTAACTCGAAGAGGATGGTGTTACACTCCGAGACCTGAAAGGAAACGAAGTACATTTTCTTAGTTATGATTTAAATTAAGAGCTGTTTAGTAAAGATATTCAGTAAATAATGTGTTATAATTACATAATTTATTTAGGAAGATTACCCAATGGTAGCCGTTTCTAGTGTGAATAAAATGAAACCGATTTATTAAAGGGTGATTAAGAGAAAAATACCAGGAATCGTCAAGATATTGTGCTCATGAAAAAAAGTCGACAAGACGTAGTAGATGACAGAAAAAACATAATTCTACTTGAAAATCTAATAAATTCCAGCAATTCGAAAAAAGAGCTTAATAACACTGAAAAAATCTGATCGTCTATTTGGAAACGGATGGAAAATCAAACATCTTTCTTCATACTAAATTAACAAAAAACAACTGTTTGTGACAAACCTATCAACAATATTAATACAATTATTTAATTAACTCATATATATATAATTAGTTTATAATTTATAATTGGTTTATATTTATAATTAACCTAAAGTTAATGTAAAGAAAATACACGAATGCAAGTTTGTCACACTTTGTGCAAAATAGTTAAAAATGGATGAAAATAACTATTCATATGATCACGATGACGATGGATATGTGTGTCCATGCACATTGTAAGGCTGATTACTATACGTGCATTTAATTAAAACTTGGTAATTATTGCTAATAAAATATATATACATATAGGATAGAGCGAGGCATAAAGGTCGGCGCATAAAAATCTCCACCACCGATATCTCAAAAACAGGTATAATTAAAACATTTTAACACCGATATTTGAAGATAGAAGGTAGAGATGTATAACCAGTCATCGACTTAATTCTTATGAATGTTGCTAACGAAAGATAAACGACAATGTTTCAAAATCCAAATCCACAATAATATTTTCCCTCGTTATAAGTTACGAAACCATAATATAATTTTTGTGAATACGTTATTTAATTGTTTTATAAGTTGTCTTGTTAAATTAGATTCAACAGTTTCTTTTATATAACCTCTATTACAGATTACACGTGTAGGTGGGGTAAAAGGACCAACTGAACGTTTTACCTGGGAAACGTGAAAACAATAAAAATAGTAAAAACGAAATTAAGTTGCAAGTTATACACAGTGTTATCTTTGTAAAAAATCTTACCAATTTATGTTCTGCATTTGTTAAATAATGTAGCTAATAATTTGTGAAATCCCTTTAAAATTAAAAATAATACATTGGACCTGTTTGCCCCTTATCACCCCGTACACGGCAAACAGCAAAAAAAGCATTTTTACAATGATGAAGGGAGTTTTATTTACATAGTAAATTTATATAAAAAAATTAGTT
The DNA here is from genome assembly GCF_003426905.1 of Ctenocephalides felis. NCBI lineage: Eukaryota > Metazoa > Arthropoda > Insecta > Siphonaptera > Pulicidae > Ctenocephalides > Ctenocephalides felis. Next base: position 28,464,303 of record NW_020539726.1, read on the forward strand.
GTACATAGGTATATCATCATATTTGCTTCGGTCAGTAGTATGCATTAGCACATCCATAACGGGGTTAACATTTGTGTTTGATTAGCGTCTTATGCATCTCAAACACCGTTTAATACGCATTAATGGAAGTGCATCACGCACATAATTTAAATGATCATTTCAGATATATGCTAAGTATTATTTTTATAGTTTTTAAGCTCTTAACGTTTTGTAATTGTTAAGATTTTAAATTTGTTACATTTTCAGCAAATTTCATTTATATTAAATATTTAAATTTATTTATTCACTTAAATTATTTTAATAAAACCAAATTAACTAATTATAATAATATTGTTTTCAATATACAAACATATTATAAAAAATTTATTATAAAAAAATTATATCAATCAGGGCTGTACTTAAAATACAGTGCCTGAGTTTACTTGTCGCTAAGACGATATTGGAGGGATGGAAAATCAAACAACTTTCTTTATACTAAACTAACAGTAAAAGTACGCATTATTTACATTTAACAAATTCATATAAAAGCAAAAAAATCATCTATACTTCTTTAAACTTCAACCGAGAACGCAGGAGAAACGGTGCGGTAAATTTGAATTAATATGGTTCGGCATAAGTTTATTTGCACTTATTTGGTCTTATACAATAAGAAAATTGCTTGATCTACAAATATTTAAACTGAATCAAAACAATATTTGAAAATAGGTTTGATAAAAAAATTTAACATTATTCTAGGAAACAGTAAATTTCCCATATGATTGGAGAACATTAATTTTAATTTTAATTGGTGCTCAAGGAATAATAAGATAAAATTTAATTATCTCAAGTAATATCTATTGCGCTATAAAAATTACCGGAACACCAAAAATCATCAATATATAATTATACCCTTTTTTTAATTACAATATTTATACTCAATGTTAACAGTTTTAAAATTGTAAAATCCATGTTAAATATACGCTTTATGTAAATGAAACTTTCAAAGCTGCAATTCAGAGTTCTTAAATTAGTCGAACTTTTTTTAACTAAAATCGAAATTTATTTTAAAAAAATGTATTTTTCAAACATTGGAAATTATGAGAACATATGTCTTCAACCATTATAGGTAAAATCTTAATTAAGCAATATCAAAAGATCTCTATCAACTAACCTGCTAGCACTGGACTGATTATCCGGCGTCAAAGCCGCTCTGCCCGGACTCAACCTCTCACTTTTCACTGCGTGATTATTATTCAGACTGCTACTGTTATTATTATTATTAACACCGCTATTATTATTATTTAAACTATTATTATTATTATTCATGTGATGATCCGCTCCGGCAGCACCGTTCATGCTAGCGGGGGTGACAAGTGCCGCCTGGGAGACTCCAGACGCAATTGAAAGTTGATGCTGATTCTGTTGATGTTGAAGTTGGTGGTGGATTGATGTCGAATGGTTGCTGCTGTGGTTGAGGTTCGTCCGTCGTTTGCCGCGCGCCCTCACGGGGGCGGCGGGAAGGCTAGGCGGCAGCGCGCCTGCCGCACTTTCGCTCTCGGCTCCGTCACCTGAAAAAAAAATAGATAAAATTATAATAAAATTGAATAAAAAGGCACACAAAATTTAGTCTTATTACTAAACAAATAAGTTTCTAAATGAAGATTTTTTTTTCTTAAAATAAACCTTACTGAATATCAGAGATTTCAAACAGCAATTGTCAATAGACAATGAATATCAATATTATTAGGATTTCGAGGTGCACAGGTAAACAGGTCCGCTACCATTATCTCAAAAGCAAGTAAAGTATGTCATGTTTATTTATGCTATTTTAAAGTAAAAGAAAAAGATGTGTTATCAGCCATTGCTTTAAATACAGCGAATTTGCTATCACAAGATATATGGTCATATTGTTATTTTTCAGAAAAAGTATTTTCTTCTGAAATGGACGTCATAGGCAAAGTATTAAAACCGAGTGACAATTTTTGAAAATAAAAAAACATTGACAAATTAGCTGCAAAATTTGTTGAAATTAAATAGTTTTTTGATTCACAAATCAACAAATAATCTAATTACTTCTAAACTTTTATATTTAAAAATACTCAGCCAAACCAATCAACATAAAAGTTGTACAAAAAACTCATACGAAGTTCATTTTTAACTTCCCGTAGGGTTTAGTTATAGTAATCGCAAAAAAATCGAAAATGAAAATTTTTATATATCTTTACGTTTCAAAGAATTCTGAATATTTTGGCATACCTTAGAACAAGTTAATGTATGTGCGCGTGTGTGTGTGCGTGTGTGTGCGGATACAAATTTTCGTCGACGATTTCGGGAACATTTGATACGGAGACGTCCTGATTAGTTTTTGGCGAAGGCAGGTCTAGCCGTTTCGAAGAAACGGGGCATAAAGTGCCAAAAATGCTAACTCAGTTTTTAAGAGAACGCAGCGCCCGATTTGATTATTTCAAAAAACATTTTACTTGTACTAACAAGATGAAGAACTGATCAAATTTTCATAAAAGCAGGTCTAGTAAAAAAAGTTAAAAAAATGCCACCTGGCGGTCAAAAATGATCATTAGACTTATGCACATCAAATATTAGTGTCAGTTTTGAAATGATTAAGGATTAATAGGATATTTTAGTTTTTTTAATAGAGAAGTTTTGATTTTCATAACTATTTATTATAAATTCAAAAGCATAAATTCAAACAGTTAATTGGTCTTTAAAATTTATTTTTTTCATGTACATTCCACAAAAAGCAAAGTTACTGAAAATTTACTGATTTAAAATATTTTAGTTATTAATACCTATATTATTTATTATTAATACCTGATATATGATATTTTGTCGTCAATGTATTTTTCTTCAGGAATATCTGTTTTAACTTGGTTAATAATAATCTTTGCTCTTGTAGCAAATACTCTTTTAATATTTAATTTATTAATGATATGATTAAGGTTATTAAAGAATATAAATATAAAAAAACGAATATGGTTGTATCATGAATTTATAATTTTTGGTTTCAGGTAAGTGATTTAATTGGGCAGAAAGTTCGACATTAAAATTAAAGTTTGGTGGTATTTTATCTAAGAACTCTATTATAAAATTTTTAATTAAATTTCTCTAAGAAATTTCAAGTTTGCAAGACTATTAGTATCTAATTTGCTTTTCATATTTTATGAATATCTCCTTATATATGTAACATGTATGATTAATATACAAATTAAGTGCAATATTTTGTGACACAGTTACTCTCTAATTTAGAAACAAATTAGTCAAAAACATGAAAACTTGAATATCTTAATGATATATTAGTAAAAATTTACAATTTTCATACAATTAGTAATTTTTATTGCATTAATTTTAGCATTGCAAGTTTAAATTGCACCATATTTCTCTATTATTTCAAATAGAGTATTATTGAGAGAAAATAATTCAGTATTATTGTCAACTTAAAGCATGTATTACATGCTCATTTATTCTATATTATATCTCAGACATTTATTTGGAAAAAAATGTTGTAATTCTCATACATCTGAATTTTTTTTAAATTTCATTACTAAACAACAATAAGAGTTGTTCCTATTATTGCTAATGAAGTAATTAAATGTTGTGATTAGCATGATTGTTGGACGAATGCGTGACCACGTGTGTTTTTCATCTATTAAATTTATTGCAATTAGCAATTGATGAGCTGAACACTGATTATTGAACAATGAAAAACGAAGCTATTAGTTGTGGAGTTAATCATAATGGCCATTAAATTGTAATTGACGGTTAATGTAGTATTGCGACAATATCCTGTACATAGATTACAAGGACCAAGAAGGTCTCTTAAATTTTTTATATTTATAAACTTAAACAACTGAAGAAAACTATTTATTGTAGACTTAAACATAATAAATTTTACATAACTATCCATATTTGTACATCATGAGTTAGATCTGTTGTTATCATACTATCAGGTTTTCTGACGTCTTTCATCGGTAACTTTATACTTATGAGAATCTTGGATTTTGCTTGTTTTTTCCTAATTGCTATAATTTAAGTAAATCACCATAATGAAGCTAAATACATATTATAATATAATAATATAATATCATTAAAATATTTTGTTAGTTAAATGTCATTAACCATAATCTCTAATGATTACTATGGTCTTCTAGTTAGCCAGGAGGTTGGCACGAGCTGGCATGTATTTAATGAGTTTTCTTGTGTATTATTATAATATTATCTACAATAATTATATTCCCGAGCTGAGGCGCGCGTTAAACATACATAATAATGGAGGTTTGAAAGAAAACTTATATTTTCATTTACTGAAAAAAAAGTTTAATCACACCAATAATGTGTAGTCTATATGTGAAAAGAACAATGTTTTGATATCACAACAAAAACAAAAATAAATAGGAATAACAATTAGTAAAAAATCGCAAATATGTATTGACTTCTTCGAGTCCAAGATAGATAACCTAAGATTAAAAATAAGATAGTGAACATCTTCATTCCAGGTAGAGCAGGATAGGGCTTCAAGGTCCACCACTATTATATTCGCAAAAACAATTGAAATTTAAAGTAGAGGGCAATATATGTGTAATCAGCCATATCTAGATAAATAACTAGAATAATAGCAATAACTAGATAAATGTGAACAAAAGTAATAAGTTGACCCTGTCAAGCGTGGATGATAATGATATCAAGTAGCAAAAACCTTATGCAGTTTTTCTAAAAAATTGTTCCTTCATACGTCTCGTATTCAATCTTCATGGCTTCTGATTCAGAATCTTCTTGTTCATGTACGGTACCCTGAACAGGGCGTTTCTGAAATCTTAGACACAACCATTAGTTATCTGCGTAACCAGTGACCATAACCGTAGAAGGTATCTCGTAATAGCAAAACATTTATCATGCGATACTATACGTATAGTCTATCTTTCTTAACTAACCGTTTCGTTCTTGCTTATTAAAAGCGCACTAGTAGCTACGGCAGAGTAACCGCGAATTAGAACAGGTGGCGTCAACCTGATAGATAGATAATATTTATTGGCCAATTCTAGGATAGAATAGCTATGTTATATTGCCAGTTTCTTGTGGAAACATTACATCACCTATTTTATTTTGATCAATCATGTTTTCTTTTTGTTGGCTCTCAATGTGGTAGCCGGTGCACAAAGGACGAATTTGACTTTGAACAATTGTATTGTAAAAACCAAACCAATTACACCTAAGTCTGTTTTTACACGGTCTTTTTTTACACGGTTTTGATATAACACGGTTTGAAAATTGAATATTTTTAATTTTTTT
>NW_020539726.1:28470585-28500056 GCF_003426905.1 Ctenocephalides felis
AAAAATAAATAGTAAATAAATAGTAGTAAATAGTACAAATAGGCTAAGATTCTTCTTGAAATGCATTTGCTCTCCTATGCCTTTTCTATTTTTTATCAAAATTGATAGTTTTTACATTAAATCTAGGGCCTCAAATAATTTCTTATATATTGTACAGTAGCAATAAATCAAATTAAATAAATGCTAACTAGTTGGTATTGGTATTTTGCCTTGAGGCAATTACATGAACTTCCCGATATGTGTAAAAAATCGACTTAGTCAATAAAAACAAATTAATTTATGAGTGATTAAAAGTATTCCGAGTGGATTTATTACGCATAATTGAAGCGAACGAACACGTTAACTCGGAGTATTTTCTAAAAGCAAATTTTCTAAAATCAACAATTTTTATAATTGAACCAGTTTCCGTAGAACTTCAATGATTAGTGTGTTCATTAAGAGCAAATACTCTAACGTTATACCAAGTGAATCGTCTAATTTTAATTTTAATAAACGTAAAAAAAACTACAAATTTTCTCAAACTTTGATGAATTTCTAAAATTAAATTACGCCTCGTAAAGCCGTAATATTTCTGTAAGTTCTATAAGACCATGATATATATCGACAAAAAAAAGTTCCATAAAAATCGGCATTAATTTTTTTCAAAAGTTAATTACAAGAAAACGCTTTGGAAGATTCTCACCTGAAACTTTAGTAGTCTGGAAGTGTATTAATTTATAATTAAATATTTTCGGCTGTATAAAATAAATTGATTGAACGGAACACGATGCGTTTGTTGAGAGTTGTATATATGGTATCTATCTTCTTGAATTTTTGTGGCAAATGGTACTACTGCTCTCTAATTCGCTGTGACCTGAGGCCTTGGTGTATGGATAGGTAGGCCGGTGGAAGGCTAGTGGTCAGAGATTGTTATTGTCCCCGCGGTGAACCAAAGTCTGGGCGTACTGGATAGGTATGCCCAGTAAGTCCAGTGATCAGAGCTAGTAAAGATGTTAGCCCACATTGACCTGAAGATTACTGTATATGTAGGCCAATGGAAGACCAGTGGTCGGGGCTAATAATCGTACTAGTAATTACAATAATTTCAGGATCCAACCGTTGTACTTGTGATTGTTGAGGGTCGTTTCATTGTAGCAAGTCACCAATTTAGAAATGTATTAATTTATAATAAACTGAAAACCAACTGTCCAACTGTATGAAAATAAATTAAAAATATTGTTTTCAAAATATATTCATATGTCATAGCATAATGTTTTGCTATCCTCATGTGTCAAGGTAGACTTGATCGCCACAGTCCTTATAATTACGACTCCTGTGTACTCAGGCAAACGATGTAAGCTTGGCCTACGTAAATATATTTCATTTGCTATATAAAATACAAATTTTCTATATCAGTTAATAATCGTTGTTCGATACATTTATCAAAGTTCTCCCAGCTCTCAGTCTAAACGTATTACGGACGTCACGCTAGCAAACTACTAATTACGGAGCGGGGCTCGTGACCTAACATCGAGACCTTTCTATAAAAGACTCATATATATGTATGGAAAATATACATATGTACATCGAGATTTGTACTTCTTACAGTTAATGTTCTTGTGTTTGTGTTGTAAATGTGACAATGAGCGAGCGTCTGTCAAACAATTATACAATCGCGAACTGCTGTTATGTTATTGTTATATTGGAGTTGGAGAGAACCTATATTTCTCACACGCCATGGTGGAAATTACTTGCTAATTGAGCTTTTGACACTACAGATAGTTAAATTTTTTCAAGTAACTGGTGAAAAGCATCATCTTTAAACATATAATAAAAATCTGGCTAAAATTCCAATATGAGGTTTTACATCACTTTCAAGAATTTTACCAATAACAAATTGTATTATTCTAATTCTTAATGTACATTTGTACATCTTTTAGTGCACCCGTGCACATGCATCAATATTATTCTTTATTACTAATGGTTTTTATACAAACTACGCAATATGTTTGATTATTCATTCCTTCACGTGCATCGATTGTATTAATTACTATCAAATAATATCAATTGTTATTTGTTGTTTAGTTTATAAAAATATCACTTCTTACTTAACATTTTTTCACAACTAGTTTTATATGAATATATTTTTTAGTAAAAAAATATACACTTTAGGATACGTAGTTTAGTTTTTAACAAACATATACTATTATGCATATGCCTTGAAATAATAATACGATTTCTCTAGTCCAAACTCTCTTGTATACATACTTTATTATTCTTCTGTTGCATTGACTGACACCATAATTTTGACCCACAAGTGTGACCCCTGAGCAGACAAGAGTCATAAGATCATTTCATAAGTTATTTATAAGACTTGTATTATAAGTTACGTCTACGACAATGGAAAAGCATAGTATTATTATATATATGGGACGTTGTAATTGATTCGCTGATATTTATTATGAATGTCAAGGGGTCAACTATTTAAAATTACTCGTATAACTTTAAATTAGACACAATTATATCGTGGAAATAATAATAAGAGGCATGTAATACGAAATGTCTAGGTTAAAGTTTTTAAAAACTAACAAGAAATAAATGTAATTAAAAACTGGTAGTTGAGAATGGTTAGGATTACAAACACTCTTATGATGTCTGTTTAGAAAATATACTTTACTTGTTTTTGAAAAAATGGTGATGGAACTTTTTACCCTCGGATTTCAAAGCCCGCCTAGTTGTTAAAACAATATTGTTCTATTGTTAAAAATATCATCTGACTCCAGCTTCAGAAAGGCATTTCTCAACACAAAAAATCATCCAGACCTATTGTAGGTACTTATACAAGAAACATAATTCTTCTTGTTCTATTTGGCAAATAATAATGTCGGCGTATAAGAAACGGAAGCCTCCAGTGCAATTTATTAATATTCTATAATCGCCATAGCATTCAATCCAGAACTAAACGCAAGCACAAATTATTTCCTGTCAGAGGAGAGAGCTTTAATACGGTAATAATAGAAGCTTTATTATTGCATAGTAACTTACGAAGAAATTGCTCTCTATAGATCGACTTTTAGTGAGGCGGCGGCTCAAGAAAATAATTTACAGGCGTTTTTCTATAGGACTTTGAAAGACATTAAAATATTATTAACATGCCGTAGGCTAAGTTTAGTAATCGGCCAAAAATCGAAAATGAAAATTTTTGGATACCTTCACGTTTTGGAGTTTCTGAACATTTTGTCATACCTTAGAAAAAATTGATGTGTGTGTTTTGTGTGTCCGCAAGTTTTTGACAACGTTTTCGGGCGCGCGAATCAGCCGATTTCAATGGTACAAAAGCATTCGATTCCTATTGATAGGGAGATGTGCTTATTAGTTTCTCACAAAGGTAGGTCCAGCCATTTCGAAGATACAGAGCTAAATGTGCAAAAGACAGTTTTTGAGAGAACTAAGCATTCGATTCGAATGATTCAAAAAACTTTCTGCTTGTGTTGAAAAATCTTTTAATCTCAGAATTATTATTTTTTTCCAAAATTTGTTTTTTCCAATTTTTTTTATCTTCCCGTAGGGTAGTTATAGTAATGGGCCAAAAATCAAAAATGAAATTTTTTGCATTTCTCCACGTTTTGAAGGTTTCTGAACATTTTGGCATACCTCAGAAAAAATGGATGTGTGTGTGTGTCTTGTGTGTCCGCATTTTTTCGATCACGTTTTCGGGAGCACGGATCAACCGATTTGAATGGTTCAAAAAACATTAGATTCCTATTGATAGGAAGATGTGCTGGTTAGTTTTTCGCAAAGGTCCAGTCATTACGGAAATAAAGAGCAAAGAGTAAAGAGAAAATAGAGAGAAATCGAGATTTTGAGAGAACGGAGCATCCGTTCAATTTGTAATGATTGGGAGAAATGGTGATTTGTTTTTGGCAAAGGCAGATCCAGCCATTTAGAAAATACAGAAGTAAATATACAAAAAATGGCACTTTCAGAACACACTTTTGAAAACAAATCATCATTATGCTGAGCTAAATCATTTAATCCACCCAGTCTCCCCTTCTTTATAAAAGCGGTATATATTATATATATATATATATATATATATATATATATATATATATATATATATAAAATACAGAAAATAGTCTCAGCTATCAATAATAATGATTCATAATAATTAATTCGCCTAGTAATAAATTTAAAAGTGTATTAATGCTTTCGCAACGGAGAAGTACCTGCTTCTACTTCTACTATACTTTAAGATCATGTACAGTCGATCTCTTTGTAATAACAGTAAGCAAAGATAATGCCCGAGATGGTTTGATCAGTTATTCATTATCCGTATAATTAAAATCTTCGTAGGATGAACGAAAAAAAAAATCGAAACGTTAGCTCGGTAGCTGCCTATAAGATCATCGCTCTTCGTAAAACGAGAGCTGACCAAAATAATAATATTCAGAAAAAAATTAGGATAGAGCGAGGCTTAAAGGTCCACTGGTAAAAAGCACCACCGATATCTCGAAAACAAGTAAAGATAAGAATTTTTTTTAGCAACAATATGGTAAAATTCCTTTAAAATTAAAAGTACAAGTGAAAAAAGTAGAATTTAAAAGGATCTGTTTCCCCCTTGGCCGTCGCATTTTACGACCGTCCATGAGGTAAAAAAGATCCAAATTTTTCAGAAAGAACAAAAAACACAATTCTACAATATTAACTTGGTGTTTTATTGAACATATTCAGATAGTTGTTTGTTTGATATGTTTTGTTTGCTGTGATATAATTAGTTTTGTTTTTTACAATATATTTGCTTAAGTCGAATTGGACCTTTGTGCCCCGCCCTACCTTATATTACATTTTTTATATTATTGTATTAAAAAAACTAATAATAAATTTTTAAATTTTAATAACAATATTCTGAACTCAAAACTGTAACTGAATTGGATTATCTTGGGTTGAAAATAGGTTCGATGCTACTACTAGATTCATAAAATATTTCACTGCCCGAAAAGAAGATTTTTACAAGTACTTTTTAGATATTCTATTTTTTTTTCAAAAAAGAAAATGTGAAAATATGAATTTGGCATTGTCTGTAGTATATGATATTCTCTAATTTTTTAAAAATGGTAAAAATCATAATTTAGGGTTGACTGTAGCTCATGTTAAAGAAAAGTCTACAAAGTTCTAGGAATATTTCAAATTAATCAATCTAGTAGTAGTTGAGAAATCGTGGGTATCATATCGCAAAAAACAGTTTCGAGAATAATGCGTTTAAGGTTCCGGAGAGGAGTATTATTGCGGTCAATCAGCTGTATTTATGAAAATAATTAAGTTTTCAAAAATCCTCTTGTACACACATTTTTGAATAACTAAACTTCCAAAATATAAAAAAAAAATTTTTTTAAACTAAACTTCTCATTTTACGCTAGTTATTATTTTAATTGAATTAATATATTTATACCGTCATCATTTAATAACAATATGCCTATAAGTATTACATAAAAGAACAAATAAATTTCGATTTTTTTTTTAAATTTCTACCTTTGACCAGATGTCGGTCTACCAGTATGCGCCTTCCGTCTTACGAAATCGCCATGGCTCATTGCTGATATTAATCGCTACTGCGAGAGATGCTGTAATTACACATTTTCATCTTTACATGTTGTTAGTCAGTCTGATACATCCACCAAGGATATATTTTTAGTCATGGTGCTCGAGAAATTTTAATCAAAATAACATAGAACGCTGAACTTAATCAGCACGAATGAAATGATATTCGAGAGAAGGTAAAGAGAGGTAAAGTTATTTTATTGGGATTTTAGTACTACAGAAATGGAATGATATCAATGAAAAGTTTTTGCAAAAAATGGCAGTTTTTTAGAGAACTAAGCATCCGATTTAAATGATGAATTTTGCTTGTGTTGATGAAACAATTGCTGTCGAAAAGAAAATCAATTTTTTTATTATCTAGTAGAACTTTTATGTATTCCTGATTGTTAAAAAAAATCTATCAAAAATCTACATGATAGCAATATAAATTGTGAAATAACCAAATAGCAAGTTAGAAGATTGAAATTAAGATTTACTACTGAATCTTCCAAGAACGTAAGCCTACAATCAATATTAATAGTTAATAGTTCTTGTACAATTTTTATTAAAATAGAACTTAATAAGTATCTATAGATATAAATCGATATACTAACAAGTAACTACCGTTCATAGTATCATGTTAGTTATTGCCTTGTATTGCTATTATTTTGCCTCTAACATATATTACACTTTTGTAATCAAAACGTTTAATACAAACTAGACCATTATTACAAATTGTAATTATTTTATATTGTAGATTGTTCTAGGTGCCTCTATCAATAATTTAGATTACGAGCAACTGACTGTATGTGTACTATAGAAAATATTATACGTGAAATATTAAGTATTGTAGTTATTCTTAATATATTGCATGTATTTTCCCTGTTAAAAAATAAAGAAGCTTTTTGGACTCTTTAAAAAAATGCATACACACAAACTATTTCTGAAAACATTGAATTTTTTATATTTTATATAAAGTCTGCCTCAACAAGGTTCAAAAATATGTGACAAAATCACTTATTTCTCACTGTTTTCGTATAAAATTCAGAATTTTAAGTATGCATGCCTTCGAGTTAAGTGAAAATTCTATTGTAGATATTCAAAAAAATAGATTTTCTGTATTTATTTTAAATATTTTTAAAGTTTAACTATTAAAGAATATGTGTACAAGAAGATATTTTAAATTTTAAATCAGTTTCGGAGATACAATTGTTTATCCATGAGTTTTTCTAAAAACAGTTTTTTTCTATAGGATGCCGACGATTTCTCGAGTTCTACTAAAACGATTCACTTAAAATTTTCAGAGAATCTTGTTTATAGACTCCTCTCGGGCATCATATACTAGTCTTATACCCAAATTTCAATTTTTACTATTTTTTAAAAAATAGAGAAAATCAAAAAAGTTGTAAGAAAATTTGTTCAAACCGTTAAAAAGAACTTAATTTTAGTATAAACCATTGTGATATTCAAAAAATGGCTTTAAAATTTGTGAAATTAAAATTTTGACTTGTCACATCACAAAAGCGAATTTTGACACTGATATTGATATTACTTTCTTCCAAACTTTGAAGAATTTTTAAAATTAAACTACTTGCCGTAGGGCCGTTCATAATTTCCCAAATAATATATTTAGGATAGTTTTTAAATTTATAAAATAGAGTCAGAATTTTTTAATTTAAAACTTGGATTTTTCAGTTTTCTCTTCATTACTAAAAAACGGCTCTGCCGATCGTCGAACAAAACTGAGTAACGATTTAAGGTAAAAAACGAATTTCGATTTAAGGTAAAAAATCTACTCACATACAACGCACACACGCATACTTTTTACATAAGTTTGCGAGATAAGTGCTAATTGACCTGCGATCTATGGAAAGAGAAAGAGCGAATGGGACTTCTAAAGTATAAAATCAGTGCAAGAATGATAACATTCTAGATCCTCCCCCCACAAAGTGATGTCTAACAGTGGTTTCTGTGGGGATCAGAGGTATTATACCCAGACGGTATTGAGTCCGACATACCCACACAAAAGACCAATCTGGGATGCATAAATGCATTTTCCTTGCTATACAAAAAATCCAAAGGTCTGATTCGATTCAGAATGGCTTGAAACGTCGAAAAAACATAAAATTAGCTAATCGAATTTGTTTATGAAAATAAACTTCTTCGGGAAGTTAAAAAAATCTAGTAAAAAAATTATTGACATTTTTTACGATGATTTAAATATGATCTAAAACCCATGCCTCATCTATACTAGAGTACCTCCTTAAGTTACTTTTAATATTTATTATCAAAGATTGGGATATTAATAGGCAAAAAAATCTAAATATAAAATTAATAAATCAAAATCGTCACTGACCTGTGAGTATTCCGCGCAGATATCAATCCCAGCAACAAAATTGCAGACGTCTTCCACGCCCCACGAAGCCAGTTCAACATCGCCTTCGCAATGAGGTGGACCCGGACACCTATTCTGCGCCGCAGGCATCGAAGGCGAAACTTCGGCTGAGGACTTCGTGCTCCCTGCTATCCTATCGCTCATTTTCGGCCTCTTTGCCAAATTCGCCGAACTCAAATCTAACGGATGACTATCAGTAGACGAACGTTTTGTTAAAGGAGCAACTGCCGATGTTGGCAGACCTCCCAGAGATGACGCATTGGAGTTTGTATTTGGAATATTGAGCGATGAGGTTGGAGGACTGTGAAGAATTGTAGTGGCTGCCGACGGCGATAGAGATGATGGGTTTTTAAGCAGCGTTTGCATTTGGTCTTCTTGGCAGCTCGCATCATTTGTACGAGAGCCTGCGTACTGCTCATGTCGATTAGAGGTTGAAACATAGAACCTACAAAAATAGAAAAAAATTAAATCACATTACACTTCAATGCCAGAAAAAACCTTGCATATTATATTCAATTATTACCTGGTGGAAACGGAAATCCAGGATACATCGATGGTCCAGTCTCGCCCGTTCGTTTCGGCGGCGAATCCGCAGCCAACGGCCTTTCTCTTTGGGCTGCTGCTGCTGCGGCAGTTGCAGCTACTGCTGTTGCCGCCAGCGTTTGTTGTGTCGGACTACCGCGCTGACTTGTGGCGGACGTCGAAGGAGAAACGCTGACAGCAGCAGAACTTGCTGCTCCTGGTAACAGCGGAGCAAGAAGGCCTGGAAACGGTGACCCTTTGAAGGGAGGACCTGCGAATCGAGGGTCGAGTGCTGGAAAGCCGTTTCTCGCTGCTCCGAAGTAACTGGAAGAAAATAATTTATTTTGTCAGTATCATCTTTGATTAAAAAATATTTTGCGTTGAACCTATCACATATTAAAAAATATACAAAATTATTCCATATACAGGATGCTGCATAAATTTTATTGTATAATTTTCTGGTGAAATATAGGAGAGATGCCTATATGAACAACGATTTTTGAAGCTTGTCTATAGTTTTTAGGAAAATTTAAACTATGATAATTATATTAAACATAAGCTTTTACAAAAGCAATTCATAACAGTTAATCTTAGATGTTTTTTTATCATCTCTAATAAAGAAAACGCATTTCATAATAGCTGCTCGATGTATATGAGCAGTAAGTGCTGCACTTATAACATAAACTACGCACTTGCAGATAATATCATAGTCATTGCTTAGTTTATAGAATGCATGTGCATAAATCAGATTATCTAATCAATACAGGGTTAAGAAATATACAATCATGGTGAAGTAAATTCATAAGATAAGTGTATCACCAAAGTTTACAACAAAATAATAGATAATATGATAAAATATTAAAATTAACCCTTGTGTTACGAGAGCATTTTTTGCAAGAGCGACACCGCAGATAGTTATTCCAACTCTGCTGATGAATATTTCTGATAAAATACCAGATCAGGGTTATTTGCACTGTTATCTCTGTAAAAAATGCACCCATGAAATTTATGTTTTGCATTGGTTGAATAATGCAGCAGATTTTGTAAAATCTCAATCCCAATTTGTGAATTTAACCCTCACAATTTCCCGACTTTTATGATAAAATGGACCATCAAAATTTTTGAAAAACAACAAAAAACACATTTCTACAATGATGAATTTCTTGGTAATTTTACTAAACATAGTCAGATAGTTGCTTGTATATATAATATGAAATATTTCATTTCTTCATTTGACAACCCTGATCTAAGGATCTAGCGATCTAGCACCATGAATAGAACCGACTGCTACCCGACAATTATTCTCTTACAATGGGGAGTTGCCACATTTACATGTATATCGTTAGCGATGAGCCCCCGATGTAATTATATGGCGGCGAACCGTTTAAGAGCACCGCATCAGGCCATACTATCAATAATAATACATACACACATCGGGCAATACACCCGCCTCTACACATATGTGATTCGAAATAGAGATCCTGCAGTAGATCCAGAAAGAAAAATTGGGGTCGATGATACTATGCAAAATATGTTTAAGAGTTGTGTTATAGCTCGAACTTAGATTATTAATTAAACTGATTAAACCTCGACCAAATTGTTTTCTTAGAGACAAAAGTAGCCGGCAAATGCAGATGTACCCAGATCAAATCTCGATTGCACACAAAATTATTTGATATATGCCTTGATTTTTTTCATATTCTTATAAATTACAAATAACATGGAAATTTAGAAGAAAAACGGTTTACTTACTTCCAATGGTTTACCTTTTATGTACTAAATTATGTCATACTTTGAAAATAATGCTTAAAAATAAGACAGATGCAAAAATTAAATGTATTGTATGTGGTATATGTAACAAGCCAATGAAATCCAATAAAATTCTTTTTCGCAAAATGATAATGTAAAATTCACAAACAAAATCAAGTGGACTACTTACTTATTATCTTTCCGAGCCACGATCGCAAAATTGAAATTTTTTATATATTTACAGTTCAAAAGTTTCTGAACATTTTGACATATCTTAGAAAAAAATGTATGTGTGTGTATGTGTGCGGATACAAATTTTTATCGACGATTTCGGTAAAACGGATCAACTATTGGAATAGTTCAAAAAACATTCGATTTGTACTCATTGGGAGACGTCCTGATTAGTTTTTGCAAAGGCAGGTTCAGCCATTTCGAAGATATTGTGCAAAAAGTGTCAAAAACGATATTTCAATTTTTGAGATAACATAGAGACCGATTTGATTGTTTCAAAAAAACATTTTAATTGTTTTGTCGAAGTAAAGAAGTTATTAAATTTTTGTGAAGGTAAGTGTAGCGATTTCAGAGATCCGATAAAAAAACAACTAGTGAAGTGCATGGCATCGTGCCTCAAGGCAAATTGCTCGAACTTTCCGTGCCGTAATTAAAAATCTTGGTACGGAACACACAAAAAATTACACAAAATGTGTACACATTATTAAAATCTCTATAAAATATCTGATAATTTGATGTGCATATGTCCAATAAACATTTTTGACCGCCAAATGGCACTTTTTTTAACTTATTTTTATGAGACTCCATAACCGCTAGATCTTATTCTTGTCAATACAAGCAAAATATTTTTTTGAATTATTAAAATCGGACGCTCCGTTCTCTTGAAAACTAAGTTACCGTTTTTGGCGCTTTTGCCCCGGATCTTCGGAACGGCTAGACCTGTCTTTGCAAAACTAATCAGCACGTCTCTTTATCAATTCGAATTGAATGTTTTTGGATTATTTAAATCTGTTGATCGGTGTTCTCGAAATCGTCGACAAAAATTGTATCCGCACACACACACTCTCTCTCTCACACACACACATACGAGTACATCCATTTTTCTAAGGTATGCCAAAATGTCAGAAACGTAAAGATATATAAAAAATTTCATTTTCGATTTTTTGCGATTACTATAACTTGCCCTACGGGGAGTTAAAAGAAAGCCATTTGGCAGTCTAAGATGGTCAATTAATCATCCGTACCAATGTACTGACTGACTTCGATATTTCGTCTCTAAAACCGCCACGTACCGCCATTGCTATGAAAAAAAATCCAAAATTTTCAAACAAAATGCAAAAGATACAACTTGGCTAAAAGCACAAACTTCGTAATTTATCTTCTTCAGCTCTCAATCTATTACCATGGAGTTCTAAAAGTCCTTTTTCTAGAACACCGACTTTAGTGTAGCATAGTTACCACATTGTTGTCCTCGGGGCAAACTGCACCTATACGCAAGATTACTGCGGAAGGCCGATAAATCTAATTTTCAAGCTGCGTTACAGTTAGAAGTTACTATCGGAAAACAAAAACGAAGCTATATTATATTATCGAGAACGTAGAATGGCTCCACTAGCGCTGAGCAGCTTTTTTTCTTCAATGTATAATAAATGGAGCATTGTTGCGATTGTGATAATAAATTATAAAATGTGTTTCGCAATATAGTTTCAGAAGTTATTCTCAAGAAATTTAAAATTGAGAAACGTAAAACAAATCAAACATCGTGCAACTTAGGAAGCGTCCAATAATCACAGGAGCGATATTTAAAGATTTTGTGATACGTTGTGATATTCAAAAATTACTCTTCCTCCCCACACAAATCACGTGTATTTTTAGCACCTAGTAAATATCGTGAAATATTTGATTTTTCTTGTGAAATCTTAAATATATGTCTATTTCAAATCTATCTGAAACTAAAATATGATTTAAATCGAACTCACTCATTAGGATTTGAGTTGTTGTATTTAGCAGCCAGGCTGCGTATGAAATCCGAACAATTTCGCCCCATGACCTGCTCCATGTGTCTGATCGTGGCTTGCGTCTGTGCAGGACTGGGGCCGCGATCGTGGGCGTTCTGAGGCGGCGTTCCTGGGTAACTCGAAGAGGATGGTGTTACACTCCGAGACCTGAACGAGTAAAAAATTTTTTTTATTGCCATATAAATTACGATCTTGTTCCAAGAAAGTAATTAGACTGTAGGTAAACATTTGTTTTTTTTAAAGGTTACTCAGTAGTGAACATTTTAGTTATGAGCGGTAACTAATTATGAGCTAAGGAAAATTTGTCTCTCATTGAACCAAATAGTTGAAAATAGACAAAATAGTCTATTTGTTCAATCATGGCCAAAGCCATGATGTTTAATGTGAAATTAATTAATGTTGGATAGTGTACTATTATTAATGTTAATAAAATGCATGTATATACATACAAGACCGGTCCTGCCTTGCATGCGATGCATGCCAAAAATGCGGGCGCACACCTTAGGGGGCGCCAAAACGAGATTCGGAAATGAAATTTATAATATATTATTCATATTGTTTTAATATAAAATCTCAAATACTTAATAGATTAACTAATTAACAACCTAACTTAACACAAAAAGCATATTGCAATGTGATATCAGTAAAAACAATTAATAACACTGCAAATTAGTAAATTATTGTTCTGCTTATTGTGTAATGTACTTATTAAATTTTGTTAATGTGGAATCAAAAAGAAATTATCTTGTGTTCAATCCCGTAAGCGCAAACCTACGAAGTTTAATTATTGGACATTATTGACGAAAAATTGCGAGCTGATTTAGTTTGAACGGAACTTGTTAAAAAATAGATACAAATTATAATGAGAATGAGAAAATGGAAAATAAAAAATCAGTGCTTAGAAAATAGCTTATTAAGACCGACAAACTAAATAGTAACTTTGTTTTTGTTGAAAATGTTTCGCATCTGATGAACTTTGAACGTTGAAGACATGCGTGGTTAAGTTTATGGAAATGGAGCAAATATGAAAAATGGAAGCAAAATTTACTTGAAAACAAAAAGTATGTAATTTCTTTGCATCTATAATTGCCTATGTATAATACATACATAATGAAGATAAAAACTATGCTAGATTTCAATTTTATGATATGAACAATAATAGTAATAAATGCCTGTGTGCCCACAATCAAAAATTCTCTTGCTTATTATTACAATTCCATTACCATTATTCGCGCTTTTTATACTTTTAATATAAACAAAACCTATTAATATGTATTCCGAGCAAAGAAAGTTGTCGACATTTTTGGACTAATTAAAAAAAAGTTTCAATTTCTTAATTTATCTATAATCTCAATAAAATTTAATACAATCAAATATTATAAAAATTCAAAATTCAATACTATGTAATTATTGTTTATATTTATTTCACTTCATGATCATATTGATTATACATTCTTGAGATATTTGAATTCATTGGAATTTTAGATGATGATAATATCAAAATGATCATATGTGCTTCGGTCAGTAATACATTAGCACATCCATAACGGGGTTACCATTTGTGTTTGATTAGCGTCTTATGCCTCTCAAACACCGTTTAATACGCATTAATGGAAGTGCAGCACGCACATAATTTGTAGGTGAGAGACCGGTAATATTTATAAATTAATACAAACTTACCTTAAGTATGCTGTTTATAGAAATAAACTATCGGAAGGTGATATACATTACTTGCTCATAGTAGGAATGAATATTGCTTCAATTGATCTTAATTATTACAAAAAACTACTGATTTTTTAGATGCACAAGAAACACCGTAATCATATGAACATTTTGAATATTTGCGAATCATTTTTTAAGTATTATTATTTTAACGTTTGACTTTTAAAATGTTAAATTTATTATATTTGCAACGAATTGTATCTATTATATATAAAATTCATAATTTCAATTATATATTTAAATTATTTTAAAAGATCAAAACTAACTGTTTATATAATAATACACATAAGAATATATAATATAGTGTATTAAAAAAATTAAAAAATATATCAATCCAGGGGCATACCCTAAATCTAGAATCTAAGTAAGATTATTTTCTACTAAGACTTTTGAAAGAATAGAAACTCAAACAACTTTCTTCAAATAGCAAAGCTACGTATTATTTACATTTAATAATATTGTATAAAAGCAAAAAATTCAACGTTTATATAAAAAAGAGTAAACGATACAAAAATATCAATTACTGAAATTGCAGGTGATTTATCATTCCTTTATCATTATTTTTTCTGAATTTAAGAACTTGTGTTTACTTTATTTGAAATTATTGCAAATCGCGAATTTGAGTAATGTACAATGCGTCCTTTTTTAAAGGAAAAAAATATGTGGCAAACTCTTCAAACAACAGGCTATGCAAAAGATTCATTACAATGTGATATGAAACTATTTTCGAAAGGCTTCATAAAAACGTAGAAATATAAAATTAGGGGGAAGTCCCGTAACGTCGGACGGCACGTAGCACCGGACACTCTATTGAACACGTATTATTTAAGGGAGTATAAATCTTTTCATTTCAAAATACAAGTGAAAGGGGAGGCCACAAGTACAGGATCACGCGCCTGTGACGCACACGGCCACAGCGAAAACAACCCTTTCCTATTTTAGGCGCAAAATCACGGCGTCGCCTAAATATCAATGGAAGATACTAGCATATTTATGCATTTACATTTGAGAGGTATGCAAAGATAAAAGTTCGACTTGATTGTTATCCGTAAAATGGTAAAATATTATTAAATCTTTCAACCATTTTAGTAGGTGCCACCAAATGAACGAAAATGTCTGTCCCTTATCACCGGACACTAAGTCATCCCTTAGTGCCGGACAGTAAACATACTGATATTTCTTATGAGCATTACCTAATTTATTTCAATTATTTAATTTTATTCTGTATGAGTGCTAACGGGCACTACATACACCATTTTCGTATTTTCTAGTCAAAGAATAAAAGCTTATGAATGCACCAGCTGAGAGCATCGGTGTAGCCAAGCCAAAAGGGTGGATGAATACTGACTTTTTTGCAACATCTAAGAATATTCGTCAAAGACACATGTGCAGACATTCCAGAACATATATGATCAATGCAGGTTATTTTGAAATGTCCGGTACTAGGTGCCACTGTTTAAATCATATTTTTTATAGCAAAGTTTGATTGATAGTATTAATTATTTTTTAGCAAGGATTGCGGTTTTGTTAATTTAGTTTGATTACTAAACTTTGTTATCTAACATAAATCATAATTTAATAAACATTTCGTGAAATATGTTTTGATTTATTATAAATAGCTAAATCCCTAAATCCTAAAACTTTGAAAAAAAAAATAATTGGGAGAATTGAAATATACAAAGTTGCAATACAGAGTATGTAATTTGGTTGAATTATTTTTAATTGCAATCAAAATTTACAAAAAAAAATTTTTAATATTTATTGTTATATTTATAACAAAAAAAGCCTTTGACCATAATTAGTAGAATTATTCCTAAGCAATATCAAATGATCTTAATCGACTAACCTGCTAGCACTGGACTGATTATCCGGCGTCAAGCCGCTCTGCCGGACTCAACCTCTCACTTTTCACTGCGTGATTATTATTCAGACTGCTACTGTTATTATTATTATTAACACCGCTATTATTATTATTTAAAACTATTATTATTATTATTCATGTGATGATCCGCTCCGGCAGCACCGTTCATGCTAGCGGGGGTGACAAGTGCCGCCTGGGAGACTCCAGACGCAATTGAAAGTTGATGCTGGTTCTGTTGATGTTGAAGTTGGTGGTGGATTGATGTCGAATGGTTGCTGCTGTGGTTGAGGTTCGTCCGTCGTTTGCCGCGCGCCCTCACGGGGGCGGCGGGAAGGCTAGGCGGCAGCGCGCCTGCCGCACTTTCGCTCTCGGCTCCGTCACCTGGAAAAAATAGATAAAATTATAATAAAATGGAAAAAAGGCATGAAGAATTAAGACTTATTACTGAACAAATAAGTTTCTAAATAATGATTTTCTTCATAAATAAACATAGCTAAATATGCCAAATTTCAAACAATTTATATGACAATTTATATCAATATGGTTAGGACATCGAGACCCACAGGTAATAAGGTCCGCTACCATTATCTCAAAACTAAGTGAATTATGGCATTTTTAATTATGCTATTTTAAAGTAAAAGACAAAAGATGTGCTATCATCATTGCTTTAAATAGAGCGATTTCGCTATCACAAGATATATCACAAGGTCATATTGTTATTTTCAGAAAAAGTATTTTTTTCATTTTTAGTTTTTTTAGTTTTGAGCACTGTTATTCAGTTTGTGATACCTATATATATATATATATATATATAATATATATATATATATTTAATTTGCGGAAAGTTGTCTCATTCTTATGAATATTTATAATAGTGTCAACATTAGATCAGATCACAACCTATTACACGATTCATATTAAATTTTTTACACTTTTTGACAAACAATTAATATCGACTTCCATTTAAGATCAATAATTTAAGTATTCACATCCTACATATAAAAACACACATACAATCTCACAGTTCTCAATTGTTTAAACGTGTTGCGTATGGCTCAGATTTAGTTAGTTCGTTTCCAACAGCCGATCTCATAACATCGAGATAATAATATTTTTTGTGTTTTCAAATAATAATTTAAAAAAGACAAAATTTATAGTAATATTGATTTACAAAATTTACCTATTCGCTGAAAAATAACTCATAAATTCATTTTTTGTTAAAATCTTGTTTAGTGAAAAAGTGCTAACGTATATTCAAACATACAGATAATTAATTCAATTTTGTCATTAACCTTTTCTTAAAATTTTCCATAACTTAAAAAAAAAATTATCATTTTTAATATCCTGTTAGATAATCCACTCATTTTTATCATTTTCATTTTGATCATATTATCATATTTCTGTACATTATTATTTTTTCAACTAATTTATTATTTAAGAAAAATCCATTTTCTTTTCTTACATATTGTTTGCTTAAATCTCATCAAGATCATGTTTCTTGACAGATGTTCTGAAGATGGAACGTACCTAGTTCCGAAATGTCGACGAGACGTACCTAGTTCGGAAATAAACAAATAAAGAAAGAAGTTGTTTATTTAAAAAACATTTCTTGTTTTTAATTACTTTTGGATTCTTGTTCGAAACTCTACAAAATATACACAATCCAAGACTCTACCATTTAATATATATTAAGTGCACGTTATTGTTGTTATATAAGAATTATTGTTTTTTCTAAATTAGACATTGACGTCATAGGCAGGGTATTAAAACAACTGGCATATTTAACGACGAATTAGCTACAATTTTACTGAAATTAGATAGTTTTTTGCTTCACAAATCAACAAATAATCTAATTACTTCTCAATTTTTATAGTTTAAAATACTCAACAAAACCAATCAACATAAAAGTTGTACACAAAACTCATACTAAGTTCATTTAGTATATTTCATTTTGATCAATCAATTTTCATTTGATCAGTATCAATTTTAAAATTATTAAGGATTTATAGTTGTTTCTTGTTTTTTTTTAGTACTGAAATTTAATATTTATTATAAATTCAAACGCATAAATTTAAACAGTTAATTGGTCTTTAGAATTATTTTTGCGATAACATTTAATGATTAACATTATTAGAATATGCATAAAAACTGAATTTTGTTGTATTATGGATTTAAAATTTTGGTTTCAGGTAAGTGCTTAAATTGGGCAGAAATTTTGATATGGAAATTAAAGTTTGATGGTATTTTATCTAAGAACTCTATTATAAAAATTTTAATTAAATTTCTTTAAGAAATTCCAAGATTGCAAGACTATTAGTGTCTAATTTGCTTTTTATATTTTATGAATATCTCCTAATGTGTATTATATTATTAATATGCAATTGAGTGTAATATTTGTGACATAGATACATATAATAAGGAAACAAATTAGACAAAAACATGAAATGATGAATATCGTTAATTACTGAAATTAACGATCTTAATCGTTTATTAGTAAAAGTTGCAATTTTCATACAATTAGTCATTTTTATTACATTAATTTTAGCATTGCAAGTTTATATTGCTCCATATTTCTCTATTATTACTAATAGAGTAATCATCAATGTTGTAATTGCAATAATAATTTAGTATTATTGTCAACTTAAAGCATATAGTATATCATATATTTATTTGTAAACAAGTTGAAATTTTCATACATCTGCATTTTTTTTTAAATTTCATTACTAAACAACAATAAGAGTTGTTCCTATTGTTGCTAATGAAGTAATTAAATGTTGTGATTAGCATGATCGTTGGACGAATGCGTGACCACGTGTGTTTTTCATCTATTAAATTTATTGCAATTAGCAATTGATGAGCTGAACACTGATTATTGAACAATGAAAAACGAAGCTATTAGTTGTGGAGTTAAATCATAATGGCCATTAAATTGTAATTGACGGTTAATGTAGTATTGCGACAACATCCTGTACACAGATTGTAAGGATCAAGAAGATCTCTTTCATTTCTTTTTTTTATAAACTTAAACAACTAAAAAAACTATTTAATGTAGACTTAAAAATAATAAATTGACATAACTATCCATATTTGTACATCATGAATTAGATCTGTTGTTACCATACTATCAGGTTTTCTGACGTCTTTCATCGGTAACTTTATACTTATGAGAATCTTGGATTTTGCTTGTTTTTTCCTAATTGCTATAATTTAAGTAAATCACCATAACGAAGCTAAATACATATTATAATATAATAATATAATATCATTAAAATATTTTGTTTGTTAAATGTCATTAACCATAATCTCTAATGATTATTATCGTCTTCTAGTTAGCCAGTAGGTTGGCACGAGCTGGCATGTATTTAATGAGTTTTCTTGTATATTATTATAATATTATCTACAATAATTATATTCCCGAGTTGAAGCGCGCATTAAACACATATAATAATGGAGGATTGAAGAAAAGCTCATATTTTCATTTACTGCAAAAAAGTTCAATCACACCAATAATATTTGTGTAGTCTATATGTGAAAAGGACAATGTTTTGATATCACAACAAAAACAAAAATAAATAGGAATAACAATTATTAAAAAATCGCAAATATGTATTGACTTCCCCGGGTCCAAAGTAGATAATCTAAGGGTAAAAATAAGATAGTGAACATCTTCATTCTAGGTAGAGCAGGATAGGGCTTCAAGCTCCACTACTATTATATTCGCAAAAACAAGTAAAGTTTAGAATTTTTTTGATAATTTAACCTTGTTTTATTTGACCTTTTCAGGCGTGCATGACAATAATATCAAGTAGCAAAAACCTCATGCAATTTTTCTGAAGAATTGTTTCCTTCATACGTCTCGTATTCAATCTTCATGGCTTCTGATTCAGAATCTTCTTGTTCATGTACGGTACCCTGAACAGGGCGTTTCTGAAATCTTAGACACAACCATTAGTTATCTGCGTAACCAGTGACCATAACCGTAGAAGGTATCTCGTAATAGCAAAACATTTATCATGCGATACTATACGTATAGTGTATAGTCTATCTTAACTAACCGTTTCGTTCTTGCTTATTAAAAGCGCACTAGTAGCTACGGCAGAGTAACCGCGAATTAGAACAGGTGGCGTCAACCTAATAGATAGATGGTATTTATGGGTAATTCTAGGATGGCATAGCTTTGTTATGTTATCGGTCTCTTGTGGTAACATAACATGCCTCAAACAAGAGTTCATGATTTGGTATTCTCGGTGCACCTATTGGTTATTTTGGTCTATCATGTTTTCTTGGTATTTGCTATCAATGTGGTAGTCAAAAAACTAATGGGTATGCGAGCAACAAAGGGCGAATTTGACTTTAAGCAATTATATTGTAAAACCCAAACTGATTATATCACAACAAACAACACATATCAAACAAACAGCCTACCAGAATATGTCCAGTAGAACTCCCATCTAATTCATCTTTATTAAAATGTGTTTTTTTGCTGTTCTTCTTCAAAAATCTGTCACCTGCTCCTTTTTACACCATAGGCGGGATAAAATGGGACAGCCCGAATGCAAACAGGTCCAATGTCTTATTTTTTTATTTCAAAAGGATTTTGTGAATAGCTATATTATTCAACCTATGCCTGAAAACTTACCCTGATACTTTTGTTTGAAATCCCATAGCTATAATTTGTATCATGGTTGTCTAAGATGGGCTATAGGTGCCAAATCCCTCCAAATGCGTTTTCGAAATTGCAATTCGCATCCAAGATATTGCAAGACGACTATAATAATGAGAGATAGTAGTTGGTTGAATGAACAGACGGATGAACGGACGGATTCACGTAACTAAGCCGAACGCGCTTATTAATGTTTTTCATTGTGACCATAGACAGGGAGCCACTTGGTGATCACAGTCACAAATTTATTAAAAGTTGAATAGTAAACAACTTTGCCTAACATTATAATTACCTACATTAACTCGATATACTCATAAATCACCTAAATGTTGAAATTCCATAAATTGCTATTTCCATAAGATAAAAAATAGGCATAATTCGAATTTCAAGATTCTACTAAAAATGAGTAATTTTTTTTATTTAATTTATTCTGCAATCTGTTTTACATGAGCATTAACATTAAGCAGAGATTGCTAACAATAAATATCTTACAATATAAACTAGAAGATAGTAGCAACACCCAACGGCGTGTTTACTAGGTATATATAACACATATTAAAAAAAGAAGAAAAAAAAACAAAAACGATAAGAAAAACAAACAATCAAATATAATAAAATAATAGTAATTAGGTTTAACTGGACTAGATGAGGTCTTGTGGCAACTTTCTTTTCAATCTGGTGGGCTGACCATCCAGGTAAACTCTGCTGGCCAATTGATTGAGATGTACGTCAATCCTATTTTTATATTTAGAAGCAACCACTGAAATTTGTTCCTCTATTGTGAGCAAGTCTGTGTCTTGATGGATGATCCATGAAGGCCTCAGGATTTTGTTTTGAGCACGTTGGATGATGTTTAGATTGCTTTTTTTGCTGTACCCCAAAGTTGGAGACCGTAGGTCCATATGGGCTTGAGTACCACCTTGTATATTAACAGTTTATTGTAAACTGAGAGTTCAGAATTTTTATTTAGTAGCCAGTAAATTTTTTTAAAGATTTGATCTATTTGCTGTCTTATAAAAATGAGTAAAATAATCACAAATTTGTAAGTAGCGGTAAGATGTAAATGGTAACCCCATACAACAAAAACAAAGACCAGTAGTTTTTTTTTTCTTTACAAAAATTTATGTACAATTTTTAATTTGATATTGAATATCAAACTCCTTACTATTAGTGTTTTCTCATCGCGATATGTAATTGGCAGGTAAAAG
This sequence comes from Ctenocephalides felis, assembly GCF_003426905.1. Lineage (NCBI taxonomy): Eukaryota > Metazoa > Arthropoda > Insecta > Siphonaptera > Pulicidae > Ctenocephalides > Ctenocephalides felis. The sequence continues at coordinate 28,492,295 of NW_020539726.1, forward strand.
CAGCGCGTTTTCTCAATAAGAAAAGACAATCTGAGGTCAATCCCAAAGAACCAGGTGCACAGGTCAGACCCAATCAATGATACCTAACAATAAGTACTGAAGTATCATGGATCTCGAATGATCATTAATTTTATAAATGATAGATAATACGAAGCAATTGTCCGTTGATATGTTTTGAAGAAAAAGTAGACTTAGTTGGATACAGTGATGTAAAGATCAAAGAGTCATCTGGTAGACCAGGAATTATTAAATAGGTGTAGAGCGGGGCTTATAGATTCTCGAGTAAAAAGTCCAACACTGTTTAACTCAATCACAAGTAAAGTAAGTGTTATTTAAAAGTAAAATAGTGGATATTTTGGTCAAAAGACCAAGTGACAAAATATTGAAAAATTGCAAAGTCAACATATTTTTTCTCATGAATTTCTTATAGGATTGACATAATACTGAAAACAACCCCCTTGATACTGTTTCCATTAATCCTGCTTATACCCATTTATTTTTAATAAATCACAGCAGCACCTCGCGTGATTTCGAGCAGTGCGCTATGCTCTGACTTCGGTATTTATTATTTGTTATTCGGTTCGTAGCCAATTAGTTGGGAGTCGTAGAACTGAAATTAAAAAATTGAATGCTTAAACGCGTCTAATACATGGCGAATGTGAATGCGGTTGTCAAGATCAGCGGTGCATGATAATTAGCGACGCTCTGCTAATCCGCTACCGTCCAGTGTACCTACTCGTTATATAGGAAGTATAGCCAAGTCAGCCAGATTTGAGGGCAATTATCCGTAATCGACACGCGCGATGCGCCAGACCCGAGCCTTAGCATAGCATTCAGCCCGGTTAATCGATACAGATGGAGACGAGCCAGATTAAATATAACTATAGCCCGACGCACAGGGATGGACGGGCCACGATCTACCATCACTATTCCCAAACATTGAGAAATCTCAATGTATGTACTTTATCGTGAACCTGGTTATCTTATAAATCTCTATTTCATCATTTTTTGCTATAAATATTAATATTAAATGCATGTACTTTATCGTGAAACCTGGTTATCTTATAAATCTCTATTTCATCATTTTTTGCTACTAATATTTATATTAAATTAAAATTAATTAAATTATTATCATTTAGAACCTTGAAGTTCTGCAAGATAATCTGTTAACGGTAAACACCTTAAAAAATATTCCAATACATAATTTTCCATTCTTCCTCGTTCTTCGCCTCTGTAATATTTTTTCGAGACCTTTATGAGGTGTTTTGAGTAATATTCAATTTTGTCATGATATTTTTTTAAAATTAATTATATTTATTTGATAGATAGATGATCTTCACACAAAGATATAAATCAATTGTACATAATAGAGAGTAGAGTTATAGAGTAGAGTAGAGTTGTCTTAATACTTATAGCTTTTATATTGAACGATTTTTTATATTTATTTCCTCTAGTATCATTGGTCATACTATAGCGCTTTTTCGATAAATCATAGTATATTTGATTGCACCCTTTTATTTATTTTTAAACTGGTTTCATCCGCAGATCTGCTATTTTCACAATAACTTTTTGTGTGGTATTTTCTTGGTTATCATATAGTTACTTTGACCAGTAGATACTTGACTGCTAACAAAATTATCTATGTTTCATTAAGCTATTAATAATAGTGCTACAATCAGACTTAATTAAAGAATAATTTTATAAATTTTAAGATTAAAGTTAATACAATCTAATAAGTGATTATATATTATTAATTAAAGATACTAATTATGGGCACGTAAAATGAAAAATTAAGTACCGGTAGCGAATAATTATGAATTTACCAAATATGATTAATTTATGCAAATAATTAATGCAGAGTGCAAATGTGATAAACTAAAATTATATGATTGAATAAAAAAATTCTTATGTTAACTATCGTTAATATACTAGTTTCAATATTCTCTAATAGGTTATTACTCCATAACTGAATGATGATTTATAAACATAAAATAAAAATATATTATTCATAAATGTTCAATTATAATTGAAACAACAAATATTTATAATTATACCAAATCTAATTAGCAAATATAGATATGTAAAAATAAATCATTGATAAAAATTTATTTAGACTTTATGGATTATTTTCGCTGCAAGTTTCTGTTTTCCTAATTAAATTATATATGTAAGATAGTGACTAGATAAATTTACTAAACTATGCTCATATTTTAATATTACAGAACGCTATCTTGCTCTTTTAGCTTATCATATATTTATTATTTTGCCATATATATATATATATATATATATATATATATATATATATATCTATATATATATATTATATATCTATATGTGTGTGTGTGTGTGTGTGTGTGTAAATTCTAAAAAAATCGAGTATAAAAAATAACTAAAAACTTTATTTTTCAAAAGTTCTTTAATGTGCTCTAGTTAAAAGAACATGAATACGTAAAATAAGAGCCGAAAAAATAGCAATAATTTTATTTAACCCATTAAAAAGTTAGACATCAATAAAAATTTTTAGTATTCTCATAAAGCAATTAATTTCATTATATATTAACTTCCAGTTAAAATATATTATGAAATGAAAAATCGAAAATCGAATAAAAAAAATCGAAAATGAAAATTGTTCAATATCTTGACGTTTCGAAAGTTTCCTAACATTTGGCATACCTTAAAAACAATGAATGTGTTTATGCTTTTTTAAAAATAACAAAAGGAAAGCATTTACGCATACCAGACTAGGTCTTTTGTCGGGGTATGTCAGGCTCATTAGCGTCTGGGTATAAATCCTCCGCTTGTCATTTGCTCTTGCTATGCGGAAATCGGCTTTAGGCATTACTTCATGGGGGAAGGCTCTAGAACTCCATATTTTTCTCTCAATTAACACGACCTAATTAGTCGCTTTTATTCTTCTTCTTTCCGAAGATCGTAAATCTATTAAAACTTCAATAGTATATGGACTAATCTTTCTGCTTAACATTACTTCTACGATGTGTGTGTATATATGTTTGGATATAATTTTTTGTCCAAGATTATGAAAGCATAAATCTATCGATTTGAATGACTCAAGAAACCTCGCCTCCTATTGAGAAAGAGATGTGCTTATTAACTTTCTGCAAAAGCAAGTCCAGCCGTTTTTGAAGATATTGATAAAAAAATCTAAAAACGGCAAATAATTTTGAGAGAAAGGAGCATCCGATTAGAATGATTCAAAAAGCGTTTTACTTTTATTGACGAAGTAAGGAATTGATTACATCATCATGAAAGGCAGCTTTATTTGTAATAATCTATTTGAAAATATTTCACACAAGTATAAAAAAAATATTAATTAATTTCATTCCTCGAATGTTTCATTATGGTACGCAAAGAACCGGCAACTTGCCTGAAGGCACAATGTCATACACCGCTAGTTTATGCATGCGATTAAATATTATTGGTTTGTATCTTAAATAAAATTTATTATCCAAAAAATCACAAGAGTTCACAAAATGAGAACCTCTGGCCAAGAAATGCTATCAGAGAGGCGATGGAGCACGCTTATCAGCGCGAATGCTACCTACCTGCCGAATGCCTAACCTAGAGGAACGGGACGCGGACTCGGACGCGTTGACCCCTCGCGGAAGGAATCGTACATCACAACAAGCCGAGCATCCGCTATAGATCCATATCGGCACGAAATAATTCATAACATTATCATATTTATGAACTTCACTCGAAAACCTGCTGATTTTTATGAAATCTTAGTCTTACCTACTATATTGCAGCCAATCAGAATTGTGTTGGAACAATATGAAATAAAAACTAACCGCTTGGCTCGTGCTTGAATGTTTTATAATTACCTTCATTAACATAATTATGAAGGAGAAATTTATGACTGAGAATGCATGTGGTGTAATTGAGTTATCCTGCACAATTTGTATAGCTAATAAGATTTTATATAATAGATAAACATTTAAAAATTACTTTCCTGTATAAATAGATAGCAATGAAGAAAAATAATTTATTAAAAATTGGTCGGCAACTAATTAAGTGCGGATTTAATTCATAGATGTTCTCAATGAATTGTTAGGTTGGCTGATGTAGTTCAAATACCTTTTGTTATAGGTTAGTGGACAATTCACCTTTTCAATTAGTAAAAAAGAGCTTTTGATATGATTTGATGGATGAAAAATCATGTCTATATTTTTTGTCATACTTTGTTTTTAAATTTTTGCAGTGTTAAAGAGCATCCTTAAGTCCAAATAGTCAAAAGTGGTTTGCCAAATTTCGTTCAGATGATTTTTCACTCAAAAATGAAAAACCCTCTGGTCGTCCAGTTGAAGTTGATTACAAAGACAGTACAAGAAGTTCTACACCATGCGCCTCTAGCGGCGAAATTGACAATTATTTCGATTACCCCAGATACAATCGAGTGAACTATCTATTAACTTATTTATGACAAACGAATTCTCTACTTATACTCTTTCCACTTAAACAAACCATCATCCCCGATGTCTAATTAAACTAACAAAATTAAAAAACGCAGTTGAAGAAAAGCGACCTGAATGACCAATTCGAACAGTGATTTATTCATTATTGACCCCACATATCTTTGGACACTTGGCAAAAATTATTGAAGCTTTATTGGGATGTTTTGTCACATCCACCATAGACCTGACATTGCATCATATGATTACTTTTATGATTTAGATCTTACAAAACTCCTTGAATAATAAAAAATTCATAATAAATTCATGCTAATAAAAACCAGAAGTATTTTGAAAGTCGAATAATTACACCGCTTCAAAAATGACAAAAACATTGATTAAAATGGATAATGCATTAAAAAACAAAGTTATTTAGTTCAATGAAAAAATGTTTTTGAATTTCTAACAAAAATCCGCACTTACTTAGTTGCCAACCTGATAATTGGGGTGGCGGCAGAGTCCAAATTGTTTTGAAGGTAAGATTAGCCTAATTCCAAAATTTCATGCAAATCGGAGCACAGTAAAAAAAATTCAGAGGTTGCACTCTTTTATCTTCTCCATTTACTGCACTATATACATAGTATGAAAACATAGGTTGAGTCCTACTTGGAATAATTTGTACAGTTTTTTTTTTAGTTTTTCTAAATATGTAAATAAGTAGGATGTAATTCAAATTAAGCATATATCTTCAACTAATTGATCTAGAATTGTAGAAATCATATACGAGAGAAAGCTTTTCCCTATCGCGATTCCTCGTGAACTACTTAGCAGAGACATGAACCATAAATATACAACCCACAACTATTATCGTATAAGACATTAAAACAGGGAAGAACAATTAATAACGAATAACGAAAAAAAAAAAAAATACGTTATTTTTAAAATTAGACAAATTAATTATAGACCAATGCATTATTTATAATAGTTTTTCTGATTGTCGCAGCAAGTCTTTCTTGAGTTATATCGAATGGCTTTCAAATTTTTTTTAATCGGTCCAGGTTTTTTTGAAAAAAAAAACAGGATAAAAGTGAAATATCTGCCCACATACATGCACATAAGTTTTTCCAAAATCGTTTTCATTTGATGAAGCAAAAATAATAAACTCGTCCATTAACTAAACCCAAACTCAGCTCTATTGAAATTACAAAGGAATAATTTACATATTCTTGAAAGCTGAATCTCATATATCCCAATTTCCCGACAAACTGAAATTCTCAATCCATCATCAACCTTGTCACAGAACTGTTGGCCTCTTCTGCATCTGAAGACCTCACCAGCGACATCTTTCACTGTGAATGTCGTCGACCATCATTTCTTTTGTATCGACTTGACACTGCCGCGCCTTTAAACTCTTGACCGGCAGACAGAAAAAATTTACAACCAACGCTAAACGATTCTCTAGTTGCCAAACTGTAAACGACAGTCGAGAGAAATATCATAGAAAATATTTGTTAAAAAATTAGATGATTGTAATGGATGTGGAGGAGGTGGAGTGCATTTTCAAACCACTTTTGGGTGATTTATCTGGTCAAGTTGTGATCTGCGAAAGCGACTCTTCCGATGACTTGTTTATATATTTCATAGATATCAAATATTACAAAAGGCAATTCTACATAATTTTCCACAAAATAGTAAAGTCACACATCAAGATGCTGAAAATCCAAAAGTTTAAAACACACTTTATCTTCTTCGTGTGGGCAAGGGTCATACGTTTTATTCATCGTTAAAGTCGTAATTTATTTCGCATGTTTAATCCTGTATCCACATATTATATAAGTAAATACTGATGACTACAAACGTCAGTATAAGTTATTTTTACTATTCACTTCTTGAATTATGGCGACTATAAATAATATAATTACTATGACCAAACATGAAGAGACGATTTGAAACATTATGTAATAAGCATCATAATTGCGAAATAATATCATCAATTATATATTAATTTATTAATGATCAATTTTAAATCTCAAGTTTATGAGGATAAATACTCACTCATAAATTAACAATTGAATGTGTAATTTTTCGAAAAAAATCATCAACAAAACATGATTTTCATACAATATATTTTTCTTTTTAGAGATCTTTCTAAATGAATTTAGTGCATTTAAGATTGTAAGAGTATCTTAGGGATATAAAAGACATACATCAATTATCCCAAAATTATAAATCCGACTAAAACAGGAAAGATCAATAGTACTATTTTCAAAACGTAGCTGATGTATTTGGAAAATTAACTAAATTATTAGTTATGCCTATATGTAGAACATATGAATGCAATTTAAAAATCTAGATGGCACCTTTAAAATTATTGAAAACAGTTTTAAGATAGAGGCAGATTTATAACTTTCTGAAAATTGCACAATTTGTCAAACATGAAAATATAAAATAAAGATATTTCAATATAGACATGATCAAATATTTCATTTTTTCCTAATAATTATGTTTAACACCTCATCAATTCGATAAAGAGGCTAAGCAGGTTGAGTTTAAGTTTCCACTAAAGTCCTCACTCAACATATAAGTTTCCAGGAATGTAAACTTTTAAAAACTTCAATATTTATCTTTTCAATTAATTATGGGCCGGCCGTGGTCCCGTGGTAAGAACGTGGGCTAGCAAATCCTAGTCCCGGGTTCGAATCAACCTCGGTCGGTTCGGTATCAAAGCAGCTTGATACCAAATTTTCACTTGAAATCATAGATTTCAAATATGATTTCAAGTGAAATGGCCTTTCGTGGGCATAGCTGTAGTGGCAACATGCCACTTGGAGTAAAAAGTCATCACTATTACAGCAATTGTAATAATTCAGCACATGGAGATGGGACAACTGTTTGGGTTGCCATCTATAATAATTGAAAGATAATTGATCACACACACTCATAGAACTCATAAGTTCTGATCGCTGTTAAAGAATTTAAAAAAAAAAAAAAAAAAAAAAAAAAAAATTAATTAATGTTTCACTAATCCCTTGAATCTTTTAATAATGTACCCAAATGGCATGATCTCAAAACCATTTCATATATAGTCTTTATCTCAGATGGAAAGAAAAGAATATTTTTTTATATCGATTAACCATCTCCAGAAACGTCAATTCTTATCAAAGGCATTCAGTCAAATGTCATTCTGGTATTCCAAACCAATGAAAAAAAGAAAAAAAAAATCTCGATATAATCAACAACATAACAACGACGGTAGCAAACTCATCTAAACTACTAGTTGGCTAAGTCAATGATCGGAATCGAAACAGGTTTTGAAATTAAATGAAGATATTCAAAATGATATCGTTCCC
>NW_020539726.1:28501056-28525643 GCF_003426905.1 Ctenocephalides felis
AATATATTGCATCAGAGTGAATGTGAGTACTTTGATTTTTTATATCTATCTTATGATAATAACATAATTCTTTAATGAATAGTTATTTGAAATATTCTTGATTATACAAACTAAATAAATTATGAAAAAAATACGAAATTAAAATTAATCACAATGTAAATTTTTAGAAATGAATTATAGTTTTAGATATTGATTATAAATGTTGGTAAGTAGGACCTTCTTATCCTAAAATTCAGATTTCTTTTTAATTACGATCGATTTTACTAGAAAATTAAAAAAATCACATTATCATGGATTTTCTTGACATTTAAATTACTTGTTGATTTAATTTAATTAACTTAATATATTTTACTATAAAAAAATCAATTCAAATACAGTTACTACAAGCTTCTAAAAATTTACAATTACTACTAGCTTCTGATTGATCTTATTCGTAGTATCATATAATATTCATTTCATTTGAAAGGTGCGGAAATTTCAGATTTATTTTACATGAAAATTATTTCAAACTTCATTAAATATTTTACACTGATATTTAAATTATAAGTCATTTTTATAGATTCCGTTAAATGCCATGGTATTTGGAAAGGGTGGAAGTCGAAGATTCTGGTTTGATAATGACACTTGCTAGAATGAAACTTCTTTCAGAAATAATATTTGAATATTGAAGATAGATTTTTACTTATTTGGTATATTTATTTGCTCGTGCTACACTTATTTAAATAATAGAGTTGTTCTAATATAGAGCCAAAATTTTTATCAATGGATTGAATATGTACTCCTATCTAATTATTTTCTAAATATTGAAATTGTAACATAATAAAGAGTTCAACAAATTAGCTCAATTTTAACAAATATTTACTTTATTTTATGACCTATATAAGTTACACTTTTAAATTTAACTAAATTCTGTAAAATGAATGGGAAAACTAAAATTGATTCAAATATGTATAAACTTAAAATTTGAACAAATTCGTATTACTGGTGATATAAAATTTTCTACTTGCTTTCTGTCTATAAATGTATGCATGGTTTTACATTCATGTACATATATATAGCACCCATCGATCAACGGTATTCGCGAACTAATTTCATGTAAATGTAATACTTTGTATTTTATTGCACGGAAAGTTTGTAATGACAAGTCAACAGGTTTTATTGAAAAAATATTTATGGGGTCTTAATTCAAGTACTCCTCAGATATTATATTTTTTCAATAATTTTTCGGTTGTTGTTTTATAACTATTTCTTAAAATTAAAATAGGTTTAAGCTTAACAAAAATCCACGTTAAATTGATTTCTAAAATGCAATATAATTTATGTTTGTTATTTATATTTACCTATGCATTTCTAATGCAACGGTGCAGCGCGGGGGCGATTCGAAAACGGTACAAAATACAAAAGCATAATACTACACCTTAACCTTCCTTGATTACATACCAATAGTTCTCAATCTTCTAGACATTTGAAAAATGAGAATTTATTTGTAGATTCAACAATTACAATACAGGGTCAAATTACAGTGGAGCAAATTAGCTCTAAGTGAGATTAAGTATGTCATGATTTTATATAATAAAACAAAAAAGTGTACAAAAATATCGATGTCTAATAAAATAATCGTTGAATAAAAAATATTGAATTTTAATTAAATTCGCCCAATTAGCAAATCAAATCGTATCAAAACAATATTAAAGCATTGTAAGAACAACAGTAAACTTAAACAAGGAAAATATTTATGGAAAGCTTTCCATACTGTGTTGACTGTTTTGTGAAATCAGAAGTTGATGCCAAAGTTCTAGTTAACTTATGCTTCTTTATGCTGTTATTTTTAACTAACACATAAACTGTCTTTTTTTCCTATTTTTTTTTTTGTTTATAAAAAATAGAGAACCTGCATAAATTAAGTGTAAATAGTACAAACAGTTATAAAAACTATATTGTTTTAGATTTTTATGTATTATTCAAGCGAGGTATTTTATCAACTTTGTAAGTTCTATTCTTTTATTCGATTATTTAATATATTTATATAAAGATTTACAATTGTTGTTAAATAGAATCGAGAAAATTAAATAATTATTAATAGGGTAGTAAGTAAACTTAATAATTTTATAACAACAATATTTGAAAGTAAGGGGATAAAGATGAGTAGTCATCACCTTGATTTTTACGTCATCGCTATCGGGAGATCAACGGAATGTTTGAAAATCTATAAATTTCTGTTATTATTAGTTTTTTTGGTTGTATTCAAGTATACATTACTTAATTGTTTTATGAGATGCATTGATAATTTTTAGTTAGATTCAACAGTTTATTTATATAACCTCTATAAAAGCTTACATGTGGGTCGGGAAAAAAGGACCATCTGAGCATTATTGTTTAGATTACGATACCTCAATATAATTTTTAAGTAAGCGTTATTTAATTGTTTTATAAGATGTAAGTATATTTATAATATGAAAGATGCTAATTTTAAGTTATATTCAATAGTTTATCTTCATATATCATCTAGAAAAGCTCACATCTGTGGGGTAAAAAAAACCAACTGAATTTTCACCTTTACAAAGGTGTAATAATTAAAAAATATCAGATAAAAGAGTATTCTATGTTAATTTTTTTTACACATTTTCACAAAGATTTTTACAAATTTAATAAATAATTATTCTAACTCTGCTAATAAATATTTCTGACAAATTACCAGATCAAGGTTATATACAGGTTATATACGGTAAAAAATGTACCCATAAAATTTATATTTTGCGTTGGTGAACTGAAATAGAAATTATTTTATAAAAATCCTTTAAAATTAAAATAAGACATTCGACTTGTTTGCCTCCTAGCTTTCTCAATTTCCGCCCATGGGGTAAAAAAGACCAGGTAACAAATTTTTGAAAATCAGCAGAAAATGCTTGGAGAATTACTGAGCGTGGTCAAATCGTTGTTTCTTGGATTTGCGTTATTTACTGTGTTGTAATTGGTTTGGTTTTCACAATATAATTGCTCAAAGTCTAAATGGACCTTTGTGCCTCGCCCTACCATTATTTAAAAAAAAAGTATTATTGAACAAAATATCTTTCCGATAACATATAGTTAATTTTCTATAACAATAGGCGTTTGTCCTTCATTAAACAGTGAAATGATTGGAAATTGTTGTATTTAATTTCTTTATTTGTAGAAGTAGGTAATAAAAATAAGACATATTTTTATTTATTTTTTACTAGTTCTAAAATACGTAGTTTTTTCGGAACCTGTGTGATTCTCCCAGGCTAGCCCTTCTAACCTACAGGTAGACGGACTCTGCGGGTTAGGTCAGCGTCGACCCTAGCCATTGTTATTTGCGCTCGGGGCTGAACTCGGCTCTTTAGCTCTACACTTGTGTGTATGTGTGTGTATATGCATATCTTATACCTTACCTTGCCTTGCCTTACCTGAAAAAATGTAATATTGGTATTCTACTCAACAGATTATTATTGTACCTCGGAGCCATCCATCGCAGGATAGCCGAGTGTTTAGACGATTTTTTAAGGTGCGTAAGCCGACCGACCATTGCACCTGAAGTTATATTGAATGTATCACAGGTTCTAAAATGAAGTAGGGTAATTGAAAATTGTAATAAAAAGATGCAAATATTTTAAGAATCGCTTTGTTTACTGAACGACTCTCACAAAGAACAAACTCACATTTTTGCGTCAATTGTCGTCACTTTGTAATTTTCGCTGCTAATATACGAATGAAAAACCTGAATTTTAATGTGCAAAATTGAAAAATGTTATGTATGAACTTCATACAACTTGCGTTAGGATAAAATTCCACTTACAACTACTTCAATTTTACAGTCTTTTGAAGGCACAGTATGGCGCGACGACCCGACGCTAAATGTTCCGGGTCGCCATGTCGCATTACCCAGTTGTCTAAGAAACCAGGACAGTTTTAGTTGGATTGTTTTAGTGTTATTGCAGTTTAAATATGGAATTCAAAAAACTATATTCTCATTTTTTCTAGAAGTTCTGCTCTATGTGATGTTGGGCTCGTACTTATTCTTTTTTACGCAATAGCAAGCCAATGGTTTACCCAGCTATATTTGATAGATTTTTTTTATTATGAGAATGTATCTACTGATGCTAATATATTTTTAATTTTTGCAGCAATTTTCAAGAAGAACCCTTTTTAAAAAAATATTTAGAAACAAACTCTCTTTTTGTTTTCAGACATTTGTGTGTGTAGACTAGTATACCTTTATATTAAGTAGGATATCTCAATTCCCACACTATATTGGAGAAAAAACACAAAGTCTTGAAATATTCTAAACAATTTAACAATTTCAGCTATAACATTTAACAATATGAGCTATTTCTGATTAACAAATAATCAGGTTTTTATCTTCTATAGTTATCAGTTTTTGTATGCTAATCACAATATTTGTCAAACTAATAAACGAAAAATTAAAACAATTCAGTGTTTTCTAGTATCTAAATTAAATTTAAATAAAAAATGCACTTCAGTTATTTGTGCAATCTATTTTATTGTCTTGATTTGCAAAATATGCTATATTTGATTATTAAAAAATAATCAAAAATTTTATTTTTATATTATTATATACCCCCAAAAGTATCAATTATATTGACATTTGAGAATCTTTTCAAGTTTCTCCGTCGTTTTATGATCACAGGTACGAAGGATTTTTGGGTTTACAGCCCCGGGGTGAAAGAGAGATGTTCAAATTCTCGAAAAATATGTGAGAATTCTTTAGCATATTTTTAGAAAAAGGCATAAATAACTGATTTGCTATAAAATTTCTTTTTGTGTACTGAACCTAATTTGGATTTCGGGAGTGCCACTTTATTATGAAGACGTTTACCTTGATATGAAATTGGGACGCAAAATTTACAAATTAAAATTAATTTTATTGGTAGTAAATATATATTAATTCATCATTTTTATTCTACAATTTTACTATCTTGGTACCAAGTTTGTCAGTACATTGCACAACGAGGCCACCTCTGCAAAAGCAACTCCTTCCTTCGGGCCATGAATGAATGAGCTTTGCTGGTACTATGAACTAGGGATAATGTTATAATAAATATATTAGAAATTCGATATTAGGAAAAAAGTTGGCATGGAAATCCTCATATTAATGCTACATGTCTCTTAAATTTACTCCTTATCATTTGCCTGAAGAACAGATCACTTAACTGATCTCTATAGAGGACATGGACAACCAATACTTCCTTCCTACTCATTTGTTTGATAACGCCTGTTTTTTTTTTTACAATGGCTACAAATGGAGCTTATTTTGAAAGGTAGTTATTCCTAAGAAAACTTAGATATATCTTCAGGAAATATACTTTCTGTTGTTATAGAACATTTTTGCAAGTCACGCTTCCAAAAATTGTTTTGCACCAAATCGAACATAATTTTTTTTGCTGGATCTTCTGGTTCTAGTGCAATTTGTCTGTTAATGTTGATTGATATATTGGTTTACACCTATGCCTTACATTTAGACTTACGGAAATATTCTATATAATACTAATGTAGTGAAACATTTTACCATCAATTTTATCATCAAATGGAGTTAGAGCCACCAGTGAGTCTACGTCATCAGAACTAGGAACTCGTCAAAATAGCTCAATGGACTAATTAAGTTCTGATTGTTGTTAATGCAATATGATGCAAATTGTATAAAAAAACAAGAAAAAAAAAGTTAGAAACTTCTCTATGTTAATAAAATTTCATTTACCTTCTGGTGATCAATATCGATCTTTCTCTAGATTTGCTCACCTCTATGAAAATGTTGGTACATGTATTCCTACCTACACTCGAATACGAGCAAAAGATAGATAATGAGTGCATCCAGGTACCAAAGGTTAAACTGTTATAAGCAATATGTTCAATTCGTGAAGTGCTGTTTTGCAAAGCCGCATAAGAAAATAGACGGATGGGAGGACAGATTCTATACATTATTTTGATATACATTATTTACATACAATTATAGATAGTAGTTACCCCAGTTGGTAATTACTATTTGATACAATTTATTGGATCAAGTTAATTGGCCATAATATTTTAAGTCTTCTAAATTCTGCGGAGCAACGAGTAAGTTAGGATGGCTTTCTAATTTGTGATGGTGATTGGTCGAAATGTAAAAAGTCTTCAATGTAAAGTACTTTAAGATCAATGTGCAGAGTTTTATTGCTCACGTATCATGGTGCATTTGTCATCATTCTGAGTATTTCAGATTGGGTTCTCTGTACCAATACTACATTTGACTTCCTAGAGCATCCCCAAAGCTCTATCTCATATGACCAAATAGGAACTGTTATTCGAACTTTGAATTCAGGTTGCATGGACACTAATTTACCATATTAGTTCCTGCGATATTAATTTACTAAAGGAATTATTTACTAGTTTTAGTAGCCCTTGACGTTTGTTTCCTCTACACATTCAAGGATAAATATCAAATTTGTCTATCCATTATTTTATAAATTTTTATTACCATTTATTCCAAAAATTTTGCGTTTTTCATCATTGTAAAGTTGAAGACGTTACGAATTGCTGTTGGGTTTGGCAGGACATTAAAAGTTTATTGTGTTTACGTGCTTGGGAGATATACGCCTTGGGGACATTGTGTGAATGCATTTACAAAGATGTTACAGACCACTAATATACTGTATAATGAGTTAGGAGAGACGGGGGGAATGCAACACTTTATCTTCATTTCTCATTTACGGCTCTTTTCTATTTAGTGGTTGTAGCCGTGGTATTTTAATCAAAGGTTCAACAAGTTTGATACCAGCCTCGGCAGCTTGATGTCAGGCAGTAGTGACATCTGTTGTCATGGTAATATGTTACCTGCTCCACAATTACACATCATTTCTGTTTCAAATAAAAAATCAATAGTATTGCAGAAATTGTTTTCAGTTAGTGTGTTTAATATTTCTAAAAAATTTTGATACACTCTTGAATAAGGTAAATTTTAATATTTTGAACTAGGTATTTTTTTATTTAACACTAAAATTAGTTACAGTCTCTAAAATATAAAAAAATGTCAGTAGTTATTCAAAATTACATGTATATAAAAATCAGTCAATTTTCTTAGCACCCGGTCTAATACAATACAATTATTGAGAAATAATAATTAATATATTAGGTGAAATATAATGTTGTGTAATTGTATCAGCGTTTCCCAGCAGTTTTTCAATGAAATCTTGAACAATTCTTAACGTTTTTTTATGAACAAAGAAACTTTATAAATTATTAAGCAATTCATTAAGCTATAAAATAAAGATAAAATTTATTTTAAGTTCTTCCGCAAAATAATTTTGTAGTAAGGAAAGAATATTTAGAAGATTTTCCACAGGTTTTTTTAAAGCTTTATTAAGCAAGGCCATAAAATTATTAGTATGATTCCACAAATTTACAAAACGATTTCATGTAAACCCTGCTGTTTGAATTAAGAATTCTATAAATTTTAACAAAAAAGCATTTCTTCTTCTTTGATGAACCATTGGATTTATCAATTGATTAAATATTTTCAAAAATTTGCAACACTTAATTAAAATAAGCTTGATGAATGTTAGAATGTTTTCTATTATTTTTTCCCCGCTCTCCCCTATGTCATAACAAAAGTCACTTTAATGTTATATTCTCATTTAACTAATCGCCAGCAGTATTTCGTGATCTCGTAAAAGATAACACTTATTATCATTTTAATAAATGTTGTTTTTTATGTCATGTCTGGTCAGACAATCGTTACTAATTTTTACATCTTATTAACTGAGATGTAAAATCTCCAAGATATCATGAATTTGGATACTTATAATAAATTGTCAAGAACTTATTTCTCAGATTTTTCTACATACAACAATGTAACCATTTTCATATATTTGTTAAATTATTAGCGGAAGACAATAAGTCTTGTTTTTTCTTACTTGTCAGTCGAAATGTCGGCAAATTCAATTTGATATTTTATTCAATAAAGCACATTGTTTCTTCATTAAACAATAACCAGATATCCCTGTCAGATATTAAAATAAACAATAGATGGATACGTCAAAACTTAGTGAAAGTAATTTCACCAAGGAAAAGATGCAGATAAGGAGAAATATTATAAACTATGTATCGTTATGTATATTCCATGATGTATTGAATTTTTTACAAGATGAAATTAAAAGATATATGTGGAACGTAATTTTTATTCAATTCATTAGGCTCAAAATTTTCCAATGGAAAGTTTTCTTGGTGCTTTTATTAAAGAAGTTTTAACATTACCTCTTTATAGTTCGTAGTGAAGTGAATATCATTTTCTTTACAAAGATTTATTTAATGATTAGTGGTTAAGGCTTGGTTTGATTAATAGATTATTATATGTGTGCAATACTGTATTATCTAAAAAATTAATAATAAAAATAATAAACGGATGATTTTAAATTAACGTTGTCACAAAAATTGTACACAATTTCGACAGTCTCCACGAATTCTTGACCTGCTAGAATTTCACCGAACCATGAAGATCATTTCCACGAAATGTAAAAGAGTCAAGGAGGTCAATGATTTTGCATTCTAAAATTACTGACAAAGATCACAAGTTCAAGGTTAATATTTTTAGTTTGTGCATCTTCTTTCATATATATTTTGAAAACCGATCCAATTATAAGAGTCTCATGATGATTTTTCTTAACTACCTCGCTGTTACAGAAGGCAACCTAATGGTTGGGCTTACTGTAATTGGTGTATTGTAATAATTTTTTTTCAAGAGATTCTAATTAGAAGAATATTTCTTGAAGAAATTCTAATTAGAATTAGAATAATGGCGAATTTTATGTGTGATGCAGCAATGCCGGTTAGGTCTATTTTTACTTTGAGACACATTTCTATCTATATTTTCAAATAAAAACTGATGTTACTACTGCTTGACTTCCGGCTCCATCAACCTGCAACCGTTTTTTTTGAAAAAAAAAGATTCCAACCCCAGAAAATTCCAGTTTGTATATCTCAATTTTAAATCAATCCTTAAATTATATTCCATGGATCATGTAGAAATATTATATATTATGTATTTTTGCAGTAGTTGTTACAGTTTTATCATTTTATTATTTTTTTATTAATTTGTTTGTTCTAACCTTTGATACTACTTCTATTTTACAACATTAAAATTAGCATAAATTTATTTTAAACATTTTAAAATATTTCATTAGTTTTTTTCATATACCTATTCATATGATTTTAATTAATTTTAAAAGAGTTCTATAATATTAAAAGTAAAAACAATTTTTATTGATTCCTTGATGAATAATAATGATATTTTATTTTTCGGCATGTTATGCTTTATTTGTTGAAAGCATAAGCATTAAATAACACTTTTCTTCAATTCAAATAGCAACTTTATGGAGCAATTTTATAAAAAAAGGCTAATTATGTGTGATAATTGGTATAAAATTGTTGTAAAAATCAACAATAACTCTAAGTGTTCATAGCATTTGGCTTTGAAGTTAGTAGCCAAAACTTGATGAATATAGAAACGTAGAAAAAGATCACAATTTCTAATGGATATTTTTCGGTTCAGGATATTTGGTGTATGAAAAGTTTAACAAAAATCAACACAAATCCTAATCAATAATAATTTTTTTAGTTAGATGCATCCGTGCTTGATAAAGATCGATAAAGGTTCAAATTTTAACACGATTGTTCCAATTTTGGTGTCAAACAACTAGATGTATTAGATGTACTTGTAATTTGCAGTACACAAATTTTAACCAAACAACCAATATACAAAATACAATGAAGGAATGCTTAAATAATTTAGTGCCTTGATTTTATGAAGCTTTATATTATGTCTTCGTATAGAGCGTCTTCAAAAGATTAGGTTCTGTATAACTATTGATTTGCAGAATTTTTTTAAAAAGTTTAAAAGTTTTTCTGAAAAAAAAACGAGCAGTATCAGAGACGAAAAAAAAATTGTATAGCTAATAATTCTTAGTTATAGCTAAAATTCGCTGTATTTTTAGACATCATAAATAATTTTAAATAAGTAACAAAAAAATTTATTATATTATTTATTATAGTATTTCTTGAAGACAAAATTCATGTATTGAAAAATGTCATAAAAACTGTTGACTTTGTCAGTAATTTAGTCAGAACATTGTGGAAGTTTAGTATAGCTTGGTTCATAAAACTTACAACTTTTATCGGATCTTCTACCGACAAAATAAACTTTTCTTCAGGAAGTAAATAAAGGTATTTATGCAGTATTTCGATATTGGTGTTCATAATTGGCTACCAGTATAAATCTGGATATATTACCCATCGGCCTACCTAACACTGTCCCGCTGTTGCCCGAGTACAATAATGCGAGTTGTCTTTCGCGTCCATTCAGGATATGTTCTTCAATATGGTTTTAAGTGGTTCAGAATGTTTTGAACGTCGAGAAAACATAAAATTAACAAATCGGTTTTTCTGGTGAAACCATAAACTTCCTAGTCGGGAGTTTCTTTACGGTACTTCGATATTGGTGTTCATATTTGGTTACCAGTGAAAAACTGAATATATTATTATCCAACGGCCTACCTAACCCTGTCCCGCTGTTGCCCGAGTACAATCATGCGAGTTGTCTTTCGCGTCCATTCAGGATGTGTTATTCAATAATATAAAATACGGTAACACATAACGCAAACACTCGGCTCACGTAGTACCACGCAATAGCCGAAGATAATCGGCCGATTCACAACTCGCGATTTATAGCGGATGTGCAAGAATACATATACCTTACCTACCGACAGAATGCAATATTCCATGATAAATCTATGGCGAAAAACAAATATTGGAAAATTGTTATTGGAAATCTGCATAGGAGAGACCAGAGAGCGATGGTTTAACCCTAGAAATGTGTTGTGCTTAACAGGTGATTTTTTTCCGTCTTTTTCATTGTATACTTTGTGGTATCATCAAAGGTTATTTCAGAAAATATAAAACTCTGGTTTAGTAACAATTTTTTTTTTAATGTCTATAACAAAAGTATTATCACCTTTCATTCTTGTCCCCATGTATGCCTCGGAGTCGTGCAGATACCGTTCCAGGATAAAATTTGCATTTTGTAATGCCTATTTCTTTAATTTTAGAACAAAAGTATGTAAATTCCAGAAGAAATTCAATTTACCAGATATAAGTGTGGCGCTAACATTAATATGTGAGCCTAGTTTTGTGTTGCCCGTTTTGAGCTCATGACAAAAATATTCATCAAACATAGAGTCTAAAATATTCGACGAACAGCATAGCCTCGTGACGAATATAGTCGTCCATAAACGATATTTTGCCACTTCTGCAAGACGAGTATATTCGACAATCACAGTTAACAGGTTAAAAGGAGTTTTATTTTTTTAAGATGATACGCAGATATTATTACAAAAATAAACATATTTATAAAACTAGTAGTGCGTGGCATCGTGCTTTAAGGCAAATTGCTGGAACTTTCTTTACCAAAAATTAAAATTTATAAAAAAAACTTTAAAATTCTTTGAAATTTTTGAAAAAAAATAGATTTTTGAGAATTTTAAAATTTTTGGGTAAAAGAGACTTTTTTGAAAAATTGAATTTTTGTTTTGTATATTTGATTTTTTTTTTCAAAATTTTGAACCTTTTTTAAAATCAATCGCGCTGCGAAGCTGTTTTAGAGGCGAAATATTGAAGCGCATAAGCGTCGCTTTCCTGTCTAACTGATAAACGTTGGTACGCAGGTACCATACAAATATAAAAATAATTTTATTTTATTATTATAATCTCTATGAAATATCTAATAATTTGATGTGCATATGTCTAATGATCATTTTTGACCGCCAAATGGCATTTTTTACGTTTTTACATTGAATCTTCCAAACCACTAGACTTGCCTTCCCAAAAGTTCTTTGTTTTGTCAATGCTAATAAAATGTTTTTTGAATCATTTAAATCGAACGCTCGGTTTTCTCAAAAATTGAATTACAATTTACTACACTTTTCAATTGTATCTTCGAAACGGTTGGACCTGTCTTTGTCAAAATCTAATCAGCATATTTTCCCATCAATACGAATCGTATGTTTTTGAATCATTCAAATCTGTTGATTCGTATTTCTGAAATTGTCGATGAAAATTTATATATGCACACACACACAAACATCTCAATTTTTCTAAGGTATGCTAAAATGTTCAAAAGGGCTGAATCGTGAAGATTTTTTTTATTTGCATCGATTTATTGCCGATCAAAATAATATAATTTTTTCAAGACAATATGCTAGGTGTGGATGCATTTAGGAGATTATCTCCTATGAGATGTCTCTTTTTTTATTTTTAGACATTTTATTTAAGATCGTATGGCCATTTTTTTCAATCTTTGA
The DNA here is from genome assembly GCF_003426905.1 of Ctenocephalides felis. Classification (NCBI taxonomy): domain Eukaryota; kingdom Metazoa; phylum Arthropoda; class Insecta; order Siphonaptera; family Pulicidae; genus Ctenocephalides; species Ctenocephalides felis. The sequence goes on from NW_020539726.1 coordinate 28,513,419, forward strand.
GTAGGAGATTCCTCGCTTAATTATTTTAAATATTTGTTTGGGTGATCTGGAAATTTTTCGTGGTATTTTTTGCTCCTTTTTTATCATCTCATTAATAGTTTTGATTTTTAAATCTTTATGTAGAGTGTCATTGGTAATATACAAGGGTGCGTTCACAATGCATCTTAACATTTTCAATTGTTTTTTTAAAAGTTTCGATTGCGCTCTTTGTATTATTTTTATATTTGAATTGCTTGCGCACGCTAAAACGTGAAGATACATAAAAAAAATTATTTTCGATTTTTTTGCGATTACTATAACTTACCCTACTGGAAGTTATAAGCCATCATTTAAGGCAATTTTCATGTCAATCTGCAAAGTAGAAGGTTAACTACCCACCACTGATACTCACCTAAAAAGCGAATCGAATTCTACATTTTCCGTAGTAATTACATCCTGTAAATCTTTCCATACCACATGCATGATGATTCATGAAAGAAACCTGAAATTGCATGAATGAAAATGAACTCGTGCGCCAATTTGTTCTTCTAAGTCGTCTTTTGCTTTTGCTCGGGCAGTTCACTCAGTGCGATAATAAATAATAAATCCACTCACTATATCCTTATACTGAGCTTATGTTGTTCTTCGAAGTCTTCTCGTTTCTGCCGTTGCTGTTGGTGTTGCTGTTGCTGTGGGTTGGGCCGGCAGCATCGTTGGTTTATAATCATCTGCGCTCTGGTATCGGATGCACATTGCAACAGGTCAATATATTATTACATATTTAGTACTTCCTGCGTGGTACCGCGATTCACTTCTTCTTGCGTTTGCGTTTGCCTTTGCGTGCTGGATGTGTCTTGTCTTTCTGCACTGGAATATCTCTTGGCGGAGGACAGGGGTGAACTATAACATATTATGGGGAATGTGATATCTAATTTGATTCGGAAATTTTAGTTGGTTAAATAAATATGACTTAGGCTAGAGAGGAACACAAACTTCCAACTGGACTTTCCACAATTGTTCAACTGCTTGCAACAAATAATGCATATCAAACGAACAACCATTCAGCAATATTCAATAAAAGCTAATTCATTATTGTAGAAATATGTTTTGTGCTATTTTTCCAAAACTTGACATGTGTCTCTCTTTACCTCATAAGGAGGGAAAATAGGGACATCCAGATGGTAAAAATCCTCCATTTTATTTTAAATTTAAAGATGTTCTATAAAATAATAGCTTTTTTTATTGCCAACTTTGCCCTATATATGTATATTGTCATTATTAACTTCCCGAAGGAGAAGTTTATGTTTTTATCAAAAAACCGACTCGCTAATTTTATGTTTTCTCGACGTTTCAAGACTTTCTGAATCGAATGAGACCAAATTTGGAAGAAGTATGTATGTGTATGTATGTATGTGTGTGTAGGGTGGTCCTCAAAAAGGTCATTAAAACTTTGACTGAATTGCGCCTTATCTAAACGTTAATATTAGGAGCTAAAACTTTCAGAGAATTGTTTATCAATTTGGAACCATTTGAGCCCCTGGGAGCAAGGAAATCGAAAATGACCATTTTAGGACCATCCTAATGTGTGTATGTGTGGGTGGGAACAGATTTTTTGCCATAAACCGACGTTTTCTGGCTGGACCAATTTAAAAATTTAAAGCCTTTCGATGTATCTCGATCGGCCAAGCCGTTTCTTCATAAATAGCAGAAAAGTGAACATTTTTCGAGAAAATAAGTAGTTTTTTTTAAGTTTGTTAAAATTTAAATTTGACTATTTACTTGGTATAACTGTAGAGTACTTGGTTTCAATGAGCATACTAAACATTAAAGTCTTACAGAAACTGGTTCAATTATAAAAATTATTTATTTTGAAAATTTGCTTGAAAATAGCACAACTTCCTATCAAGAGGAATCGAATGTTTTTTTGAATCATTCAATTTGGTTGATCAGTGATTGAGAAAACGTGGACGAAAAATTGTAACCACAGATACATACACACACATACACATATCCATTTTTCTAAAATATGCCAAAAAGTTCAGAAACGTTCAAAACGTAAAGATATGCAAAACATTTTGTTTTCGATTTTTGGAAGATTATTTCAACTTACCGTAAGGGAAGTTAAAAAAATATGAAGAAGCAAATGAGCAGTGATATTCCTTTCATCAATAATTTCAAACGTCAAATATTTTGCAATTTATATTGCACATCCGTCACCGTCACTGTTCTGGTGAAAGTAAATATTTAGAAATTTTCTTCAAATTTTGTTATTCCAAACACAGATTTATGCAAATGAAGAGTTGGAACAAAATTTGCTAAACATCAGATGTTGTTTGTCGCGCAACAAATGCACCGTGAATCGCAATTGTTCGCATGATGAATTGAAATCACCTGAGGTGGACCACCCATGGACATAATAAAAACAATTTTTTTCTCGAAATTAAGTAAATTAAAATTAAATGATATAGGATTTACAAGATTATTTTACTGGGCTTAGGACAAATATGCTAAGTTTGAACTTGGGTCAAGGAAGAAACTCAATGACCCGAAGATACCTCAGGGGTTATAGCGGACCTCAAAGTGCTTTCCGGGCATTGTTTCCAAAAGAACAGGATGGATTCCTTATGCCATCATGCATAAGTGATGAGTGACCCCTTATAGAAAGCTATTGAAAGGCATCAACCAGAGAGGGATTAATAATGAATTTATATATTTATTATATAATAATACAAATTCTCGGTGATGAAATATAGGCATAATTCAACACTTAGAACAACTGATGTATTCTGCTTATACTACAAATATCTTCTAAATGGAAGATCAGAACTTGTAGTCCATTGGTGTGTAATTATTTCTAATACAGAAGAAGCGAATACCTATCTTCTCTGATGGCAGCTTTATCACTGGTAGCCACAAGAAGCACCATCATTGTGGTCTGACATCGCTGGATTAACTCTGAACTCATCTGATCTTAACATCACGAAGAACTCATTCACCGGAATCCGTTAAAAACAGAGTCGAATCGTAGTATAAAAGTTTTAAAACTAAATGTTAAATATTAAAAATGCAAAGTTTTATATGTATCAAGATCTTCAATTTGAAGAAAAATTTGCCAAGGATCTTTTGAGTAATTAAAATCCATAAGTTACTTCATATGCTGTCTTTTCTGGTCACCAAAAATGGATGAGTATTGTCAATTTTTTATATGATTTTTCGAAGTAAAACTTCTTTAGGCGCGACTAGAGTGTAAATCCATACAAATGCAACGGAAGTCCGTTACGGCCGAACTGTATGAGATCATTTCTATACGATCGATTGTGATTAGTCGTCGTGTATGTGAATAGAGATCTGTCGTTGTATGCGTACCGGCATCAACGTTGTATGCGTACGATATCAACAAGCAAATCGGCATAGATAAACATTTTCAAGTTACATTGCAATACAAATCTTGATTTAATGAGAAATGCCTGGATCAGAAGCATGTTTTACCTTGTTCCTTGAAAATATTGATAAGTTCAATAATCAGTAAGTTTATTGATTAGAAATTATTTCTATATTATCCGTATCGATATTAACAAGGAAATCGGCATAGATAAATAAACATTTTAAACGTAGTACAAATCTTGATTTAATGAAAAATGTCTGAATAAGAAGAATATTTTACCTTGTTCCTTGAAAATATTGATAAGTTTAATGATCAGTAAGTTTATTGATTAGAAATTATTTCTATATTATTTGTAGTTTCTATAAATCATTGAAGTTATTAAAATGGAAAATATTTTTTAGGCAAGATAGATATTACAGCTGTTCAAAGAATGAGATTATATCGCCAGCGAAAAAGTAAAAAAATACAAGCAGTCAATGAATGTGTGTTAATTTTAATTACATGAAGTTCTTCAAACACAATTACATGAAAGTGAAGTTGCAAAAACAATATTTGTTTAGGCGTTGTTTAACATATTCCACTATGTGTACAAATATTATAGAATTTATTAATCAGCAATTACTTCATTTCTCTAAAGAAGGTTCATTTCTAAATGCTAATTACAATGACAAACCGATCATGTCATATTTGAAGTATGGCTTTAATTACATTATTGTTTTTAAATATTATACATATTTTTAATGCTATTATAAATATATAATTTATAATTCATCATTATATAAATGTGTATAATGGTTGACACTAATAAATGTGTGCATCACGAGTGTTACCATATTACAATTATTCAAACATTATTCAAATATTAGATAAACATTATTCAAAATTGTTATATGATGTATTTATTTTTACTTAAATGCTATCTTGTACAGTAGCAAACAAGTTTTACTTCAATCGCGTGTGAACCTTACGCGCACTCTTTTTTTAATTAATTGTGGATCTTTTAACTCATTACCTTGTCCACTATCCATTTGAGTACATGAATGTAGTAAGTTATTTCATTGAATGAATCACTATAAATTTGCATAATACTAATGAATGGATATAAAATTGACTGAACTCAAATGCGACTCATCATTTATCAACAACTGACGAGGTTATTTGCTGCTAATGAATAAATTATATTATATAAACAGTTATAATAATTGATACTAATTAGAATTATATGATTACAGAGGTTATGAACAAATTCATTAACAGATCATAAGAGTGAAATTTTAATTAACATATTTTAGTATTTATACCTACTACTTGTTTATATAAATTTTTTATACTTAAACTAAACAGGTAGGACTTAATATTATGTTTTGGAGAGAATATACTTATAATACACAGTTTTTAGTATTGTTATAGTATTTATTTTATTTTGTCACCTACTTTATATAAATTGTTTCTAATTGCATTTTCTGTTTTGTTTCAGGTAGGAGTCAATAAAATATATCACCTTTAAAGTTGCTTCAATAGGAATTGTAAAAAGGTACTTGTGCAAATTTTATATAGTAAATTTTAATTGGTGGTCAATAGTCTAAAGGTCTGAATTTTGTTTATACTTTTTTACCAGTTTGATTTAAGTGTTGATAACGGAAATTGTTTTTGCATAATTTTAAGTCCGCAACATTCGATTATCCTATAAATTTCGCTCAACCGATAATCAGCACCAATAAAATTAACAATATCTCGAACAAAATATTATTCCAGTTTAATTTAATGACTACACGAAAGCATCGGTTTTATCCACAAAGATAAATTATTTAAATTTATACCGTTAATCCTTCTAAAATATCTGTGTTAATGACTTCTCGACATGTTCTCGTAAAATTAATCTTTTATGCAACATGTCAAATATCATGGTTTACGACCCATAATCGAAATAATTTGAAATTGGTGATCGCTCTTGGGTTCAGAAGTATATTTTAGAAGGAGAGCTGGCAGGACACTAGTAATAAAAAATAATTATTAAAATTTAAATTCACATTTTAATTCTATTCAATTTTAAATTATCTATTTTTTAAATTTTACTTCTATCTATGCAATGTCAAATCATCTATATAATTTTAACTTAACATTTCAAATTTTGTCATTGCCAAGGATTGATCTGAGGATCGCTGGCTTGTGAGTCGCGTTTGCTACTGACTGAGCTATTCCCGCCACACTTAAAATAAATTAAATGCGTTGTCTATCATATTTTGTCATAATACATTTAAAGTTTAGTATGTCAGAGATCTTTGGGAAAAAAGCTAAAAGCTTTTAACTAGTTAATAGTATCAACGCCATAGAGAAATCGTCAAAAATCTACACTTAATATCAAGTTTGATAAATTGAATTAATTTTTTTTTCTGGACCAATTTTAATAAATTCTATTTTTTGTTTTGAATAAAATTTTATTAAATTATGAAGTAGAAATGCCCGACCTAAATCTCCAAAATCCTAACTTCAATCGGAATTAATTTTAAAAATAGCATTTTAAAAATTGTTTAAAAGTGTTCAGATCATCAGTTATGTTCAAATAAAATAAACTAAAATTTAATTAGAATTTTAATATATTCGTTAGTATTCAATTTATATGCGAAACCTATGGTATCGAATTTATTAAAATACCTTTCATAAAAAGTAAGTTCAATTTTATTTTAGGATTGATTTCTGAACTTTTTTATAGTTCAGGTTTATAGAGTTTTGATAACAAGAAAAATTTGTTTTTATTAGAGATTATTAGATAGATTTAAACAAATATTTAGTACTCTTTTCTATTAATCTGTATCTATCTATTAATCAATAATTTCCAATCGATTACTAATATGTGCTCAAGCCAAATATATTTATTCAAATTCTTGACAAGTTGATGATAATAAACATAATTAAGTAACGATGTAATATGTTTTGAATATTCAAAACTGGTCGATGTTATGATATTCCTAACGAAACACTCTGAGAGCTCTGAATATTTTCGGATGGTAATCATCGAGATTTGTTGATATATGTTTCCTGTAGAAAGCTATGCAGAATTCAATATATTTGATCGTAATGTACATTTTTTGAATTTAAATAAATAAAATTGCTTTGTGATTGTGCCAACGATAAATGACACATTGCTTATGATGGTACTTTGTTAACCTGGTGAAGAGTTTGAAAAATTTGTCTAATTATAAATATGTTTTGATGTCATAAATTGCTACACAAATTGTCATTGAAACAATTATTAACTCTTTGGAAGTGATACTTTAGACGCGACTAGGGGGTAACTCAGTGAAAATGCAACGGAAGTGCGTTACGCCACACAATACTTGTTTGTCATTGGTCATCGATGTGATCGTTGGTCACTTGTAAATGATTATAATAAAAAAATCGGTTAGGCAGATTTTACTGAAGTATTTATTGTTACAGATATGTATATAGGTTGTCATTTGGATGAACAATAAAAATATGTTCAACAGCAATTCCTTAAAAATAAGTTAGTAATATAGATTAGTGATACTAACCCTTATCAAAATAATAAATTTTAGTAATTTATTTTACCATGTGTGCAAAATTTTAAATTCTAACCAAAATATAAGATTTTTACTTATTTCTTTAAGGAATGTTACCATTCTAAGAGCTACTTGTTTGGTTCATAGCCTTGATTAGTGAATCTTCTCGATGTATGTGTCGGTTATATATATTATTTATCTAGTATGTGGCAAATTTTAAACTCCAAACAAAAAATCAGGTTCTTATTTATTTCTTTTATGGATGTTACCATTCCAAGAGCTACCTGTTTTGTCTATAGCCTTGTTCAATAATTTTCCTCGATGTATGTGTCGGTCCAACGATACTAATAAATTTCTTTATCGCGTTCCGACATTCGCATTCCTTGAGAAAAGCAAATACCTTCAGCACGTAGACATTGCAATCTATATTATATATATTCTATATTGCTATTTTTTCTGAATTCATAAAATACCTACCTCTATATTACTGTATCCAGTTGACATCGGAGAAGTCAATCGTGCGTTGACCGCGAGAAGAAATGGGATTCAAGATGAAAATTTATATCGGAGAAAAATTTATCATTATAAACATGCATAGTAATAAATTATTACATTACATAGTATTGGTATTTTGCCTTAAGGCAAGTTACATGAACTTCCCGATGTTTGTAAATAATCGACTTAATCAATAAAAAATAAATCAATTTACGAGTGATTAAAAGTATTCCGAGAGGATACACATAATTGAAAACGAACAAACACGTTAACTCGGAGTATTTTCTAAAGGCAAATTTTCACAAAACAATAATCTTTATAATTGAACCAGTTTACGTAGAACTTTAATGGTTTAGTATGTTCATTAAGACCAAATACTTTATCGTTATACCAAGTAAATCGTCTAATTTTGATTTCAAGAAATGTCAAAAGACTACTCATTTTCTCAAGCTTTGATGAATTTTTAAAATTAAACTTTTTGTCGTCAGGCCGTAATATTTCAGTAAGTTCTATAGGACCATGATATATATCGCCAAAAAAGTTCCATAAAAATCGGCTTAAAATTTTTTTTCAACAGTTAATTACAAGAAAACGGCTCGGTAGATTTTCACCTAAAACTAATCAGTCTCATTCGCAACTAATATCTTTCGAACAGTTTTTGATTTTTTAAAATCGATTAGGTAGTATGAGCTTAAATGTGGACGAAAAGTTTAACACTTTTTACCAAAATACAAAGAAACGGCTCGACAGATCGTATCGCAGAACTGACAAGCGATAGTCATCATCGAAATACATCGAATGGCTTTTAAAATTTTTGAAATCGGTTCAGCCGTTTTTGAGAAAACGTCGATTTACGACAAAAAATCTGTTCACATACAGGCACGCACACACGATTCAGAATGGCGTGAAACGTCGAGAAAACATAAAATTAGCATATCGAATTTTTTTATGAAAACATGAACTTCGCCTTCGGGAAATCAAAAATTATGTTCATAATGAATATTTAAGTAATTAGTAATAACGCTTATCATCATTATATAACGTTTAACATCATTACGTTTTTTTGAATTGCGTATTTCTTTCGATAATCTGTTTATTATTATCTTAAATAATTCATTTTAGAATTTCACATAAATCTGTTTTAAAGAGGATGTTGAAGTAGATAACTTTCTTTATTACATTCTGTTAATTCAGATTCTGATATAGATAAATCAGACTAAGTTAATTATTTTTCATACACATGGATAAAACAAACATACATTGATTAGGTAATTATTATAATGAATTAAAGAATTTATGGAAAATATATCTAATGTAATTCGATAATTATTAAAGGTAAATGCAAAGACAAGTTGAAATGCTTATTTGTAACAAAGTTGTTTGATTATAATGGCCCAATCATAGATAATGCTAAATTCAGAAAAAATTGTTTTACTTCGAATTATATAAGGGTGTTATATATAATGTTATTATTTAAATAACTCCAGGTGCAAATGTTTACAAAATGTTTTTAGTCTTGTTATATTCACATAGATTAAATTATTTATGAATTCTCTATTCAATTTTTATATACTCTTTGTTTATTTTACTTATTTTTCTATAACGTAATCTAATCCTAAGTTCTACATGATATTGGTTTTTACGAACTTCTTTAATTTCTTACATCGTATTTTTCATAACATATTCTATTCAATTACAATTATAATTGAATAGATAAACAAGAATGTATTAATTATAATGAGTATTCTCAATTCTTAATATATAGAACCTCCGAACAAATGAAATGTGTAATATAGATACAGTATTACGACTCGATCCGAGAATCTCTGGCATGTGAGTTGGGCAAAATCTTAAACGGTATTAGAAATAAGTTTGTTTGGTTTTTGAGTATGTATCTGACAAAAAAATACAAAATGAGATATTCCATGTCGTATTATAAGAAAGAAATCAGTAATTTCTGCCGCCATTACAACTCTTTAGAATTTTTTCATCCGACCCTCGGTCACGACCTTAACCTGGGAGAATCACGACTGAATGTGTACTGAAGCCTCCAAGTCTTTACAATTCACGTCCGTAACAAATAAATAAAATGAAATAAAATAAAGGCAAGAAAAATAAAAGCGAGAGAATGTCCGGTAGATGAAGAAAGAATAAGAACTAGAAGCTGCTTTTATCATCACGAGCAGAATAAGCATGGTCATCGTTGGTTATTAATCGAACACAACAGGTCGAAAGATTCCAATCGGACTCCGGTCTGCTCACCGAATGGGAAATACGCTGATGAGTAAATAGATTTGAGAGAAAACCGATTCGAAAATAATTAGTTGGGAATGAATTTAACTAGTCGTTTTTCCATAGGCCGAAGTAATTGAAATTGAAATTCATTGAAACAGGTTTTGAACTCTTTTGTAGTTTTTGAGTTACAGCACCTTTTTGGCATTCAGATTTTTAATGTAATGGTACTTCATTTTGTGATAAGCTCTTTTTAAAATATTATTGTAGTTATATTGTTTGAGGTTCAGATCTCAGAATACACTTTGATCTACAGATTTTAACTATTTTTCACAGAATTTTCGGTGTATAAAAAAGAAGTTTTTTCATCCACTAGATTGTAATTGTATTTGATTTTCATCTTTCAATCAGAAGTTTCAAGTTTGTTTTATAAAATACAAGCAGGTTTGATACTCGCCTCAGACAGCCTGATGTCAAGCAGTAGTGACATTGGTTTTAACTTGAAATTATAAATAGCAACATGTTTCCCAAAAATAGCCCTGTACCTAGCATTACTGCTTTCAATAAAAAGTCATCCGATTTAAAGTTATTCTAATAATAAATTTATCGAAAACAGATAGTTCTTTCAAAAGCTGCCTTATTAAGATGTTCCCACAGCTGTAAAAAATATATAAACTAGTGGCGTATGATATCGTGCTCACCTTAAGGCAAATTGCTGGAACTTCCCGTACCGTAACGAAATTTTCCAGGAATATTAAATGTTTTCATATAGATTATTATAAATACTGTAATTTTCTCTAATATTTATAAGAGTTATATAAACTGAATTAGAAAGTTAAAATTATTTATTTGTAATATATAAGTGATCTTTAGAACTTTAGTCAGAATTAAAATATTTTGAATTTTTTTTACAAAAGCAATTATTTTGTCAAAACAAGCAGATTTTTTTTGAATCATTCAAATCGTATGCTTAGTTCTCTTAAAAACTTCAAATTTTTGCACATTTAGCTCCGTAACTCAGAAACAACTGGACCTGCCTTTGCCAAAAACTAATCACCACTTCTCTCCATCATTACAAATTGAATGTTTTTTAGACCATTCAAATCGGATGCTCCGTTCTTTCAGAAGCTCGATTTTTAGTTTCTGCACTCTTTGCTCCCTATCTCCGAAACGGCTGAACCTGCCTTTGCCAAAAACTAATCAGCACATCTTCCTATCAATAAGAATCGAATATTTTTTGAACCATTCATATCGGTTGATTTGTGTGCTCGAAAACGTGGACAAAAATTGTTTCCATACATACATACACACACACACATCCATTTTTTCTAAGATATGCCAAAACGTTCAAAAACCTTTGAAAGGTGAAGATATGCAAAGATTTTCAATTGAGATTTTTGGAAGATTACAATAATTTACCCTTTGGAAGTTACAAATCTAGTTGTGTGCTGCTTTTAAAAAAAATATGCCGGTCTTTGGCATGAATTTGATGTGATTTATTGAAGGCTGTGAAAACTGTGAAAAAGTTTTAATTCTAGCAATTCATGGAATGTGGAAGATTTAAAAAAAGTTACGTAACCATACCTCTTATTTTAGTGATAATAAAAATTACGTAACCATACCCTTATTTAAGTACTCCAAATAATCCGATAAAAAAAATGATTTATAATCTAGAATAATGTCGCAATTTGTATGCGTACTGCGGACAACTTAATTTTACTCACAAAAATGCGATTCCAATTTTGTTACATTAAAAAAATGTAATTTGGCGATGTGAACAGTTTATATTTAAAAAAATCATAGGTATTGCATAATAAAAGTCAGTATTGATAGAAAGCGTTTAAAGTTCCGTGAAGTTAGGAAACAGAGGAGGATTATCATGCTCAAACAGCTTTGTCTCCGGAAATAATTTAAAATGAACATGATTCTTGAATAAATAAATTTTAAAAATATCTAAAACGAAACAATTTTCTGGAACAAAATACTCTTTTGAATTAATCAATAATTTATCTCGTGAAACATAATCCATGTTCTATCCAGATACTATATTATCTAGGGCGAGACTTTATACCTGTCCTTTACGTGATTTCAATTCGCACTTCACCGATCATCAATTTACATTTCCGTGAGTTATTAAGAAAAGTCTTCAAACTAATCCACAGTATGGCAAATCGTAAACATCCAAGGAAGGCTTGTTGTACCTGTTGATCACCGAGATCGGCTTAATTTACTTGAGCCTAAGGCGGTGTTATAGCTCACCGTCTTAAGGTCATGGGTTCGAAGATGAAGCCACGAAGAACCAGTTCAGCATGACCGACACCGACAACTTCCTTTTCGGAGTGTTTTATTAGATGACTGCGTATTACTGCGTTGATTCATTAGATTGAATAAAGTTCTTGATGTAAAAATTTTTGATATATTTTACCTCCTCTATTAACCAGTTAACTGTGTTGCTCACGTCGAGCAGTGCTCACAGTTTTGTCGTCTGAATCGAGTTCAGGATGAGCATAATAGTGAAGATATTAGATGAACTAGTGTGGTGTATGGCATCGTGCTTTAATGCAAATTGCAGGAACTATACAAACTAAGAATTAATTATTTTAAATTTTTTTT
>NW_020539726.1:28526643-28552310 GCF_003426905.1 Ctenocephalides felis
ATGAAAAGACAACCTAAGGTCAATCCAAAGAACACAGGTGCACAGGTCAGACCCAATCAATGATACCTAACCATAAGTACTGGAGTATCATGGATCTCGAATGATCATTAAATTTATAAATGATAGATAATACGAGGCAATTGTCCGTTGGTATTATTAAAGAAAAAATAGACTGAGTTGGATACAGTGATGTAAAGATCAAATAGTCATCTGGTAGACCAGGTAATAAGTGAAGTAGAGCAAGGCTTATAGCGTTCTCGGGTAAAAAATCCAAACACTTTATCTCAAACACAAGTAAAGTAAGGCATTTAAAAGTAAAATAGTAGATCTTTTGGCCAAAGAACCAAGTGACAAGTTATTGAAAAATTGTCAAATCAAACATATTTTTCTCATTGCATGTCAGATAGGATTGACGTAGTACAAAACAAAACTCCCTTGATACTTTTTTCATTAATCCTGCTTGTACCCATTCATTTTTAATAAATCACAGCAGCACCTCGCGTGATTTCGAGCAGTGCGCTATGCTCTGACTTCGGTATTTATTATTTGTTATTCGGTTCGTAGCCAATTAGTTGGGAGTCGTAGAACTGAAATTAAAAAATTGAATGCTTAAACGCGTCTAATACATGGCGAATGTGAATGCGGTTGTCAAGATCAGCGGTGCATGATAATTAGCGACGCTCTGCTAATCCGCTACCGTCCAGTGTACCTACTCGTATATATAGGAAGATAGCCAGAGCCAGCCAGAGTTGAGGGCAATTATCCGTAATCGACACGCGCGATGCGCCAGACCCAGACCTAGCCATTACGCCCGGTTAACGCATACCAGATCGGATCGACGGGCGGACGGGCCACGATCTAACACTATTCCCAAACATTGAGCAAATCTCAACATATGTACTTATTTGGAAACCTGGTTATCTTATAAATCTCTATTTCATCATTTTTTGCTATTAATATTTAATATTAAATGTATGTACTTTATCGTGAACCTGGTTATCTTATAAATCTCTATTTCATCATTTTTTGCTATTCATATTTAATATTAAATGTATGTACTTTATCGTGAACCTGGTTATCTTATAAATCTCTATTTCTTCATTTTTTGCTATTAATATTTAATAAAATGTATGTACTTTATCGTGAACCTGGTTATCTTAAAATCTCTATTTCATCATTTTTTTGCTATTCATATTAATATTAAATTAAGTTCAATTAAAATTATTATCATTTAGAGCCTTGAAGTTCTACAAGATAATCTGTTAACGGTATACCACGTTAAAAATATTCCCATTAATAAATTTTCCATTCTTCTTCGTTCTTCGACTCTGTAATATTTTTTCCGAGGTAAATTGGGTAAAATTGAATTTTGTCAAAATAGTTTTTTTTTAATTAATTATAATAATTCGACCATCTACCTACATGAGATATTAAATCAATTGTACATAATAGAGAGTAGAGTTGTAGAGTAGAGTAGAGTTGTCTTAATACTTATTATAGCAATTTTTCGATAAATCATAGTATATTTAATAGTACCCTTTTAATTACTTTTTAACTAGTTTTGCCCGTCGATTCACTATTTTTGAAAAAAAAAAATTCACGACGTATTATATTTTCTTCGTTTTCATATGATGGCTATCACAAATAGGTACTTCATATCACGCCTGATTGTACTTATTTTCAATATATGATTGGTAACAGAAAATTCTTTATGTTATTGACTTAAATACATATCTGGCATGAATAAAAAATAATTTTATATATTTAAAGATAACATTGTACTCGTTATACCAATAAAATGCACCGATGTTTTTTCAAGTAATTTCGTAATTCAGAACGTTATAATAATATAAATACAAATTTAATTAATACGAAATACTATTTATAGACGGTTGGAAGATGCAACACTTTATAATAATTATTTTAATATATATTACATATATGCACTATACCATATAAGAAAATGAAAAACTAAGTACCTGGCTTGGGTAAAATTATTAATATGCTATGATACCAAATATGTTCAAATATGATTAAACTTTTATGTATTTCTGATTTCTAAATAAAACGAGTTAAAAAAAAAATATGATTAAACTGATTTTATGACATCAAAACTTCTTATAATAATTATCGTTCATTTTTAATAATTTTAATATTTTTTATTAAGTATCCTACTCCATAACGGGGGTAACTAATTAAATGATTATCTATAGATATAAAATACTGTTCAAATCGTGATTGATGAATCAGAGTTGAAAAAAATAATAATTAGAAAAAAGCAAAAATGGATATGCAAGTTGATGTAATAAATTATAATTTATTGCTGCCTTTTCCTTTAACATCATAGAAAACAAGTACTTAAATGAACTTTGAAGATTTTATCTACGATTTAAGCTAAGAAATTCAAAGATTGTAAATGAATACACTTTTTATAACTCCTCTCAGATCCTAATCTTACATATCTTAAAAAAGTTGTTTGATTTCAATTTTTCATCCACGATTTAGAGCATCGATCAACCGATTTAAATGATTCAAATTGATGGGCTGATCAGCTTTCGAAAATACGAGGTAAAAAGTGCAAAAAATTGCAATTCAATTTTTGAGAGAACAGAGCGTCCAATTTGAATTATTCAAAAAAGTTTTCACCAAAAAAAATTTTTGGGAAGGCAATTCCAGCGGTTTCGGAGATCCAATGGAGAAAGATAAAGAAATGCCATTTGGCGTTCAAAAATGATCATTAGGCACAAGCTCATCAAATTCTCGAATATTCTATAAAGATTTCAAATGTACACTTTTGTTTTTTTACAAAAACAATTTTTGGGAAGGCAAATCCAGCGGTTTCGGAGATTCAACAAAATGGTTGAAAAAGCCAATTGGCGTTCAAAAAGATCATTAGACACAAGCACATCAAATTCTCAGATATTTTATAGAGATTTTAATAATATGTACAATTATGTTTACATTTCTATGAGTTAATCAAAAAACATTTCACAAAAACAATTTTTGGGAAGGCAGATCCAGCGGTTTCGGAGATCCAATAAAAATAGTTGAAGAAAGCCATTTGGCGTAGAAAAATTATCATTAGGCACAAGCGCATAAAATTTTTAGAGATTTTAATAATATGTACAATTTTGTTTACATTTCTAGAAGTACCATATGAAATGTAATATGTTATGTTTCACCATTAAGCTGGAACGCGGCGTTTACGCGCTTTGATATTTATCTCTAAAATAGCTTGCTTTAAAAAATATTAAAAATATTCAAAAAAAATTAGAGCTTAAATTAAAAAAATGAAATTTAAAAATAAATCTATTTTTTCAAAAAAATCTTTTTTCATTATTTTCAAGGTTCCTAAAAATCTAAAAAAAATTAAGAACTATGTAAAAATTAAAGTTTTTATAAACTTTTAATTATGGGACGGAAAGTTCCAGCAATTTATCTGGAAGCACAATGCCATGCACCATTAGTTTACGCTTGTTATGGCTTCCATAATTCATCTCTAAAATAGCTTGCTTTGAGAAATATTCTTAATATTCAAAAAAATTCAATAATTAGAAAAAGCAAATTCAAAAATAAATCTAATTTTTCAAAAAAAACTTTTTTCACAAATTTCAAAATTCTTAAAATCTAACTTCCACATAGTTTTCAAAAAATTTTTGGAGCTTTTAAAAATTTAATTTATGGAACGGAAAGTTTCAGCAATTTGCTTGAAGGCACAATGTTATACACCAATAGTTTATACATGGTAATAAATATTATTGTTTCGTATCTGAAGTGAAATTCGTTTACCAATAAATCACACCAGTTAACAAAATGAGAATCTCTGGCCAAGAAATGCTATCAGAGAGGCGATGGAGCACGCTTATCAGCGCGAATGCTACCTACCTGCCTAATGCCTAACCTAGAGGAACGGACTGAGACGCGTTGACCCCTCGCGGAAGAAATCGTACATCACAACAAGCCGAGCATCCGCTATAGATCCATATCGGCACGAAATAATTCATAACATTATCATATTTATGAACTTCACTCGAAAACCTGTTGATTTTTATAAAATCTTAGTCTCATCTACTATATTGCAGCCAATCAGAATTGTGTTGGAACAATATGAAATAAAAACCAACCGCTTGGCTCGTGCTTGAATGTTTTATAATTAACTTCATTAACATAATTATAAAGGAGAAATTTATGACTGAGAATGAATGTGGTTTAATTGAGTTATCCTGCACAATTTGTATTGCTAATAAGCCTTTGTGTAATAGGATAACATTTAAAAATCACTTTCCTGATTTTTAATTTCCATATAATTATAGTCTGCCTAGTAAGGTTTTTAGTAATTTTGGTGACAAATGTGTAATTATAAAATTTTAAAATAACCAGTGGTAGTCATTTTAGGTTTGAAAATAGATGAGATAATATCACAGAACAGCAATAATAACGTTACATTATATGTTATTTGCTAAATCTAGAGGGTTAGTGCTTTTGAGTCTTTTGGGTATATTTTATGAAAGTTTTTGGCGAGTTGGTTCGGGTAAGGCATTCAGTAATTTTGGTGATAAATGTGTAAATATAATATTTCAAAATGCTACTTGGTAGTAGTCTTTTAAGTATAAAAATGGATGAGATAAAATTATTGAATAGTAATGATAACTTTATATTATATGTTATTTGCTAAATCTAGAGGGTTAGTTCTTGGTATATTTGATAAAAGCAAGACTTTGGCAAGTTGGTTCATGTGATCTTCTAGTCTGGTTTTGTACTTAGATGCATATCTTCTGATTTCGTCTATTACTGTGAACATAGTGGAGTCATGCTGGATCAGCCAATTCGGGACATACTTGAGCGCCCCTAGTAATTTTTTATTAATTTTAATTTTTGACCTTTGCAGTATGTTTATATTGGTTTGGCTAGCAATTATGCCCAAAATTTAGCTTATGCCCAAAAAGTTACGCGCTATTTATGGTGACGAAACCTTATAAAACTACAGTATCAAAATAGGTTTACCATATGTTGTTATGATGATTTTTCACTCAAAAATAAAAAAAAAAGCTCTGGTCGTTCAGTTGAAGTTGATTAGAAAGACATGTACATCAACCAAAATTATCTGATATGTAAACCTCTTACAAAAAGTTCTACACCCTGTTACGACCTTTAGCGACAAAATTGGCAATTATTCCGATGACCTCAACATATCCTGCAAGTAAACTATCTATTTCCTTATCTATGAACTTGAACTTTTTGAACTTGAACTTTTTGAATGGTAAAATATTCAATAATTATCATGGTGTCAAATTGTACCTGATTCAAATTCTTGCTAATGAAAACTGGAAGTTTTATAAAAGTGGGATGATGATGCAACTTCAAAGATGACAAAAACATGGATCAAAATGGATAAAGAATAAAGTTATTTAGTTCAATGAAAAAATGTTTCTGACTTTCTAACAAAATTCCGCACTTACTTAGTTGCCAACATGATAATTGGGGTGGCGACATAGTCGAAATTGTTTTCACTTTTGAACTTCAAGGTAAGATTAGCCTAATTCCAAAATTTCATTACGAGAAGTGAAGCACAGTAAAAAATATTCAGAGGTTCACCTTTTTTTCCTCTCCATTTACTGCACTATACACATAGTATAAAAACATAGGTTTAGTCCTATTTGGATTAAATTGTACGATTTTTCATTTTTATAGTTTTTTAATATATGTAAATAAGTAGGATGCAATTCATATAAAGCATATATCTTCAACTAATTGATCTAGAATTGTAGAAATCATATAGGAGAGAAAGCTTTTTTCTATCGCGATTCCTCATGAACTACTTAGCATTTACAGAGACATGAACCATAAATATACAACCCACAACTATTATCGCGTAAGACATTAAAACAGGGAAGAGCAATTGTACTATTATCAAAACAAACAAAAAATTAACGTATTTCTAAAACTGGACAAATTAATAATAGAACAATGCATTATTAATAATAATGCATTGGTCGCACAAGTCGCTCTCCAGTTACCTCGAATGACTTTCAAATTTTTTAAATCGGTCCAGGTGTTTTTGAAAAAAAACAAGGATAAAAAGTGAAATATCACAAATAGCTCACATACGTGCACATAAGTTTTTCCAAAATTGTTTTCATTCGATGGAAGTTCAAAAATATTAATTTTTATAAATGTTGAAAGTATCGTCGACAAATTCATCACAACCTTACACTCGTACATTAACTCAGTGGCGTACCTAGAATTTTTGCCGCCCGGGGCGGTCTCCAGATTGCCGCCCTTTCAATTATAAGTCAGCCAAGTAGTAGTTTTCATCAATTAATACAAATAAGCTAGAGGTGCATGGCATCGTGCCTTAAGGCAAATTGCTGGCACTTCTCGCACCGAAACATAAAATTTTTAAAAAAGATTAAAAGATTTGAAAAAAATGGCTTTTTTGAATTTTTTTTTTATATTTTGAATTTTTTGAAAATTTGTAACTTTTTCTCAAATCAATCGCGCTGCGCAGCTGTTTTGGAGACGAAATATCGAAGCGAAACAGCTAGACATTGATACGGAACCCATAGAAATGTAAATTAAATTTGTTCTTATTATTAAAATCTCTAGAAAATATCAGATAATTTGACGTGGATATGTCTAATGATCATTTTGGACCGCCAAATATGTCATTTTTTTACTATTTATTTTGATTCTCCGTAATCGCTAGACCTCTAGACCTGTCATCCCAAAAACAGTTCTTTGTTTAGTCAATACAAATAAAATGTTTTTTGAATTACTTAAAACGGACGCTTCGTTCTCTCAAGAACTAAATTACAATTTTTGGCTTTTTTGCCCCGTATCTTTGAAACGGCTAGACCTGCCTTTGTCAAAAAGTAATTAGCACGTCTTATCAGTACGAATCGAATGTTTTGTTCAAATCGGTTCATGCGTGTTCCTACAATCATCGACAAAAGTTTGTATCTAAACACACACACACATCCATTTTTTCTAAGATATGCCAAAATTCAGAAACCATATATAAAAATTTTCACTTTCGACATTTTTGCGATTACTATATATAACTTACCCTACGGAAGTTAAAAAATTATTAAGTTATTTAATCAATATTAATTATTACACAGAGTAATTTTTTTCAGACATATTTTTATGCACTCGTCAACATATTTATATAATGCCCCAAGGCTTTGCAGACTTAGCAGACCCCGCCTTCCGCCAGCCCTGATTTTCAAAAAAAATTGACAATTCAAGAAAGAAAACTAGTTGGTACTGGTATTTTGCCTTTAGGCAAGTTACATGAACTTCCCGAAATGTGTAAATAATCGACTTAAGGGGGTCTTCCTATGTGACGGCCTGTTTTTTAGAGATATTTTAGAATTTTTTTTCTACGACCAGTAAATAGTTAGAGCTTCAAGTTTTTTATCATTTATTAATACATATTTGGACAGTATAAATATAAAATTTCAGCTAAAAAAATTTAGTCCAACTAGAGTTACAGCGCTCTAAACACCCCCCTCTCAAAAAAAAGAGCTCCCACTGTCTCCACGATTCCGGCTGATCGGCTTATCTGACCAAAAAAAAATAAACGGCGTTTTAATTTGTAGGCTTAAGAGCACGGAATGAACTACAATCAAATAAATACAAAAAAAATTGTATGTTTTATAGACATTTGAAATAAAAGTTGCAAATTAGGCTTTTTTTTTTTTGTTTTTTTGCTATAAAAAATCGGAGTTTTGAAATTTTTGATTGATAATAGATCATTCCATGCGCTTAAATATATTGAATGTGCCCTGTAAATTTCAAGTAATTCGGTCCAGCCGTTTCTGAGATACAATGGAGACGAAGTTTGAAAAACACAGTTTTGAGAAAAACGCGTTTAAAGATAAAATGATCGTTGTACTATATACTATATGTATACTTTTTAAATGGCTGTAACTCAAATACTATTTGAGATATCGATTTGAAATTTTAATATGTTATTATTAAAGGTATAATCTACCGAAATATGAAATAAAAAAAATTCAATTTTTTCAACTCATCACATAGGAAGACCCCCTTAATCAATAAAAAATAAATTAATTTATGAGTGATTAAAAGTATTCCGAGTGGATTTATTACACATCATTGCAAACGAACGAACAAACACGTTATCTCGGAGTATTTTCTAAAAGCAAATTTTCAAATATCAATAATTTTAATTAATCAATAATTATAATTGAACCAGTTTCCGTAGGACTTTAATGGTTTACTATGTTCAAGACCAAGTACACTATCGTTATGTTATACCAACTAAATCATCTAATTTTATTTTTAACAAACGTCAAAAAAACATTTTCTCTAACTTTGATAAATTTTTAAAATTGAACTACTTGTCGGCCGTAATAATTCAGTAAGTTCTATAAGGCAATGATATACATCGCCAAAGAAAGTTTCATAAAAATCGGCTTAAATTTTTTTTCAACAGTTAATTACAAGAAAACGGTTCGGTAGATTTTCACCTAAAACTGATCAGTATCAATCCCAACTAATGTCTTTCGAACAGTTTTTAATTTTTAAAATCCGTTCGGTAGTATGAGCTGAAATGTGGACGAAAAGTTTAACACTTCTTTCCAAATTACAAAGAAACGGCTCGGCCGACCGTCGACCGACAAAACTGAAAAACGATATGCCTCATCGAGATACATCAAATGGTTTTTAAATTTCTGAAATCGGTTCAGGCGTTTTTGAGAAAACGTCGATCAAAGGTCTAATTTTGACAAATGTCAAAAAGACCATACTAATTTTTGCAAACTTTGACGAATTTTTAAAGCTAAACCAGTCGTCGTAGGACCGTAATATTTTAGTATGATCTAGAAGACTATGGTATCTACCGTCAAAAAAATAATCATAAGAATAGTCAAAATTTTTTTTTAAAAACTTTATTAAGAAAACGGCCCTGCCGATCTCTACCTAATCAGCACGATTCCCAACTAATATCTTTCGAACGGTTTTTGAATTTTCAAAATCAATGCAGAATTGCAGGCTAAAACGTAGACGAAAATTTTTTCACTTTTCTGCGATTTATAAAGAAACAGCTTGGCCGATCGTCGCACAAAACTGACAAATAATAGTCCTCATCGAGATACATTGAGTGGCTTTTAAATTTTTGAAATCGGTCTAGCCGTTTTTGAAAAAACGACGATTTTCGACAAAAAATCTGTTCACATACACACACATACTTTTGCGAAATTTGGGCTCATTCGATTCAGAAACGTCGAGAAAACATAAAATTAGCGATTCGGATTTTTTGATGAAAACATAAACTTCTCCTTGGGGAAGTTAACTAGTGGTGTATGGCATTGTAAGTTAAGGCAAATTGCTGGAACTTCCCGTACTGTAATGATATATTCGAGGAAAATTAAATGTTTTCAAATACTATTGTTTATAAATACTGTAACTTATATATGTTTACAGAAAAGTAAATAAACAAAACTCAATCAATCAAATTTGAAATAAAGGGCATTGTCTAATATTTATAAGAAATATATAAACTGAATTACAAAGTTAAAATTATTTATTTCAAGTATATAAGTGAGCATTTGAACTTTAGGTAGAATTCAAATTAAAATCCACATAGAAAGTTTTTTGAATCATTCAAATCGGATGCTTAGTTCTCTCAAAAATAGATATTTTTGCACATTTTGCTTGGTATCTCTGCCTTTGCCAAAAACTAATCACCACTTCTCCTCATCATTACAAATTGAAGTTTTTTGCATCAATTAAATCGGATGTTTCATTCTCTCAAAAACTCGATTTCTATTTTCTGTACCATCAAATCGGTTGATCGGGGCGCCCGAAAACGTGAACGAAAAAATGCGGACACACAAAACACACACACTTCCATTTTTTCTGAGGTATGCCAAAATGTTCAGAAACCTTCAAAACGTGAAGAAATGTAAAAAATTTCATTTTCGATTTTCGGTCCATTACTATAACTTACCCTACGGAAGTTAATAAATATAAAATGAATAAGTTGCTTTTTACAACTATGTATGAATAAACTAAAAAATGCCGCCCCAAAATAAGTGCCGCCCGGGGCGGACCGCCCCCACCGCCCCCCCCTAGGTACGCCACTGCATTAACTAAACCCAAAATCTGTTCTATTGAAATTATAAAGGAATAATTTACATATTCTTAAATACTGCATCTCTATATTCCAATTTCTCTATATACTCAAATTTCCGATCCATCATCAACCTTGTCAACAGAACTGTTGGCCTCTTCTGCATCTGAACACCTCACCAGGCGACATCTTTCACTGTGGATGTCGTCGACCATCATTTCTTTTGTATCGACTTGACACTGCCGCGCCTTTAACTCTTGACCGGCAGACAGAAAAATATTTACAACCAACGCTAAACGATTCTCTAGTTGCCAAACTGTAAACGACAGTCGAGGAGAAATATCCGAGAAAATATTTGGTAAAAATTAGATGATGTTATGGATAGCCACTTGGTGAAGTGCATTTTCAAATACATGACGTGAAGTTTTGGGTGATTTATCTGGTCACGTTGTGATCTGCGTGAGCGACTCTTCTCATGACTTGTTAATATATTTCACAGATATCAAGCATTAAAAATGTCAATTCTACATAATTTTCCACAAAATCGTAAAGTCACACTTCAAGATGCTGAAAATCCTAAAGTTTAAAACACACTTTATCTTCTTCGTGTGGGCAAGGGTCATACGTTTTATTCATCGTTTAAGTCGTAATTTATTAAGCATATTATATAAGTAAATACTGATGACTACAAACGTCAGTATAAGTTATTTTTACTATTCACTTCGTGAATTATGGCGACTATAAATAATATAATTACTATGACAAAACTATGAAGAGACGATTTAAAACATTATGTAATAAGCATCATAATTGCGAAATAATATCATCAATTATATATTAATTTATTTAATAATCAATTTTAAATCGCAAGTTTATGAGGATAAATACTCACTCATTAATTTATAATTGAATGTATAATTGTTAGAGAAAAATCATGAATAGAACATGATTTTCATACAATATATTTTTCTTCCTGAAGATCTTTCAGAATAAATTTTAATGCACGTAAGATTGTAAGAGTATCTTAGGTTTTTTAAAAGACACACATCAATTGTCCCAAAAATATAATAAAACAGGAAAAAACAATAGTACCTACTATCTTCAAAAATTAGTTAATGTATTTTGAAAATTTACTCAATTATTAGTTATGCCTATATATAAAACACATAAATGCAATTTAAAAATTAGATGATGCCTTTAAAATTATTGAAAACTGTTTTAAGATAGAACCTTTCTGAAAATACACGAATTTGTCAAACATAAAAATATATAGTAAAGATATTTTAATATAGAACATAATCAAATATTTCACTTTTTCTAATAATTATGTTTAACACCTAATTAATTCTATATAGAGCCTGAACAGCTTCAGTTTAGGTTTTAACTAAAGTCCTTACTTATCTTATATTAGTTTCAAGAAATTCAAATTATTGAAAACTTCATTATTTATCATTATTTATCAATATAATTAATTATATTTCATTAATATCTTGAATCTTTTAATAATGTGCCCAAAATGGCATGATCTCAAAACCATCTCATATAGTTTGATCTCAGATGGAATGGAAAGAATAGTTTTTTTTATATCGATTAACCATCTCCAGAAACGTCAATTCTTATCAAAGGCATTCAGTCAAATGTCATTCTGGTATTCCAAACCCACAATAAAAAAAAGAAAAAAAAAACTCGATAATAATCAACAACATAACAACGACGGTAGCAAACTCATCTAAACTACTAGTTGGCTAAGTCAATGATCAGGAAATCGAAACAGGTTTTGAAATTAAATGAAGATATTCAAAATGATATCGTTCCCTATTTATAATTCTTTATTTATATAAACGAGATTTGAAGTACTGAATTCCAATTAAGGATTGAGGGAGTTATATCATTCTCAAAACAGAACGAAATCCTAATCAGAACTTAAGAGTCCTATGAATCAGTTTGGTAACCCAACTACTGGCCAATTTGTATTTCATATAATTTTATTATTAAAATTTTTCCAACACTGATGACTTTTGAAGTAAATCTTCTTTAGGTGCGACTAGGGTGTAAAACCGATATCAAGAAGGAAATTGGCATAGATAAATAAGCATTTCAAAATTACATCGTAGTACAAATCTTGAGTCAATGAAAAATATCTGAATCAGAAAAATATTTTACCCTGTTTCTTGAAAGTAATAAAACAAATTAAACATTGGTGTCGTGTACTAAACGTAAGTTTATTGATTAGAAATTATTTCTATATTATTAGCTGTTTCTATAAATCTTTGAAGTTATTAAATTGGAAAATATTTTTAAGGCAAGATAGATATTGCAGCTGTTCAAATAATGAGATTATTTAGCAGAAAATTACAAAAATATAAGCAATCAATGAATGTATGTTAATTTTAATAACATGAAGTTCTTCAAACACAATTACATAATGAGTAAAGTTGCAAAAACAATATTTGTTAAAGGCGTTGTTTAACACAATCCACTGTGTGAATAAATATTATAGAATTTATTAATCAGCAATTACTTCATTTCTTTAATGAAGGTTCATTTCTAAATGCTAATTACAATGACAAACCGATCATGTCATATTTGAAGTATGACTTTAATTGCATTATTGTTTTTAAATCTTATACATATTTTAATGCTATAATAAATAAATAATTATATAATTTATTATTATATAAATGTGTATAATGGTCGACACTAATAAATGTGTACAACACGAGTGTTACCTTATTACTAATAAACTTTATTCAAAATTGTTATATTATGTTTTTATTTTTACTTAAATGCCATCTTGTACAGTAGAAAATAAGTTTTACTTCGATTGCGTGTGAACCTTACGCGCACTCTTTTTTTTAATTTGATGCAGCAATGTCTGGGAAGATTTTCGAATAAACCCCGATGCAATTAGGGTTTGATATCAGGCTGTTCGATTTTTGTATCGATCCAAAAATCTTGAATTTTAGTAACCCAACTTTTCTGATTAGACCATTTTATAACAAATCAAACAATCTTACATCCATCTACCTGTAATATTATACTCAGTCCTCATTTGTGCGAATCTTAGGTCGCGACCTCAGCAGAGAATTGGAATGTGCACAAAGTTCAAACGAGTTATTCCTGTCGGTCAAAAACGTATGCAATGCTGCACTAATGTGCATATAATACAAACATAACAAATCATATGTTGACGTGTGTAAAAATTTTCACAGGCCAATTAACACAAAAGATTCTTGGATGCTTCAGGTTTCCAGAGATTTCAGACAATTTGAACTTATGGATCAACAACTTTAGGTATATTATGATGACAAATGGTCAACATTTTTTTTGCTTAATTGCAAATTAAAATAAAGTCTTAGGTTATTAAATAATAATAAAACAAATCAGTAAAAAATAATAATGACTTGAAATAATCCTTCAACCATCCTTCTTGTACCACTTACATCGTATATTATATTTGATCAGGGTATAATAATACAGAAGGTTTGCATCATTTAAAATAATTAGATACTGATGACTTGTTAATTTACAACTATAAATTGCACACGTACCTTAACAATATTGTTATTTCTAATTATTTCCTTACTTCAAGTACAAAGAGGAAGTGATTGAATCATATATTTCGAAATAATTGACAGGTATTTTCCACAAATAGATAAGTATTCAATGTTGAAGTTCAAAAGCAATTTGTCTAATTATTACTTCTCAGAATAATAGTATAAAATTAATACGTACTTGGATATATACACGCATATACATATGTGTATTTCATGTTAAGTGTGATTGACGCATATACTCGTCATGAAGAAATGGTAGAATTTCGAGTGTTGACGAGTATATTCGTCATGCGGATAAAACAGTGATCATTTGCCAAAAAATAGTATATTCTGAAATGTCAAGTTGTTTTAAATATTTTGGAGACTGCGTAAAGTAAGTAATTGTAAATTTACTTAAGTGGCCTTTCACCTTAAGGCAAGTTGCATGAACTTCCAGAAATATGAAATATTGCTGTGGTATTTTTTAATTGGTGAGGTAAGTTATAATAATCACAAAAAAATCGAAAATGATTTTTTTATATATATTTACGTTTCAAAAGTTTCTTAACATTTTGACACAGAAATAATGGATGTATATGTGTGTATGTGTGAGTGTGCGTGTGTGTTCGGATACAAATTTTCGTCGACGATTTTGTGAACACGGTTCAACCGATTTGAATGATTCAAAAAGCATTCGGAGACGTGCTGATAGATAATTCATTTTCATTGAAAGAACGGAGCGTCCGATTTAAATAATTTAAATAACATTATACTTGTGAAAGTAAAGAAAAAGTTATTGAATTTTTGAGAAGGCAGGTCTGACGGTTTCGGAAATCGAGTGAAAAAAATGCCATTTGCCGGTTATTAGATATATGCACATCAAATAATCAGATATTTCATAGAGATTTTCATAATAAGTATAAATTTTGTTTACTTTGCACAAGTTCCGGATCATTCTTTATTCGGCGCTTACGCGCTTCGATTATTCGTCTCTACACAGCTAAAGCAGCGGGATTGTTTTGAAATATAGTTCAACACTTCCAAAACATTTCAAAATTTCAAAATTTTTAATCTAATTTTTTTAAAGTTTTAACCCTTTCTATGAATTTCTATAAATTTTGCCGCCGGAGCATCCGAGTGCAAAGGGTTAAAAAAGTTTTAAATATTTTTTAAAATTTTAATTTTAGGTACGGAAAGTTCCAGCAATTTGCCTTAAGACACGATGCTATACACCACTAGTTCATCTGATATCTTCAGATTCGGACGACAGAAAACTGTGCGCAATGCTCGACGTGAGCAACACAGTTAACTGGTTAATAGAGGAGGTAAAATATATCAAAATTTTTTACCTCAAGAACTGTATTCAATCTAATGAATCAACGCAATAATACGCAGTCATCTAATAAAACACTCCGAAAAGGAAGTTGTCGGTGTCGGTGTCGGTCATGCTGAACTGGTTCTTCGTGGCTTCATCTTCGAACCCATGACCTTAAGACGGTGAGCTATAACACCGCCTTAGGCTCAAGTAAATTAAGCCGATCTCGATGATCAGCAGGTACACCATCCTTCCTTCGATGTTTACGATTTGCCATAGAGTGGATTAGTTTCAAAACTTTTCTTAATAACTCACGAAATGAAAATTGATCAGGAAGTGCGAATTGAAATCACGTAAAAGACGTGTATAATATATTATCTGGGTAGAACATTATGATTATGTTTCACGAGATAAATTATTGATTAATTCAAAGAGGTATTTTGTTCTAGAAAATTGGTTTGTTTTAGATGTTTTCAAAATTTATTTATTCAAGAATATGTATGCAAGAGAATTTTTAAAATTTAAAATATTTTCAGAGATATAGCTGTTTAATGCTCCTCTGTTTCCTAACTTCACGAAACTTTAAACGTTTTTTATCAATACTGTCTTTAACTAGCCTATACCTACGATTTTTTTAGTATAAACTGCTCACATCGCCAATACATTTTATTAATGTAACAAAATTGGAATCGCATTTTTGTGAAAAAAATTAACATGTTCGTAATTCATACAAATTGCGACATTATTCTATTTTTTGTCGGATTATTTGGAGTACTAAAATAGGGGTATGGTTAATGGTTACGTAATTTTTATTATTACTAAAATAAGAGGTATGGTTGGGCAATTTTTTGAAATCTTTCACATCATCAATTGCCAGAATTAAAACCTTTAGACAGTTTTACGGCCTTCAATAAATCATATCAAATTCATGCCCAAGACTGGCATAATTTTTTTTAAAACAGCAAACAGCTAGATTTTTAATTTACCGTAGGGTAAATTATTGTAATCTTTCAAAAATCCCAATTGAAGATCTTTGGCATACCTTTTAGAAAAAATGGATGTGTGTGCGTGTGTATGTATGTATATACGAATACAATTTTTTGTCCACGTTTTCGGGCGCACAAATCAACCGATTTGAATGGTTAAAAAAATATTCGATTCTATTGATAGGAAGATGTGCTGATTAGTATTTGGCAAAGCCAGGTTCAGCCGTTTCGGAGATAGGGAGCAAAGAGTGTAGGAACTAAAAATCGAGCTTCTGAAAAAACGGAGCATCCGATTTGAATGGTCCAAAAAACATTCAATTTGCAATGATGGAGAGAAGTGGTGATTTTTGGTTTTTGGCAAAGGCAGGTCCAGTTGTTTCGGAGTTACGGAGCTAAATGTGCAAAAAATTGAAGTTTTTGAGAGAACTAAGCATCCGATTTGAATGATTCAAAAAACTTTCTGCTTGTTTTGACAAAATAATTGCTTTTGTAAAAAAAATTCAAAATATTTTAATTCTGACTTAAGTTCTAAAGCTTACTTATATATTACAAATGAATAATTTTAACTTTCTAATTCAGTTTATATAACTCTTATAAATTTTAGACAATATTACAGTATTTATAATAATCTATATGGAAACATTTAATATTCCTGGAAAATTTTGTTACGGTACGGGAAGTTCCAGCAATTTGCCTTAAGGTGAGCACGATGTCATACGCCACTAGTTTATATATTTTTTACAGCTGTGGGAACATCTTAATAAGGCAGCTTTTAAAAGAACTATCTGTTTTCGATAAATTTATTATTAGAATAACTTTAATTCAAATTACTTTTTATTGAATGCAGTATTGCTAACAGGGCTATATTTTTGGAAACATGTGTCTCTTCATATTTTCAAGTTGAAACCAATGTCACTACTGCTTGACATGAGGCTGTCTGAGACAAGTATCGAACCTGCTTGTACTTTATGATAAACTTAAAATTTCTGATTGGAAGAGAAAGATGGAATACAATTACAATATAGTGGATGAAACAACTTCTTTTTTATACACCTAAAATTCTGTGAAAAATAGTTAAACTCCTGTAGATCAAAATGTATTCTGAGATCTGTACCACAAACAATATAACTTAATAGCTACAATAATATTTTAAAAAAAGCTTATCACAAAATGAAGTACCATTACATTAAAAATCTGAATCCCAAAGAAGATGCTGTAACTCAAAAACTACAAAAGTGTTCTAAACCTGTTTCGTTGAATTTCAATTACTTCGGTCTATGGAAAAACGACTAGTTAAATTCATTCTCAACTAATTATTTTTCGAATCGGTTTTCTCTCAAATCTATTTACGCATCAGCGTATTTCCCATTCGGTGAGCAGACCGGAGTCCGATTGGAATCTTTCGACCTGTTGTGTTCGATTAATAACCAACGATGACCATGCTTATTCTGCTCGTGATGATAAAAGCAGCTTCTAGTTCTTATTCTTTCTTCATCTACCGGACATTCTCTCGGCTTTTATTTTTCTTGCCTTTATTTTATTTCATTTTATTTATTTGTTACGGACGTGAATTGTAAAGACTTGGAGGCTTCAGTACACATTCAGTCGTGATTCTCCCAGGTTAAGGTCGTGACCGAGGGTCGGATGAAAAAATTCTAAAGAGTTGGATTGGCGGCAGAAATTACTGATTTCTTTCTTTAGAATACGGTATGGGATATCTCATTTTTATGTATTTTGTTTTTGTCAGAAACATACTCATAAAACCTGACTAACTTATTTCTGGCACCGTTTAAGATTTTGCCCAACTCACATGCCAGAGATTCTCGGATCAAATCGTAACACTGTTCTTATATTAAACATTTCATTTGTTTGGTTTTCTATATATTAAGAATACTCATTATAATTAATTCATTCTTGTTTATCTATTATAATTGTAATTAAATAGAATAGAATATAAAACGATGTAAGAAATTAAAGAAGTATGTAAAAACCAATATTATATAGTACTTAGGATTAGATTAGGATATAGAAAATTAAGAAAAATAAACAAAAAGTATGTAACAACTTAATAGAGAATGGATAAATAATTTAATCTATTATATGTGAATATAGCGAGACTAAAAACATTTTGTAAACATTTGCACCTAGACTTATTTAAACAATTATTTAATTAACGTACATATATTATTCAAAGGGGTAATTTTTTTTATGAAATTAGTATTATCTTGATTGAACCATTATGATAAAACAACTATGTTGCAAATAATCATTTAATCTTGTCTTTGCATTTACCTTTAATAATCATTGAATTACATTCAATATATTTTCCTTAATTATATATTTAACTTACTATAATAATTACCAATTTCAGACTTCCAAATCAATATATATTTGTTATATCCTTGTGTATGAAAAATAATTAACTTAGTCTGATTTATCTATATCAGAATCTGAATGAAAAGAATGTACCTAATAAATAGAGTTATCTACTTCAGCATCTAATTTAAAACAGATTTATGTGAAATTCTAAAATAAATTATTTTTCCAAATACAGATTATCGAAAGATATATGGAAAACAAAATAACGTAATTATGTTAAACATATATAATAAGCGCTATTACTAAGTACTTAAATATTAATTATGAACATAATTTTTATCTTCCCGAAGGAGAAGTTTATGTTTTTCATCAAAAAATCCGATTCGCTAATTTTATGTTTTCTCGACGTTTCAAGCCATTCTGAATCGAATGAGACCAAATTAGAAAAAAAATATGTATGTGTGTGTGCGTGCGTGTATGTGAAGAGATTTTTTATCGTAAATCGATGTTTTCCAAAAATGGCTGAACCGATTTCAAAAATTTAAAAGCCATTCGATGTATCTCGATGAGGACTATCGTTTGTCAGTTTTGCGCTACGACCTGCCGAACCGTTTCATTGTAATTTGGAAAAAAGTGTTAAACTTTTCGGCCACATTTAAGCTCATACTACCGAATCGATTTTAAAAAATCAAAAGCTGTTCGGAAGATATTAGTTGGGAAAGATACTGATTAGTTTTAAAAGAAAATCTACCGAGCCGTTTTCTTGTAATTAATTGTTGAAAAAAAAATTAAGCCGATTTTTATGGAACTTTTTTGGCGCTATATATCATGGTCTTATAGAACTTACTGAAATATTACGGCTTTACGACAAGTAGTTTAATTTCAAAAATTCATCAAATTTTGAGAAAATGAGTAGTTCTTTGACGTTTGTTAAAATTAAAATAAGACGATTAACTTGGTATAACGGAGTATTTGGCCTTAATAAACCTACTAAACCATTAAAGTCCTACGGAAACTATCCAATTATATGAGTTATTAATTTTTGAAAATTTGCTTTTAGAAAATACTCCGAGTTAACGTGTTCGTTCGTTTGCAATGATGTGTAATAAATCAACTCGGAATACTTTTAATCACTCATAAATTAATTTATTTTTTATTGATTAAGTCGATTATTTACAAATATCGGGAAGTTCATGTAACTTGCCTCAAGGCAAAATACCAATACCAACTAGTTTATAATCAATTTATTACTATGCATGTTTGTAATGATAAATTTTCCTTCGATATAGATTTTCATCGTCAATTCCATTTCTTCTCGCGGTCAACGCACGATTGACTTCTCCGATGTCAACTGGATACAGTAATATAGAGGTAGGTATTTTTATGAATTCAGAAAAAATAGCAATATAGAATATATATAATATAGATTGCAATGTCTACGTGCTGAAGGTATTTGCTTTTCTCAAGGAATGCGAATGTCGGAACGCGATAAAGAAATTTATTAGTATCGTTGGACCGACACATACATCGAGGAAAATTATTGACCAAGGCTGTGGACAAAACAGGTAGCTATAAGAATACTCACATCCATAAAAAGAAATAAATATAATCTGATTTTTTGTTTGGAGTTTAAAATTTAACACATACTATATAAATAATATATATAAACGACACATACATCGAGGAAATTTGCTAACCAAGGCTATGGACAAAACAAGTAGCTCTTGGAATAGTCACATTCCTTAAAGAAATAAGTAAAAATCTGATATTTTGGTTACAATTTAAAATTTGGCACATACTAGATGAAATAAATTACTAGAATTTATTATTGTGATAATAACCCTCCTGCAGTACTAACTTATTTTTATGGAACTGCTGCCGAACATAATTTTATTGATCATTTAAATGACAACCTATATACATATCTGTAACAATAAAAACTTTTGTAAAATCTCTCCAATCTATAAAAACATTTTTGATATCTTGATATATAACAACTAAGAACAACAAAATACGAAGTTACATTTCTTAAACAGCACAACTTTTTTAAATATTCTATTAGTTTTTTATTATAATTATTTATGAGCGACCAACGATGACATCGATAGCCAATGACAGACCAGTATTTGTGGCGTAACGCATTTCCGTTGCATTTTCACTGAGTCTCCCCTCCCCTCTTGTCGAGCTTAAAGGAGTATTGCTTCAAAAGTGTTAATAATTGTTTCAAATGTAATGACAATTTATGTAGCAATTTATGATATTAAATCATAATTAGTATTATACTTTTCAAACTCTTCACCAAGTTAACAAACTACCACCTTGAGCAATGTTTCATTTGAAGTTGACACAATCACAGAACAATTTTATTTATTTAAATTCAAAAAATGTATATTACGATCAAATATATTGAATTCTGCATAGCTTTCTACAGGAAACATATATCAACAAATCTCGATGATTACCATCCGAAAATATTCAGAGCTCTCGGAGTGTTTCGTTAGGAACATCATAACATCGACCAGTTTTGAATATTCAAAACATATTACATCGTTACTTAATTATGTTTATTATCATTAACTTGTCAAGAATTTGAATAAATATATTCGGTTTGAACACATATTAGCAATCGATTGGAAATCATTGATTAATAGATAGTAGAAAAGATTAGTAACATTTTTTAAAAAATCAATTTAATCTTAGCTATAGTTTTAATAGAGTTATTTTTATCTTGATAAAAAGCTCGATAAACTTGAACTATTGAAATCGTTTAAGATACGAAATTGATTTCATTTTTGGAATGTGTTCTAATAAATATGACATCATAATATAAGTTTTGGACAAAAATTGAATACCTACTAACGAATACATTTTTTTACTAAATTTATATAATATTTGTATTTATATTTAAACATTGTCGCAAACTAAACACTTTTAAACAAATTCAAAAATACTATTTTTGAAGATTACCGCCTAACAAAATGAGGATTTTGGTGATACTAAAGTTGTTACTTTATAATTTCTGAAAATTCTGTTTAAAATAAAAATAGGACAAATCAGAATTTATGAAAATTGTCCTAAACTAAACACTTTTGAATAAATTTCAAAATGCTATATTTCAAAATTACCTCCTAACAAAATTGAGATTTGGACAAACTGAAATTGTTACTTCATAATATCAGAAAATTCTGTTTAGGCTAAAAATGGGAAAAATCAGAATTTATTTGGATGCGTCCAGAAAAATTAATTCAATCTATTAAACTAGATACTTAGTTTCATATTTAGGTTTTTGACGAATGCTATTTTCAATGACGTTGAATTTTTTTTAATCACCTGAACTTTTTATATTATTAACCTGAACTTTTTATATTAAAAATATGTTAAACAATACTTTAATTTATTTCAAGGGTGGAAGGAATAGCTCAGTTAGTAGCATGCCAGACTCACAGGCCAGCGATCCTCAGATCGTTGATATCAGATCGTTGATTATAAAATTTGAAATATTAAGTTAAAATTATATATAATTTGAATTGTTGATTTTAAATTTCACAAAATTAGAACTAAGAAGTAGAATTTAAAAAATAATTAATTTGAAAATAAATAAAATTAAAATGGTTGAGTTGAATAAAATTTCATGTAAGAAGAAAGTAGGATATATAAAGATTGTATAGAGTGTAAAAATAAAGTGGCGTAGGTGGCTGAATGCTCTAAGATGGCGTCCATTGATCACGTGATCGAGTTTTTGGAGCTTTTTGGATTCATCCTTTCCCTTGGTCGTGATATTCAAAATAAACCCCCTTCCCCCACTAAACATCCCGTATATTCTTAGTTACGTAAAATTTTTCGAACTTACGAAAAAATCGTAATTTTTTTTGTTTTTTTCGAAAATTCAGGTAAAAAGTTTATGCACGTAATATCCTATTAGACCCCCATTTCCCCCACGCGCTTTTCTTTTTTTTTGCCAAACTACCCCTCCCTCTAAAGCCTCACGTGATCAATGGACGCCCCCTAAGTTAACAAAACCAATAAAAAAATATTTGCCGAAAAAATTTAATACTGATTATGAATAATTTTTTATTGTTAGTGTCCTGCCAGCTCTCCTTCTAAAATATACTTCTGAACCCAAAGAGCGATCACCAATTTCAAATTATTTCGATTATGGGTTATAGGTCGTAAACTATGATATTTGACATGTTGCATAAAAGATTAATTTTACGAGAACATGTCGAGAAGTCATTAACACAGATATTTTAGAAGGATTAACGGTATAAATTTAAATAATTTATCTTTGTGGATAAAACCGATGCTTTCGTGTAGTCATTAAATTAAACTGGAATAATATTTTGTTCGATATATTGTTGATTTTATTGGTGCTGATTATCGGTTGAGCGAAATTTATAGGAAAATCGAATGTTGTAAAAAATAACTTAAAATTATGCGAACATTTTGTCCGTTATATCAGCACTTAAACTGTTAAGAAGTATAAATAAGGTTGGAGACTTAAAGCAGACTATTGATCACGTTCTGTTCAAAAATGTTCAAAAATCAGATAAAAAATTAGACTGAATTTTAAAATTTACTATATAAAATTGGCACAAGTACCTTTTTACAATTCCTATTGAAGCAACTTTAAAGATGATAAATTTTATTGACACCTACCTGAAACAAAACAGAAAATGTAATTAGAAACAATTTATATAAAATAGGTGACAAAATAAAAAAATACTATGATATTACTAAAAACTGTGTAATATATGTTAAGTTTAAATTATATAAACAAGTAGTACGTACAAATTGTAATTAAAGTTAATTAAAATTTCACTTATATGATCTGCTAATGAATTTGTTCATAACCTCTGTAATCATATAATTCTAATTAGTATCAATTATTATAACTGTTTATATAATATAATTTATTCATTAGCAGCAAATAACCTCGTCAGTTGTTGATAAATGATGAGTCGCATTTGAGTTCAGTCAATTTTATATCCATTCATTAGTATTATGCAAATTCACAGTGATTCATTCAATGAAATAACTTACTACATTAATGTACTCAAATAGATAGTGGACAAGGTAGTACATTTGGAGATCCACAATTAAATAAAAAAAAACCTAAAAAAAGTGGCAATATGTATCCATTTTTGGTGACCAGAAAAGACAGTATAAGAAGTAATTTATCTCAATTACTCAAAAGACCTAGGCAAATTTTTCTTCAAAATAAAATTCTGGATCGGTTATTTTGAAACTTCGATTTTTTAACATTTAACATTAATCTTTAAAACTTTTATACTACGATTCGACTCTGTTTTTTAACGGATTCCGGTGAATGAGTTCTTCGTGATGTTAAGATCAGATGAGTTCAGAGTTAATCCAGCGATGTCAGACCACAATGATGGTGCTTCTTGTGGCTACCAGTGATAATGCTTCCATCAGAGAAGATAGGTATTTGCTTCTTTTGTATCAGAAATAATTACACACCGATGGACTACAAGTTCTGATCTTCCATTTGGAAGATATTTGTAGTGTAAACGGAATACATCGTATTTAGTTCAGTTAAAAAGTTGCTTTAACTCTTGAATTATTATGCCTATATTTTATCACAGAAATTGGGTATTATTTTATAATAAATATATAAATTCATCAATAATCCCTCTCTGGCTGATGCCTTTCAATCGCTTTCTATAAGGGGTCACTCATCACTTATGCATGATGGCATAAGGAATCCATCCTGTTCTTTTGGAAACAATGCCCGGAAAGCACTTTGAGGTCCGCTATAACCCCTGAGGTATCTTCGGGTCATTGAGTTTCTTCCTTGACCCAAGTTCAAACTTAGCATATTTGTCCTAAGCCCCAGTAAAATAATCTTGGAAATCATATATCATGTGATTCTAATTTACTTAATTTTGAGAAAGAAAATTGTTTCTATTATGTGCCTGGGTGGTCCTCCTCAGGTAATTTCTATTCATCATGCGAACAATTGCGATTCACGGTGCATTTGTTGCGCGACAAACAACATCTGATGTTTAGCAAATTTTGTTCCAACTCTTCATTTGCATAAATGTGTGTTTGGAATAACAAAATTTGAAGAAAATTTCTAAATATTTACTTTCACCTGAACAGTGACGGTGACGGATGTGCAATATAAATTGCAAAATATTTGACGATTGAAGTTAAAGATGAAAGGAATATGACAGCACATTTTTTCATAGGAATTATAAATTATCCTAATTATATAGAAAGATAAAATTTTGAATTTATTTTCCTAACAAATTCTTCGTCTTTATCGTTACGTGTGTTTGTGTATCATCTGCAGATAATATTCATAGTGATAATCTTGTTTGGTAAAATAGGCAATAGACGATTCTAACAATTGTGTGAAATTGTTTCGTCTATTCTTAAATTTAATTTTTTTTAATTTTAATATACTAATTCCAATAATGAGTTTTTAAACCAATCTAAATGAGTTTAGTCAAACTTCAACGTCAGTTGGAGTCAGGAAATTTGGATAAAGGAGTGAAAAAATAAATAGCAGCAAATGTTTGTGGCAAAATTTTGATGTGATTGTAAATTCAACTAAGCAATTCCATGTCAATCCGCCAAATTACAAGTTTAACCAATCCAATGATACTCGCCTAAAAAGCGAATCGAATTCTACATTTTCCGTAGTAATTACATCCTGTAAATCTTACCTTACCACATGTATGATGATTCATGAAAGAAACTTGAAATTGCATGAATGAAAATGAACTCGTGCGCCAATTTGTTCTTCTAAGTCGTCTTTTGCTCGGGCAGTTCACTCAGTGCGGTAATAAATAATAAATCCACTCACTATATCCTTAGCTTATATGTTGTTCTTGGAAGTCTTCTCGTTTCTGCCGTTGCTGTTGCTGTTGCTGTTGCTGTGGGTTGGGCCGGCAGCATCGTTGGTTTATAATCATCTGCGCTCTGGTATCGGATGCACATTGCAACAGGTCAATATATTATTACATATTTAGTACTTCCTGCGTGGTACCGCGATTCACTTCTTGCGTTTGCCTTTGCGTGCTGGATGTGTCTTGTCTTTCTGCAGAACTCACTGGATATCTCTTGGCGGAGGACAGGGATGAACGAGTGAACACAA
This sequence comes from Ctenocephalides felis, assembly GCF_003426905.1. Classification (NCBI taxonomy): domain Eukaryota; kingdom Metazoa; phylum Arthropoda; class Insecta; order Siphonaptera; family Pulicidae; genus Ctenocephalides; species Ctenocephalides felis. Next base: position 28,552,019 of record NW_020539726.1, read on the forward strand.
TATCTAATTCGATTCAAAGAATTTTTAGTTCAATTTACTTCATATAAGGTCGAACGTGTTTTAAAGGTAAACAGGTCTAACACCGATATCTCAAAAACTAGTTACAAGTTTTTTAACAACAATATTTGAATGTAGAGTGAGAAGATGTATAACCAGCCATCACCTTGGTTATTGCATCACCGCTATCGAGAGATGAATGGCAGCATTTAAAAATCCATAACAAAAGCTCTTCTTTCGTTGCAAGATTTTTGGTCATCCTTAATATATTTTTTTGATCATCGTTATTTTTTTT
>NW_020539726.1:28553310-28574629 GCF_003426905.1 Ctenocephalides felis
TTTACACTTCATTCGTCATTTATATTTTTTACCATGTATCTCATTTCGGACGCCACTGTCCAAATACTAATGTATTTTTTCTCCATCGACCTTCGGCGGGTCACATTCGGATAATGAGAGAGTCGAACTCCGCGCAAAAGATGGAAAAAATGCCACTAAATACCGATGTACAAAGGTCAAATGACTTTTTAATTCCTCTCGTAAAGCTGTCAAATTATTGTTGATAATTATAATAAAGACAGAATGCTGACATTAAAATTACATGAATTATTATAATATTCGCAAACAATTGGCATTTGATAATCATTCCTGTTGTGGCTACTGTTGGGTAATGTATAAATGAAATTTTATTTTCCTTTCGTTTCATTAGTAAATAATAAACATTTTTAGCAATATAATTCACTTATAACACTTAATTTTACAAACTTAGAAAAATATGATTATAGAGAACTAGCAAGTTGCATTTTGCAAAATTAATAGAGCACAACTCTTGAAACCTATCTTTTGTCTAATGTTGCATTTCATGAAAATTTGTCATGTGTTTTATTCTATTCGGTTTAAATCCATCAATGATTTTTAATACCATTATATTATTTTTTATTAATGGCTTACAATTAAATCGACAGATCAGACACTTACGTAAGTGGTTCCACCTCGCAGTTTTTACCGTGGATATTTCCAAAAGGTGATAGTGCATTATTTGTTTAAATATAATGAACAATAAAAAAATTACTAGGCAGCAAAAAATGAAACTGGTTTTTAATGGAGTCGTTAGTTTAATATTTATTTTTGAATGTTTGAATTTAAAATATATTGAAGTGTTTTTGTTACGCACGTCGGGTAAATTGATTTATTTGAAAGGTCAGGTTTGATTAAGAATGATTTGTATTAAACCAGGTACATGGGAAGGGATATTAATTTATAACAATTTAATAAATTAATTACTATATTTTTAGTTCTAAATATTTTACATACTTATATTGCAAATGTTATGCTTTATATTCCAACTTTCTTAAAAAAGAATTTGATAATTGGAAAAATGGTGCCAACCATTCAAAATACTGGATTTACTGGAACGGTAGCATTAGTTAATTATATCAATATTTTATATAATTCAACAATTGTACAAAATTTTTATTTGAACTCAAATCAAAATTTTCTTTGCCATTTCAAGAATTTAAAAAATATATTGTGCCAAATTATTCAAATTACTGGATTTACTGGATATCAATATTTAATCATATTTTTGCAATCGTTCTTTGTAATATTAAGAATTGGAAAAATATGTTAATAATGTGCTCAAATTATTGGATTCACTAAAATTAAAGCATTTTATTATTGGCTGGTTGGTTGTATATCTATATTTTATTTTTTCAATAATTGTAGAATATTTTTATTTTAACAGCAAACAAAATTTTCTTTGAAACTTTGTAAATTATATAAAATGATGGTGCTGAGCTATTCAAATTACTAGATTTTCTAGAATGCTCCGAATTAAATGGATTAGTTAAATGTATCCATATTTTATTTAATACATCAATCATACAAGATTTTTATTTGAATTGCAATCACAATTTTTTTTGAAATTTTAAGAAGAAGAATTTTTATTTTTAAGAAAAATAGTGCTAAATTATTCAAAACACTAGATTTACTAAGTCGTCACCAATTAAATCGATTATTTACCTAAGTAACTAAAATATGGATTATTTGATTTCATTTAGCAAATGTATGTTCATGTATATTTTTTCTTTATATTTGTATTATCAGTTTTTTTTATATTTTTATATTTCTAATATATTAAACAGCGGTTTAATTTATTTACGTAACCTTAACGAACCAATAAATACAAAATATTGTTACCTCTATTTTTGGTTTTGCAATATTTTATAAAACAGTGACAGTATTATTTGTAAAAATTATATTCATATTACATTTTTTGGAATTGGTAAATTTAAGTCCTGAAATAATGAATGTAATATCATTCTAAAACTAGACACAACTTTTTGTCAAACTTCAAGATTAAAAAAATTATTTTTTAAAAGTTAAAAGTGCAATTAAAATTCTGCTCTATTGCTCTTTTATCATAGTTAAATATACTCGTCATGGAAAAGTGGCACAATTTTGTGTATTGACGCGTATATTCGTCATGCGTATAAAACAATGATCATCTGCTAATAAAATTTAAATTTTTGTAAATCTTCAAGATTAAATAATTATTTTTTAAAAGTTGTTCGTACAATTAAAATTTTGCCTTGTAACTCTCTTATTATAGTTAAATGTGATTGACGAATATACTCGTCATGGTGAAGTTGCAGAACTTTGTGTCTTGATGAATATATTTGTCATGTTTATAAAACAGTGACCATTTGCTAATAAAATTGGAATTTAAAAAAAAATTGAAATGTCAAGTTGTTTAGAATATTTTGAGACCATGACTGTGTAACTTGTAAGTGGAATTTTACCTTAAGGCAAGTTGCTTGAACTTCTCGAAATGTGGAAATAATATATCCAATCAATTAGAATTAACATTTAGTTATTTAAATGACATTTTCTACTGTTAATTTTAAATATAGTAACTTATTTTCATCAAAAACGTAGATATAGTATATAAATGATTTTAATTCGTTTTTAGTATAATATCTAATTGAATACATTACGTAATATATGCTTATGTTAATGAAGATTTAAAATTTAGTAATAACAATTAACCGATAATTAATTAATAATAAAATAATGTTAAAATTAAAATTAAATGAATATTAATTTTCATCCCATGTCTCACCAGAGCAAATTACTCTACTTATTGACTTCGGACGACACCAAACTGTGCGCACTGTTCCTATCGTTCAGAAAATCATATATTTTTTAATTTCCTAAAATATTATAAACCTGATATCACGACAAATATTACAACAATCCAATATAAAATATTTGTAATTCAAAATCTATTATTACTCCAAGCCTGTCTTCCTACATTTTGCTCTCTCGTTTTATCACTACCATATTTAGTTGTAGGAACATTTGGCATTTGGTTTGAATGTGACCGAATAGTTGAATAGTTTAGCAGCGTGTCTAACAGCAAACACTAAACATTTGTCGCACATTCCACATAATATTGTAATATATAACCGGCATTTTATATTAGTTTGCCTTTGTATAGAAAATGTAATCACGACGCGACCTTTTGATTCTTACCCCGAGTGCTCTTTGCCCGAGTCAATGTATACGTCTGGGACGATCTCTAACCCCGCTAAATAAAGTCGCTGCTATTTCGAAAGTCATTTTAATAGATACAGAGCTAACTGGTCGAAAATAATATATTGAAAATTGGGAAATATATTGGAAATGTTTGTTGACCCAGACCGAAAAATGCATTTAGGCTTCAATGTGAAATTAGGATTTGGATGCTGAAATATCAGTACAAACATCTTCATTATGATTTTGACGTTGTTGTAAGTCATGTCCCAGTTTTTTGAAGTAATTTTTTGTTTGTAAAAGTAAAAATGCTACGGAAGCTCATTACATGATTTGCCATTGGCTATAGATGTGATACATTTCTACACGGGTCTATTGTGATTGGTCGTCGTGTCCCGTGTGCGTACGTCACCGAGAGACACGTTGTTCAGAATGTCATTAGATTTTAAAGTTAGTACAAATCTTGATTTATTAAAAATAAAAAAAGTCCAATTTGACTTTTAGCTTCTGCAAAAGCCAAAATAACTACATTACAATAAATAACACATTAAACGAACAACTATCTAGACATATTAAATACAATATTCAGCTAAATTATAATTTTACAATTTTAAATTTTTTAAAAAATTTGTCACCTGGGGACAAAAATCGGACAGCTATTTTAACTTATTTTACAATTTTATCCACTATTATCTTATTGTTCACACTTGTGTCAGAGTAAAGATTCAGTTGGTTCTTTTTACCACAACCACGTGTAAGATATTTTAGAGGTTTTATAAACCTAAAAATAACAATACGTTTTATGAAGCTATACTTAAAAATTTTACTTATGTACCGTAAACTAAATAACACTGCTCAAAACGAAAAAAATACTTTTAATTGAAAAATGCCTATGTGGTCATTTATTTTGTGATAGCAATGTCGCCTGATTTTAGTCGATGACTGGTTACACATCTTTTGCCCTCTACTTTAAAATAGTAGTAAAGATTCTATAATATACTTGATAATGAGATATTGGCCGTCGACCTTACCCGCGGATCTTTAAAATTCATATTTACTTTTCTAATTTCGTTTTTTTTATTTTTTTTTTAATTCCTTCAGCGCCTCTACTATGACACCCGATTGTATTGTAATCTTATTTGTGCTTTATAATGAGGTTCAACTACGTATTTTTGCAGCTATATTTATTATAGCTTTAAAAAAATACGAAATTGAGCTTAAAATAATCATAATCTCTCATACCAGCCTTGAGATATGAATATAAATAAATAAAAATAAATATTATCTAACAAAAAATGCTTTTTGGGTTACAAATTATATGTGCATAATTTTAATAAGGTACAAATATGAATAAAAATTCGGATATAGTAAGAAATTCATTTTTTTTACTAAAACTTGGTTATCTAAATCTGGTAAAAGAAAAATAAAGAAAAAATAAAAGAAATATTTAAAAAATATGAAGATATATTCATGATTTTTTTGTGATTTTTCAAAAGTTTTGGAAGATTTTATGTAAATAACTGATATATAATATTATAGGTATAAAAATACTAAAACAAAGACACCTAATTTGCTTTTTTATTTTTTATTTAGTATGCAAATACTTAGAATACAAAACAATTGTGCTGGAAATATTCATAGCAAAATCTATAAACTTGTTATCAGAATAGGTCATACCAAAGAAAACTTAATATTACATGAATTATAATTAATTTTATATTATATCACCAGTCAATTAATTAATATCGTTAATACTAGTTTTTTATATTGTCATGCATTAATTATTCCTGCTTCTGCAATAAATGCAATAAGAGCTTTATTCTCATTTTTGTCAATTGATTTAAGTCCAAATAAGTAGAAAAATTTAACAAAACTGTAAAATATATGAATACATCGTAAACAAAATATCAAAATGTACGTCCCAATTACAAACAGTAATAAATATATGATCATTATGTATGAGAATTACCGGAGCGTTTATCGTTTAATTTTTTGAGGTTTCGATTTCATGCAAAAGCTTATTATCTGCAATCTCCGCCAATTAAAAATCCTGAGTCCCGGAATAATCTTTATATGAATGAATGATATAGCAGTTATTTATATAATTATGAGTGTAATAAAATAAGGATTATACACATGCTTAATTGAAATTGTGACGCCCGCCTTAGGGGAGAGTCGGATAATTGAGAATAGTAGTACAAATGGAAAACTAAAATATGATGTGATACTACGTAAATTGTAGAGCTATAATAGAACTTCATGATTATCGAAAAATATTATACAAGGTGTCCCAGAACTTTACATCAAGATAAAACAGGGTGATAGTATTGACCTTAATTGTCCTGATAAAATTTAGAAAAAAATATTATTTCACATAAATAAAGTGATTATCTGGATATTGTGAGCTTTTGAATGCAACCTAGAGCTTTGGTGAAATTATGACAATTTTTCTGTTATTGTGGTTACTTTTTATTTATTTTGTTTATTTAAAATTTGGAACCAAAACCATAAATAACATTTCTAGGACCATATTGAAAAATTTTAACAATTGCAATTTTTTAAGAAATAAGACCTTCTGTTTGAAATTTTTGATTTTGAAAGCTTTTGAAAAAAAATGTACTGAAATGTGTTGGCAAGTTTCTTCAAAATTTGATGCATTTAATGAGGATTGTAAAGTAGTAAAATACTTGATAATTTTATTATTTAAAATTTATTATTATTGTCTTTATTCGATTTCTGTTTATAGATTTACTATAGATTGGAATTTACAATATAGCTTAACTTGTATGAATCTTTAAAAGAATATTGAAATACTGTATTTAATATGAGCTTTTTTTTTATTTTCTAAGATTAAATTATAATCTGTTTTTTAATAACAACAAAAATTCGTATATGATTAATATGCATTAAATTAAATATTACCCAAGGTTTATTTTGGCGACTGAGGAAATATTCTAATAATAATGCGGAAAAGTCGACCAGATGTACCACTTTTTCTATCTAACACAATGATAACAAAAATTTCTTATTAACAAAGAGTTTATTCTATTCTACTGAATTATAGATCTTTGTCAAAAATATAATTTATATTAAAATTTTTTACATAGTATTAACTAATAGAAATCTTTAAAATAGCATTGAAGTTTAAGCATTTTACAATTATCTACATATTCAAAATTTCAAATAGGTGTTCTCAAAGTTGTAATTATTTAAAAAAAATGTTAATAAAATTTCAGGATAATCCATTATTATAATAGAAAATTTGACAAATAAAATAAAGACAAACATTTATTAATGTCATTACATTACATTTCTTTTTCTTTACTCTACATGTTAAATATATTTTTAATGGCAAAATTTGATGCATAATTGGATTTTTCTAACCTATTTCAAATAAAGTTTGATATTTCTATTATAAATTATTTTATTTTTTACAGATTACATTATTTTAGATTGTCACTACACTTTTTTTTAAATAACAATCTGCAATATTTAGCTAGTGTTTTGATATATATGCATACGTAGATTATACATTAGCAGCATTTTTGAAATTCTTTACAATTTTTGCAAATTTACTTGGTAATAAAGAAATAAATAAATAAAATAAATAAATAAATAAAATTTACTTGATATCTCGAATAAATAAAAATCAGTTTTTTCTATATCGTACTGTTTGACACCGTGCTGACCGAGGAGGAGATCGAACCCTGGACTTGGGTTTACTTACACCTTATTGTTCAGATATTTCTTTAGAATGAATAAAAATCTATTTATACCTATATCATACTGCTTGATACCGAGCTGACCGAGTATGGAATTGGATCCGGAACTAGAGATTACTTGCACCTATAATAGAAGATATCTGGAATAAGTAAAAATCTATTTATTTCTGTATCATCTTCTCATCGAGATTGGAATCGAACCCGTAACTAGGGATAACTTACACCAAGATTTTTTGCGTTGATAGTTATCCATTTTTACCCGATTTTCCTTTAATTGAAGTTATGATGTCCGTCTTACCTCAATAACGGGAGATTGATACCTGGGACATCAGATCTCGGATCGGGAATTTTGTGCACAAACATCGCAATTAAAAGGAACCCAAATGCACATAAATTAAAATAATTACGATGATTTTTAAAAAATATAATGAGAATGCCAACAGCGCCTTTATAATGTCAAAGGACAACATACGCCCAACTGGGAAATAAATTTGGTAAAATATTTGGCATTTGGTACTTGAAGATTTGAAGTGGCTGGTCGCAAGTATTTATTACAACAATCACCAGACGTGTGAAAGAATGTGATTTAATATTTAGATTTTCTATATTCAAACACTTGTGTCTCTATATTATTTTTAGTAGTTCTCCAATGCTTTCTAAGAACTATCTTTACGTAACCATTTAAAGAAAGTCATTAACTTTTATAATTGAACTCTTGACCCTGCGCTTCCATGATAGTTCCATAAAAAAATATTCGAATGATTCCAATTATCTTATAACAATAAGTACAGTAAAAGAAATAGATAGGTACTACCTAAGATACCTTTTGTGTAGCCAAAAAAAATATTTCGAACTGAAATTAAAAATAGATGATGCGCTATTTTTATAATGGGATTTAAATTATTAATTATTTGAATGTTTTGTTAGATTGAGATGAATTTTTATCAATTTGAAACGCTTAATAGACGATATTAAACGTGAGAAATTCATAATTCTGGCGAATGTTCTCATAAAGGGCTTTTGATGAATAAACTTGGATAATTTTGCAACTTGGATAATGAAAAATTGCTGTGTTGCCTTTTGATTATTTCTATTCATACCTTACAATTTGAAAAAAAATGTTTAGATACCTTTTTTGATAGTTTCACTATTTGAATATTTTAATTTATACTGACAATGGCAAAGAAGTTTTAAAAAAAATTAACAATTGATATTAGCCAAAATTTAAAAAAGAATCAAATACATTGAAAAAGTTTAACTTTTTCAAGATTAAAAAAAATTGATCAAAAAATTTCAAAACTAAATAATATTATTTATCTAAAGCTATTAGTTTTTGGCAAAGGCAGGTCCGACCAATACGGAGTTATGAAGCAAAGAGTGCAGAAAATAAAATTCGAGTTTTTAAAATAATGGAGCATCCGATTTGAATGATTCAAAAAAAACATTCAATTTGTAATGATGGGGAAAAGCGATGATTAGTTTTTGGCCAAAGCAGGTTTAACGATTGTTTTTTCAAAAACGATTGTTTTTGGTAAAAAATTTTTATTTCAATTTTTTTTTAATTTAAAAAAAATGAATATCGAAAATAATTGGGATTTTTCTAAATTTTACTAATCTGGGAAGTTCCAGCAATTTGCCTCAAGTTGTTTTAAATCAATTAATGTCATTTTATAAATCATTTAAATCAATTAACTAATATATTTTTATTTTTTTCAGGTATGAATCTAAGAATGAAATTTTATTTTTACAAGAATAAGCTTCATAACTGACTATTAAGCAGTAAGTAATATTATTTACTATAATTAAGTAATTTTAATTTAATTTTATACCTAACTCATATATTGATTTGATTTTTATAATACAAGAATTTTAGTAAATTGATCGGAAAATTAGTCCCTATTTGCAGAATTTTTGGACTTATTTTAGTGCTTTACAGAACTGTTGTAGATACTATTTAATCCAGAAGTATCTAATAAATACTTCAAAATCCTTAAACATATTTTATTTACCATGGTGTGTGAATATGTTTTGAAGATTTCATCTTTTTGCAAAGTCGGGGTCGTTTGATTTCGCGATCACCCATGAACCCAGTAATAATAAAATCTCTATATTTATTAAACTTACCTGTCATACCTGTGGACTTCGTTTAATTCTATGTCTCAATTGTGTAAAATTATATGTGCCATCGATTCAATTTCTTGCGATAATAATCATATTTACGATCATGTTCGTTTTTATAACTTTTATATTCGTGCGAATGTCAATCAGGTTTCAAAACGTAAATTCAACTGTGAGAAAATAAAATAAAATCATTTTTCTTTTAACATATCGAATGCATTTTAGTTCAAATTATTTATTTTAATCTACGTGTTTCTCAAAAAAAAGTTGTCTATTACAAAAATCGCCAAATTTCTTATGACAAAATTGAATGTTTTCTGATATTTGTGGATTATGAGGTAAGGTTGCTTAAGTCGTACCCCCTAAGGAAACATTTCTATAATTTTAGTGCAATTAAACTAAAATAATTTTTTTAGCGTTTATTCCATCTTTATTTAGTTGACTTTATTTTAACAATTACCAAAATTTAATTGAAATAGATATTTTGTGCTTTCGGTACGAAGCGCCTAGTTGCCTTAGTCGTACCATCTATAGCATTTGACGTACCTACTACTAAAAAATTATATATAATTTAGTCTGAGATCATTTTTTTTAATAAAATAAATAAAACATTGCATAAAATGAAGTAATAAACCCAAAATAAATAAAAAATAAAAAATAAATGAATGAATTTATAAAATTATTAAGTCCCTGGGTGCTTACAATGGAGATGGAATTCTTCATAAAGATGCAGTCGTTATTGATTACATCGCCTTGGTATTTTCTAATTTGAGCAAAATTTTTGGATTATAGTAAGTATTTCTTTTATTTTACTTTATTTAATATATAAACTAGTTTACATACATAAACGTTGTTTTGTAAATGCCTATAAATAGTCTACAAGTTCCTTTGACGAATAAATATTAAACAAAAGGTGAAGTTTGTTCCTAATTTTTTTTGAAAAGGACTCTTCTTGAGCATTACTACATCAAAATAAAAATATATTCGCAACATTAGATAAATATTAATAATCAAAAACTATCAAATATTGTAGAGTTAATCATTGGGTTGCCATCTAAATAACGCCTAAAAAGATTCGAGCACAACACCTCATAGGACTGAAGTCAGCCATTGTTTGAACTTCATATTAAAATTTAATTTATATTAATACAACTAAAACTGCCCTGGCTTCTTAGACAACTCGGTAATGCGACATGACGACCCGGAACGTTTTAGCGCCAGGTTGCCGCGCCCATACTGTTCCTTCAAAAATAAGGTACAGAATGACTTGTAGTCCTAAAATTGACTTAATTGTTTTTATGTATTATTTCTTCATATTTATAAAAATAATCCATAACAAAACCCTCTATTAAGCAGTACTAGTAAAAAAAATTTCACTGTACGGCTTAAGCTGCCAAGGTCTTTGAAGTTTGAAATTAAAATTAATGACAATAATGTGAACAAATTCTGCCATTTAAATATTCTATGCGGTTATAAAATAAGTAATATTAATTATCGTTAGTAATAAAAAAAATCAGGATTATATTATAGCCTTAATAAGCAGACAATGGGGTCAAAGACAAATAATAGCAGACACTTCATAAAAAGCTTATTAACTTCCCGTAGGGTAAGTTATTGTAATGGGCCGAAAATCGGAATTGAAAATTTTTACATTTCTCGACGTTTTGAAGGTTTCTGAACGTTTTGGCATACCTCAGAAAAATGGATGTGTGTGTGTGTGTGTGTGTGTGTGTGTGTGTGTGTGTGTATGTATGTATGGATACAAATTTCCAGTCACGTTTCAGGGCGCACGGATCAACCGATTTGAATGGTTCAAAAAACATTCGATTCCTATTGATAGGGAAAAGAGCTGATTAGTTTTTGGCAAAGGCAGGTCCAGCCGTTTCGGAGATACGGAGCAAAGAGTGCAGAAAATAGAAATCGAATTTTTGAGAGAACGGAGTATCCGATTTGAATGATGTAAAAACATTCAATTAGTAATGATTGGGAGAAGTGTTTATTAGTTTTTGGCAAAGGCAGGCCCAGCCATTTTGAAGATACGGAGCTAAATATGTAAAAAATGGCAGTTTTTGAGAGAACTAAGCGTCCGATTTAAATGATTGAAAGAACTTTCAGCTTGTCTTAACAAAATAATTGATTTTGGAAAAAAATTTTGTTCCATTTTTTTTTTTTTTTTTTTTTTTTTTTTTTTTTTTTTTTTTTTTTTTTTAGTTTTTTGTATATCGAAAATATTTCAGATTTAATTTTAATTCTGACTATAGTTCTAATATACTTTACAAATAATTTCAACTCTGCAATTCAGTTTATATAATTCTATAAATATTACACAATGTTACAATATTTATAATAATCTATTTGAAAACATTCAGTATTCCTCGAACATTTCGTTACGGTACGGGAAGTTCCAGCAATTTGCCTTAAGGCACGATGCCATAATTGCCTCAAGACAGAATTCCACTTACAGCTAGTTTTTTAATTATTTCACTCACAAAGTCAGACTTCCAATTGTAAATGTTTGTTTGCTGACTAATTAGTTCTAATTAACGAAAGCATAAGATGCTATTTATATTTATCAGACAAAATATGCTCGAGGTACGATTCAGGCAACATCACCCTTTATACAGATACAATTTTGTAAATCTGTTACACAAAATTGTCCACTTTTCGAATTGTAATTGATTAATTAAAAATACTTTTATGTAAAAGATTATAATATTCTCACTTACATTTCCATACAAATTATATGTAGAATATTAAATTTATAATATTTGAAGTAACATAGGATATATTGAAGTAACCACTTGTGTCAGACAAGTCTCGATCTCGCCAATAGTAATCAATTGATAAAATAAGAAAAAAATTTTTTTAGTGAAATCTGCAGGTGTCTCAAACTTCCTATTACATGCATAATTTACTGATTCCATTACCATTTTATAAAATTATCTCGCCTAGAAATCGTATCACATCTTAATATCGCAACGGGCGTCCGCGCATGTCATATACCGATTGCACCATCGTAAACATTTAACATATTTACTTTAGCCTTATAATAACATATAAATAATAAATTATAAATTTATATGGGCGAGAATTCTCGCACAGAATTTCATCGTGTTTGTTCTTGTGCCTTGTACCTGTGTCTGGTCTTTATTAAGACGTTAATGAGTATCTCGGTGCGTCTGACATGGTCTTGGAGTGTCTACCCCATACCTGCGTCAAAGAAATATTATTGCTCTTTGATTTTTATGTTTGTCATCATTGGTCTCTAGAATAGATGGAGAGCTTATCAAAAGAGTTTCATAATTAAATGTCTTAAATATATTTAACACACTTATTTTTGCCAATCTAGCCAATGGAAGCATTTCCTGCGCGACGTGCACTTTATTTCTTGGTTTAAAACTGTTGAACTTAGCAATTCTAATTAGTATTTTAAGAGCCTTTATGAACTTCCCGAAAATGAGTTTCATGCTCTTGACAGAATATATGATTTTCTAATTTTTTGTATTCAAGCCACATTCTCAATAGTTTGAGACCAAATTTTGAAAGAGTGTCCATACCAATTTTTGACTTGGTTGATGTTTTCTAAAAAAGGCCTGAATCGATATAAAAAATTAAGAGCTTTTTTCAATATACATATGTAGATATAGACTTTATTACTATTGAATTTAACAATTTTAATTATGCAATATTTGTAGAATGATTATGATGAGAAAAAAGTTCATGTTATTCGATTTGCTAATTTCCGATTTTCAAGTCATTTTGAAAAGTTTGAGACCGAATTTTGAAAAAAGTATTTATACCTCGTCATTGTTTTCTAAAAAAAATGCCTAAATCGATTTTAAAAATTAAGAGCCTTTTTTAATATATATAAGTAGATAGTCAATCAGAAGAAAAACTATCCTTTTAGACTCTTTGCTAGTTTTTGTGGCTTTGGTGAGTTTATTAATGAGGTATTTTGACTAATTTTATATTTAAAAACTGAAAAAGATTAATTTTCAGAAGGGCTCGCGTTGGTTAGTTATTTTCAAGACAACTGTTTCAAGTCAAGTTGTTTCTTTTGCAAAAAATGTTAGTTATTATCAAGACCTCTGTTTCAAGCCAAGCTGTTTCTTTAAAATCAGTAAAAAAATGCACAAAAGTTTATCTACGGTTCTTCAAAAAATTATAAATCGATTTTGGAAATGTACTTCGTTGGAATAATATCGTTTGGAAATCATGCAGGTTTTTTTTTGACGGTTGATAATTTTTGTCACTTCATTTCACTTTGTCATTTTTTATTATTGAAACGGTGCAAATGTATTAATTTATAATTTATTTTTTCCAACAATAAAAATATATTAAAAGTATCCTTTTTATATATTAAGGTGATCGGAAACACGTTGTCATTAATTTTTGTGACGATTGAATTGGCATTTTGCGCGAATCATACCAGTACCGTCTAGTTCATGATATTGCAGTACTGAATAGGTAGGCCCGTGAAAGCCTAATGGTCACTATATACAAAAAGTGGTTCAGTTGAAAAATTCATTAATTATAACTAGGCTATGCTTTTGGGACGTACAAGCGCATATTTGGGCATTATATTACTATAACTTTATATATTATAAATTTTGAAAATATGAATTGGAAAATGCGTTGATTAGTTTTTAGAGAAAGCAAAAACTTCATCTTCTAAATGAACAATTATAATATGTTCATTTAGCTCTAAATAAAGCTTAAAATATATTTACAAAAAATATCCTGATAATAATATGTATTGCCAGTGTAATTCCATTTTGGAAATCATATTGTTGAGAGGTTGACAAAAAATGGTCAAGCTCTTCCTTTATTTTGTACCTGTTGGTATTTTTTTCAAATTTGTAGGCCTTTTAACGTCGTTTTAATGTCGTTTATTTGTTTATTATTATTCTTGTTCCGTCGAACAGTCGGAAAAAAATCGAACTTGTTTTTTATCGATATCCGAAGAGGTTACGAGGAACATCGGAGTTTAATACCGGTTTTATATGCCAGCAATCTACTAAAATTTGTTTTAAAGCACAGTGCAAATAGAGATCCATATATTAAGAAAAATATGTCTATTTGCAAATGGGTAGAATATTTTTTTCAACAATTAATTGTTAAGAAGAAACGGCTTGACCGATCTTTACCAAAAACTAATCAAGGGGACGTCCAATAATCACGTGATCGATTTTTTTAAAGATTTTTGGACCCTTCCTCGTTTTTGGTGATATGTGATGATATTTAAAATTAACACTTCCTCTACCCAATATCAAGTATATTTTTAGCTGAGATTTTTTTGAAATTCAAATAAAATAAATACACATGATATCTTACAAACTCCTCGTTCTTCCATGTGATAATTCGCCATTTTGTGCCAAATTCATTCCAAACATAAAGGTAACAAATCAGAATTGACGATAAACTTTACCCTCGGGAATTTAAAAATTGTGCATTTAGTACAATTTTAACTATCTAATTGTTTCTAAAGTTGTTCTAGCTATTTTTACAACACAAAATTTTCATATATCGTTCATTAAAAAAACAGTTTGCCTCTGTTGGTTATATTTATATTTATGAACTACATTTGGTCATATTATTTACGTCGATATTTTTACCTGCAGAATACAACCATAAAAAATATATGTAAAGCTCATAAATTTATTGCAATGAATTTAAAATTACACTAAGTAACATACTGAAATAAATAATCTTAATTGGGGTCATTAACAATGAAATTGGATGTGCTGTAATAACCTGTTAAACATTAAAATATCTCGTTTAGGGACCGTGAGAGCATTTTTTTAAATTTGTTACTTTACAAGACGAAAGAACAGCCTCTACCCTTTTGACTTTTTGGTCTGACCAGGTTTTCATTTGGATACTTCGGCTCCGTTTCATTTTGTTACTTGTTACATTCCCGTGTTATTACGGGCGCGTACCTACAGAAGGCCGTAAAAGATAATTGATCTGTTCCACCAATAATGTTTATGACGACCAGTCCTGGTGTAGATGGACTGATGTACCAAGACACCATCGTATGACATAAGACAAGAGCTAGAGATCTGTCAATTTTTATATAAATGTATTCTCATTTTCAACAGCGACCAGAACTGCGATTCTTTAACTCAGTATTTAGATGGTAACCCAACGGTCAATCCATCTATATTTCATGTATTTTTTTAATTGTTACAATTATTTTAAAATAGCTCATATATTATTTAATTCAACGTAGCATTGTCCATAAAGACAAGAGTTATTTTCACTTGGAAACTTATGAGGGATCTATATTACCAAGTGAAAATGAACATCGCTACTGCTTGATATCAGGTTGTCTACAAAATTAATGCTACTTAGTTTTTCAAAATTAAAGCTAATTTTTTTTATCTTCGGGGCGTTTTGATGTTTTTGTTCAAAAGCTTGGAAAGTTCTGCAAAATTTCTTGAAATAGCCCTTTTCCTAGACTCTATATTTTTATAGAAATTTTTATTTGTATAATTCAGTGATTTTGTTGATTTCACTTGAAAAATATAAAGAATTTGAAAATTTCATAATCAATACGATATATTTCATTGTTGAAAAATTCACAGATATTAATCTATAGCGATATTTTAAATACAATTAATACTAGATTCTGCAAAGGATAAATATAAACTGTAAAAAAAAATTATTTATGCAATAATATAGTTCATCAGATTGAATGTGAGTATTTTGATTTTTGTATCTATCTTATGATTATAAATGTATGCATAAAGGTTTTTTTTATATTCATTCTAATTTAGAGCGAAATTTTTATCAATGAGAATGAATAAGTACCCCTAATAAATATTCTCCATTATCCAAATTAAATAAATTATGAAAACAAATACGAAAACTATTTTACAATGTAAATTTCAATTAAAAATAATTCAAATATTTTATGCTGATATTTAAATTACAAGTCTTTTTTATACTGATTCTGGTAAATGATATGATATTTGGAAAGGGTAGAAGTCGAAGATTCTGATTTGATAATGGCACTTTTTGCTAGAATGAAACTTCTTTGAGAAATAATATTTAAATATTAAAGATAGAAAACCGAATTCTTTATATTTTTAGTTGTTTAGTATATTTATCTGCTCGTGCTACACTTATTTAAATAATAGAGTTGTTCTAATATATAGCCAAGTTTTTTATCAATGGAATGGAGTATGTACCCCTACCCAAATATGTTTTAAATATTGAAATTTGAACATTTTAAATAGTTCAACAAATTATCTCAAATTTAACAAATATTTACTTTATTTCATGACCTAAATAAGTTACACTTTTAAAATGAATTATATTTTAACATATAAGTATCGAAATATATGATTTGCATGAAAGATTTCTGTAAAATAAATTAATGAGAAAACTAAAATGGATTCAAATATCTAAATATTTTTTCGTCAAAAAGACCAATTCATATTACTGATGATATAAAATTTTCTACTTGCTTTCTGTCTATAAATGTATGCATGGTTTTACATTCATGTACATATATATAGCACCCATCGATCAACGGTATTCGCGAACTAATTTCATGTAAATGTAATACTTTGTATTTTATTGCACGGAAAGTTTGTAATGACAAAGTCAACAGGTTTTATTGAAAAAAATATTTATGGGGTCTCAAATATGTACTCATTTGATACTATATTTTTCAGCAATTTTCGCTTATTTCTTTATAACTATTTTTTAAAATTAAAGGATACTTGTACTTGAACAAATCCACGTTAAATTGATTTCTAAGATGCAATATAATTTATGTTTGTTATTTGTATGTGGCTATGCATTTCTACTGCAACGGTGCAGCGCGGGGGCGATTCGAAAACGGTACAAACTACAAAAGCATAATACTACACCTTAACCTTCCTTGATTACATACCTGTAGTTCTCAATCTTCTAGACATTTGGAGATTGAGAATTTATTTGTAGATCCGACAAAATATTGAAAATCGCAGTAATTTTGCCGATTTTGTGAAATCAAAATTGTTGTCAAAATTGTTATCAAAATTATTGTCAAATGTGAAATGTACTTCTTTATACTGTTTTTATATAACACATAACCTGCATTTTTTTCTCTAGTTTTTTGTTTCTAAAAAATAGAGCATTTGTATAAATTCAGTTTTGCAGTAGAAATAGATTATAAAAATCAGATTGTTTCGAATTTTTTTCATAATATTCGATTTTGTGAAATTAAAATAGTTATCAAAATCAAAGTTGACATGTATTTCTTTATACTGTTTTTATATAATACATGAATCGTCTATTTTTTGTTTCTAAAAATAGAGAACCTGCATAAATTCAGTTTTGTAGTAGTAATAGGTCATAAAATCAAATTGTTTCATATTTTTATGTATTAATCAAAAAATTTTTAAATAGAGTAGAGCGGGACTTAAAGGTCCGCTGGTAAAAAGTTCCACCACCGATATCTCAAAAACAAGTGAACTTAAGAATTTTATAACAACAATATTTGAAAGTAGAGGGAAAACGATGTATAACTAGTAATCATCTAGATTTTTACGATATCGCTATCGGGAGATAAACAGAATGTTGAAATCCATAATTTTCTTTCATCGTTTTTTTTTTTTTGGTTATGAGCACTTTTGTTTAGTTTATGAGACCATAATTTAATTTTTAAGTATACATTACTTAATTATCTTATGAGATGTATTGATAATTTCAGTTAGATTCAACAATTTATTTATATAACTTCTATAAAAGCTTACATCTAGGTCGAGTAAAAAGGACCTACTGAGTAATATTATTTAGTTTACGTGACCTCAATATAATTTTTAAGTGAGCGTTATTTAATTGTTTTATAAGATGTATGTATATTTATAAGATGAAAGATGCTAGTTTTAAGTTATTTCAACAGTTTATCTTCATATATCATCTAGAAAAGTTCACATCTGGTGGGGTAAAAGAGGACAACTGAATTTTCACTCTGACAAAGGTGTATAAATTAAAAATAATTAATAAAAAGTATTTTAAGTTAAAAAAGCAATTTTACAAGAGACAAATGTAATAAATCATTATTCTAACTCTGTTGATGAATATTTCTGACGAAATACCAGATCAAGGTTATATACAGTGGTAGTTCTGTAAAAAAATGTACTCATAAAATTTATATTTTGCATTGATTGAGCAATGTAGCTATTATTTCCTAAAATTCCTTTGAAATTAAAGATAAGGCCCATCTATGGGGTAAAAACGACCAGCTGACAAGTTCTTGAAAAAAAAAAACAGTAAAAAAATACAATTCTCAATGATGAATTAAATTAAATATATGTCCCTTTAGTATACATTGTACCTTTATGGCCGACTATTGTAAATTCCACAAATTTGTAAACGTTAAACTGACAGTTGTAAATAAAAATAGAGAATAAAAAAAATAAGAATATACATAATTGTTTTGGTTTTTACAATATAATTGCTCAATTTCAAATTTAAAGCCTCTGTGGTCGCCCTACAATATAGTATTTTCGAAAAAAATATCTTCTCGATGATTTAGTTTAATTTTCTATAACAAACAAAAAATTTTCTATAGCAATTTCGGTTTTTATTTATTTATTTATCGTATTTGTATTAGTAGCTAATAATAATAAAATCCATTTTTAATTTTTACTAGTTCTAAAATACGTATTTCCTTTCGGAACCTGTGTGATTCTCCCAGGCTAGCCCTTCTAACCTACAGGTAGACGGACTCTGCGGGTTAGGTCAGCGTTCGACCCTAGCCATTGTTATTTGCGCTCGGGGCTGAACTCGGCTCTTTAGCTCTACACTTGTGTGTATGTGTGTGTATATGCATATCTTATACCTTACCTTGCCTTGCCTTACCTGAAAAAAATAAATATTGGTATTCTACTCAACAGATTATTATTGTACCTCGGAGCCATCCATCGCAGGATAGCCGAGTGTTTAGACGATTTTTTAAGGTGCGTAAGCCGACCGACCATTGCACCTGAAGTTATATTAGATCTATCACAGGTTCTAAAATGAAATAGGATAATTGAAAATTGTTGTAAATCATGCACAGTGAATAAAAGTAATAGAGGAATTGCTTTGGTTAATTGATTCTCAGTCTCAACAAATTCACATGTTTTGCATCGTCCTTTTCGAGCTCTTGTTAATTATATTCGTCAATCACAGTATAACTTGCGCTGCTAAGGTACGAATGAAAAACATGCTTTTAATGTACAAAATTGAAAAATGTTAATCATGCAACTTGCCTTAGCGTACAATATCACTTACAACTATTCAATTATACAGTCTTTTAAAGTCCGGGCACGACGACCCGGCGCTAAAACGATCCGGGTCGTCATGTCGTATTACCCAATATCTAAGAAACCAGGACAGTTTATTTGGATTGTTTTTGCGTTATGCAGTTTCAATATAAATATTGTAACAATGACTAAGTACTCATTTTTTCCAGAACTTTCGCTCTATATGATGTTGTGCTCGAACTATTTTTTTGCGCAATAGTAACCCTTTGGTTGATCCAACTATATTCGATAGATTTTTTTCATTATTAGAATTTATCTTTAATATTTTTAATTTTATGTAGCAATGCTCAAGAAGAACTCTTTTCAATAAAAATATTTAGAAACAAACTCACTTTTTGTTTTTAGATATTTGTATGTATAGACTAGGATACTTGTATATTTAGTAGTATATAAAATAAATACAAAAAATAAAAATAATTACAGTCAAATCCTTAATATATTCTAAACAATTTAACAATTTAAATAGAAAATGGTCACTGTGTTCATCTGTGACAAGAAACTCGTCACTACACAAAATTTTGCCATGACGAATATATTCACAGAATAAAAACACAGTTGACTGGTTAAATTGGCGATTTTTCATGAATGCAATAGTTAATAAATAAGTTGACAAATAATTCACATTATTTGTCAAACTAATAAACGAGACGAAAAATACATTTCAATTGCGATTTTTCATTTGTGAAATATGCGATCACAATTTTGCAAAAATAATAATTTTTTTATCATTTTGAAGTTTTTTCAAATTATCCATAATATTGTATATGGCAATATTAAACAAAATTTATTTTTATATTATTATATACCTCCAAAAGTATCAATTATGTTGACATTTGAGAATCTTTTCAAGTTTCTTCATCGTTTTATGATCACAGGTACGAAGGATTTTTGGGTTTACAGCCCCGGGTGAAAGAGAGATGTTCAAATTCTCGGAAAAATATGTGAGAATTCTTTAGCATATTTTTAGAAAAAGGCATAAATAACTGATTTGCTATAAAAAAAATGTTTTTTGTACTCAACCTAAATTTATCGGATTTTGGGACTGTCACTTCATTAAGAAGACGTTTAACATGATATGAAATTGGGACACAAAATTTGCAAATTAAAAATATTTTAATAGTAGTAGTGGTATATATATATACTAATTTACAATTGTTAGTACAATTTTACTATCTTGGTAATAAGTTTGTCAGTATGTTGCACAACGAGGCCACCTCTGCAAAAGCAACTCCTTCCTTCGGGCCATGAATGAATGAGCTTGGCTGGTACTATGAACTAGGGATAATGTTATGATAAATATATTAGAAATTCGATATAGGAAAAGAGTTGGCATGGAAATCCTCATATTAATGCTACATGTCTTTAAATTACTCCTTATCATTTGCCTGAAGAACATATCACTTAGAGGACATGGACACCAATACTTCCTTCCTACTCATTTGTTTGATAACGCCTGTTTTTTTTACAATGGCTACAAATGGAGCTTATTTCCAAAGCAATAACTAACTAAGAAAACTTGAATATATTCTTCAGGAATATACTTTCTGTATTATAGAACATTTTTGCAAGTCACGTTTCCAAAAATTGTTTTGCACCAAGTCGAACATAAATTTTGTTTTGCTGGTCTTCTGGTTTGTAGTGCAATTTGTCGTTCATATTGATTGATATATTGGGTTTGCACCTTACGGAAATATTCTATATAATACTAATGTAGTGAAACATTTACCATCAATTTTATCATCCAATGGAGATAGAGCAACTACTGAGTGCCATCTATAAACTATGCCATCAGAACTAGGAACTCATCAAAACAGCTCATTGGACTAATTAAGTTCTGATTGCTGTTCATGCAATATGATGCAAATGTATAAAAAAGAAAAGAAAAATAAGTCAGGAATGGCTTATCCATCTTAATACAATTTCATTTATTCTCTGGTGATCAATATCGATCTTTCTCTAGATTTGCTCACCTCTATGAAA
>NW_020539726.1:28575629-28660544 GCF_003426905.1 Ctenocephalides felis
GCTGATTAGTTTTGGCAAAGGCAGGTCCAGCCATTTCGGAGGTACGAAGCTAAATATGCAAAAAATTGCAGTTTTTGAGAAAACTAAGCATCCGATTTGAATGATTAAAAAACTCTTTGTTTGTGTTAATGAAACAATTGCCTTTAAAAAAAAATTTTTTTTCAAGACTTTTTTTTTTATTACTAGTAGAACTTTTAGTATTCCTGATTGTTAAAAAAAAGCTATCAAAAATGTACATGATAACAATATAATTGTGAAGTAACAAATAGCAAGTTATAAAATTAATATAAAAATTAAGATTTACTACTGAATCTTCCCACTACGTAAGCCTACAATCAATATTAATAGTTAATAGTTCTCCTTGCACAATTTTATTAAAATAGAACTTAATAAGTATCTATAGATATAAATCGATATACTACAACAACTAACTACCGTTTATAGTATCATGTTAGTTATTGCCTTGTACTGCTATTATTTTGCCTCTAACATATATTACACTTTTGTAATCAAAATGTTTAATACAAACTAGACCATTATTACAAACTGTAATTATTTTATATTGTAGATTGTTCTAGGTGCCTCAATCAATAATTTAGATTACGAGCCATTGACTATATGTGTATTATAGAGAAATATTATATGTGGAATGGTAAGTCAAATTGTAATTATTCTTATAATACATGTATTTTGTCTGTTAAAGAATAAATAAATTTTTTGGACTTTTTGTGAAAACATTGAATGTTTTAATATTGTCTATAAAAAAAATTATATGATCATTAATTTATATTTTTTGCAACATTTAGTCTGCTTCAACTAGGTACAAAAAAGTGTAACAAATCGCTCATTCTTCATTGTTTTCGTATAAAATTAAAAACTTTAAGTATTCATGCCAAGTAAGAGTTAAGGGAAAATTCAATTGTAAAAATTAAAAAAAAATATTTTCTGTATTTTAAATATTTTTAAAGTTAACTACCCAAGAATATGTGTACAAGAGGATTATAAATTTTGAATAATTTTCGCAGATACAATTGTTTGCCCATGAGGTTTTCTAAAAACAGTTTTTTTTTTCTATTGGATGCAAATGATTTCTCGAGTTCTACTAAAACGATTAACTTAAATTTCTCAGAGAATCTTCTTTATAGACTCTTGCGAGCATATACTATACTATCCTCATCCCCAAATTTCAATTTTTACTATTTTTAAAAAAATCGAGCAACTCAAAAAAGTTTTGTCTTATTACATCCCAAAGCGACTTTTGACACAACTCTTGACATTATTTTCTTCCAAACTTTGATACATTTTTAAAATTAAACTACTTGCCGTAGGGCTGTATAATTTAATTAATAATTTCCAAATATCTTTCAAATAGTTTTGAATTTTTAAAATAGAGTCAGAATTTTTTAATGTAAAACGAGGTTTTTTCACTTTTCTCTTGATTGCTAAAAACGGTTCGGCAGATCGTCGCACAAAACTGAGAAACGTTTTAAATTAAAAAACAAACGTCGATGTAAGGTAAGAAATCTTCACATACACAAACATATTTTTTCCATAAATTGCGAGAGAAGTGCTAATTGACCTGCGATCTATGGAAAGAGAAAGAGCGAGTGGGACTTCGCTCATATAAAAATAAGTATAAAATCAGTGCAAGATTGAAACATTCTAGATCCTACCCCCCACAAAGTAGTGCCTAACGGCGGTTTCTGTAGGGATCAGAGACAAGGGCAAAGCAAAGGTTTTAGTCGGTATTATACACAGGCGGTATTGTGTCTGACATACTCAGACAAGAGACCAGTCTGGGATGCATAAAGGCATTTCCATACAAAAAAATTATCCAAATTGGGTCTGATTCGATTCAGAATGGATTGAAACGTCGAGAAAACATAAAATCAGCTAATTTAGTAAAAAATGTCATTTTTTACGATGATTTAAATGTGACCTAAAATTCATGACTCTACAATAGAGGCAAGTCAATTTTGATAGTTATTATCAAAGATTAGGATATCAATAGGCAAAAAATTCTAAATATATAATTAATAAATCAAAATCGTCACTGACCTGTGAATATTCCGCGCAGATATCAATCCCAGCAACAAATTGCAGACGTCTTCCACGCCCCACGAAGCCAGTTCAACATCGCCTTCACAATGAGGTGGCCCCGGACACCTATTCTGCGCGCAGGCATCGAAGGCGATACTTCGGCCGAGGATTTCGTACTCCCTGCTATCCTATCGGTCATTTTTGGCCTCTTTGCCAAATTCGCCGAACTCAAATCTAAAGGATGACTATCAGTAGACGAACGTTTTGTTAAAGGAGCAACTGCCGATGTTGGCAGGCCCCCCAGAGATGACGCATTGGAGTTGGTATTTGGAATATTAAGCGACGAGGTTGGAGGACTGTGAAGAATTGTAGTGGCTGCCGACGGCGACAGAGATGATGGGTTTTTAAGCAGCGTTTGCATTTGTCTTCTTTGGCAGCTCGCATCATTTGTACGAGAGCTTGCGTACTGCTCATGTCGATTAGAGGTTGAAACATAGAACCTACAAAAATAAAAAAAAATTAAATCACATTACACTTCAATGCCAGAAAAACCTTGCATATATATTCAATTATTACCTGGTGGAAACGGAAATCCAGGATACATCGATGGCCCAGTCTCGCCCGTTCGTTTTCGGCGGCGAATCAGCAGCCAGCGGCCTTTCTCTTTGGGCTGCTGCTGCTGCAGCCGTTGCAGCTACAGCTGTAGCCGCCAGCGTTTGTTGTGTCGGACTACCGCGTTGACTTGTGGCAGATGTCGAAGGAGAAACGCTGACAGCAGCAGAACTTGCTGCTCCGGGTAACAGCGGAGCAAGAAGACCTGGAAATGGTGACCCTTTGAACGGTGGACCTGCGAATCGAGGATCGAGTGCTGGGAAGCCGTTTCTTGCTGCTCCAAAGTAACTAGAAGAAAATAATTTATTTTATCAGTATCATCTTTGATTAGAAAAATATTATGCATTAGACTTATCACATATTAAAAAATAGACAAAATTATTCCATAGACAAAGTGTAAATTATTTCCTGAAAAAAAGAGATGCCTATATGAACCACAATTGAATTTTGAAGCTCGTCTATCGTTTTTAGAATACCTCTGTATACAACTATATTGCATGGTAAAAAATTTAAATTATGAGGAGTACATCAACATAAGCTCCTACAAAAGCAATTCATAACAGTTAATCTTAGATGTTTTTTTATCATCTCTAATAAAGAAAACGCATTCTATAATAGCTGCTCGATGTATATGAGCAGTAAGTGCTGCACTTATAACATAAACTACGCACTTGCAGATAATATCATAGTCATTGCTTAGTTTATAGAATGCATGTGCATAAATCAGATTATCTAATCAATACAGGGTTGAGAAAAATATAGCTATGACAAAGCTAAATTCACAGGATAAGTGTATCAACAAAGTTTACAACAAAATAAGAGATAATATGATAAAATATAAAATTAGCCCTTTTATTAAAAGAGCATTTTTTGCAAGAGTGACCTCTGCTGATGAATATTTCTGATGAAATAACAGATCCGGGTTATCAGCACTGTTATCGCTGTAAAAATGCATCCATGAAATTTATGTTTTGCATTGGTCGAATAATACAGCAATTATTTTGTAAAATTCCAATCCCAATTTGTGATTTACCCCTTTCAATTTACCCCATCTTTGTGATAAAATGGACCATTTTGAAATACAGCAGAAAACACATTTCTACAATGATGATTAGCTGGTAATGTTAGTGAACAAAGTGAGATAGTTGTTGTATATAAAATATAATCTGAAAGTTTTCATTTCCTCATTTGACAACCCTGTTCCAAGATCTAGCGATCTAGCACCATGAATAGAACCGACTGCTACCCGACAATTATTCTCTTACAATGGGGAGTTGCCACATTTACATGTATATCGTTAGCGATGAGCCCCCGATGTAATTACATGGCGGCGAACCGTTTAAGAGCACCGCATCAGGCCATACTATCAATAATAATACATGCACACATCGGGCAATACGCGCCTCTACACATATGTGATTCGAAATAGAGATCCTTCAGCAGATCCAGAAAGAAAAATTGAGGTTTATGATTCAATATGAAAATAAAATAGTGGTGCATCGCATCGTGCCTTAAGGCAATTTGCTGAACATTCTCATTCCGTAATTTAAATTTTTTAAAAGCTTTAAAAAAATTTGAAAATTTTGAAAAAAATATTTTTTGAGAAAAAAAATCACTTTCATGAAATTTTTTTTTTTTTTGTATTGTTTGAAAATTTAGATAGTCGAATTGTTTAAAGCTCGACCCGCGGTTATAGAGGTACTCAGATCGAATATACTTAAACTAGTTGTTATTGGTATTTTGCTTTAAATGAACTTCTCGATTTGTGTAAATGATCGACTTAATGATAGATAAATTAATTTATGAGTAGTTAAAAGTATTCGAAGTGAATTTATTACACATTATTGAAAATCGAACACGTCAACCCGGTCGGAGTATTTTTTAAAAGCAAATTTTCAAAAATCAATAAATTTTATAATTGAGCTAGTTTTTTGTAGGACTTTAATTGTTTAGTATGTTCATTAAGGCCAAGTACTCTATCGTTATACCAAGTAAATCGTCTAATTTCAATTTAAACAAATGTCAAAAGAACAAATACTCATTTCTCAAACTTTGATGAATTTTTAAATTAAACTATTTGTCGTAAGGCCGTAATATTTCAGTAAGTTCTATAAGACCATGATCAACTATGAAAACCACCAAATCAACCATGAAAACTAATCAGTATCATTCCCAACTAATATCTTTCAAACAGTTTTTGATTTTATGCCAAATGCCAAAAAACGATACTAATTTTTGCAAACTTTGAAGAATTTTTAAAGCTAAACGAGTTGTCGTAGGGACGTAATGTTTTAGTATGATCTAGAAGACTATGGTATCTATCGTAATAAAAAGAATAAAAATCGACGAAATAAATTGTTTCAACACTTTATTACAAGAAAACGGCCCAGCCAATCTCTACCAAAAACTCATCAGCACGATTCCCACTAATATCTTTCGAACGGTTTTTGAATTTTCAAAATCGATTCAGAACTGCGGGCTAAAACGTGGACAAAAAAAATTTCACTTTGTTGTTATTCACACAGAAACGGCTTGGCTGATCGTCGCGCAAAATTGATAAATGCTAGAACTCATCGCGATACATCGGATGTCTTTTAAACTTTTGAAATCGGTCCAGCCGTTTTTGAGAAAACGTCGATTTACGACAAAAATCTTCACACACACAAACATTTTCCAAATTTGGTCTCATTTGATTCAGAGTGGCTTGAAACGTCGAGAAAACATAAAATTAGCAAATCGGATTTTTTTTATTAAAACATAAACTTCTCCTTCAGGAAGTTAACAAGCTCAAAATTTTCAAAAAAAATTTAAAAATTTGAACTTTTCTCTCTGATAGCACTACAAAAACTTTGTAATTTATCTTCTTCAGCTCTCAATCTATTACCACCGGTGTTCTAAAAGTCATTTTTCTAGAACACCGACTTTAGTGTAGCATAGTTACCACATTATTGTCCTCGGGGCAAACTGCACCTATACGCAAGATTACTGCGGAAGGCCGATTAAATCTAATTTTCAAGCTGCGTTACAGTTAGAAGTTACTATCGGAAAACAAAAACGAAGCTATATTATCGAGAACGTAGAATGGAATGGCTACAGCGCTGAGCAGCTTTTTTCTCCTATGTATAATAAATGGAGCATTGTTGCGATTGTGATAATAAATTATAAAATGTGTTTCGCAATATAGTTTCAGAAGTTGTTCTCGAGAAATTAAAAATTGTTAACGTGAAACAAATCAAACAATGTGCAATTTAGGGGGCGTCATTAATAACATTTTCAAGAATTTATATTTAAAACTAGATGACCCAACAGACATTGTCCCGTACCCATGTCTACAATTTTTTAATATAATATAATAATATTTACCGTTTACCTAAAGATAATATTATTGTTTTTCAAATTACTCTTCACGCCAAAATGCATATACATTTATAATATGAGCGATGTTAAATGTAGAACTGCTTCAAATAAAATGATTAGTCTCAACTTCTACACTATATTGGAAATTGAAATCTTTTAAACGGTATAACATAACCATAATAACCATAACATAACACTGGTACTTCATGTTGGATTAAATTAATTTTTTTTTTTTATTTAAGATATCCAAAATTGCATCTTAAACTTCTCCTAATCGAAATCGTGAGGGCCGAATTGCATGTATTCCCCTTTGTTGTTATAAAGTGAAATTCTTACGAATTTTAAAAATATTGTGGAGAGATTAGTAAAAGATGCAAAGAAATTATCCGAATCTTGTGTTGGCGCCCCCTAAGACGTGCGCTCGTATTTCTCGCATGCATTGCATTGAAGGTAGGACCGGCCTTGATTAATACTTAATTTCATATTTTAAGTGAATTAATTTGTCATATCCTATTCATATGTGTATCATTCAATCTGCCATAGATATACAGTATCTTATATTATTTCAATTTATGGCACATCTCAGCTGCTTTTTGGTAATAATAATGTAGATATTTCATTCTTCTTATTCATAATCATGAATATATTATACATATTCTAATATTGTCTAGGTTCATAAGTAAATTGAAATTTTTGGCAGATGATAGTTTGTATTTGTTTTCAATGCAAACAATAACATGTCGTTTTTTGCAGTTTTTTACATTTATTTCTACAATATTGCACACACATCCTTAACAATCTTCAGAAAGTTTTATCAAAATCCGGAGAATCGTTCAGAAGGAGTATACAGTAAGTGCTTGTAATTTAATATGAACTTTAATAGCAATAAAGCTCCAATTGATTCTACGTTTTAGTTAGAAAACGTTTGTATGTGGAAAAGAAAAAGGTTGTTTTTAGGGTTTCTCCGGCAATTATTCGATTTTTCTTGCCGTAAGAACCATCCTTGGACATTTTAAACATTCTAAAACATTTTGCCAAACATTTTAAAAAAAGAATTGACCAAATTGGTTCAGGCGTTGTTGAGTTATGCGCTTACCAACACATTTTGCGATTCATTTTTATATATAAGATTACTCCCCCTCCCCACACAACATCACGTGTATTTTTAGTACCTAGCAAATATCGTGAAATATATGATTTTTTTCCATTAAGCCCTTATGAAACCTTAATATATGTCTATTACCAGTTCTATCTAAAATTAAAAATATTATTTAAAATCAAACTCACTCATTAGGATTTGAGTTGTTGTATTTGGCAGCCAGGCTGCGTATGAAGTCTGAACAGTTTCGCCCCATGACTTGCTCCATGTGTCTGATGGTGGCTTGCGTTTGTGCAGGACTGGGGCCGCGGTCGTGGGGGTTCTGAGGCGGCGTTCCTGGGTAACTCGAAGAGGATGGTGTTACACTCCGAGACCTGAAAGGAAACGAAGTACATTTTCTTAGTTATGATTTAAATTAAGAGCTGTTTAGTAAAGATATTCAGTAAATAATGTGTTATAATTACATAATTTATTTAGGAAGATTACCCAATGGTAGCCGTTTCTAGTGTGAATAAAATGAAACCGATTTATTAAAGGGTGATTAAGAGAAAAATACCAGGAATCGTCAAGATATTGTGCTCATGAAAAAAAGTCGACAAGACGTAGTAGATGACAGAAAAAACATAATTCTACTTGAAAATCTAATAAATTCCAGCAATTCGAAAAAAGAGCTTAATAACACTGAAAAAATCTGATCGTCTATTTGGAAACGGATGGAAAATCAAACATCTTTCTTCATACTAAATTAACAAAAAACAACTGTTTGTGACAAACCTATCAACAATATTAATACAATTATTTAATTAACTCATATATATATAATTAGTTTATAATTTATAATTGGTTTATATTTATAATTAACCTAAAGTTAATGTAAAGAAAATAACGAATGCAAGTTTGTCACACTTTGTGCAAAATAGTTAAAAATGGATGAAAATAACTATTCATATGATCACGATGACGATGGATATGTGTGTCCATGCACATTGTAAGGCTGATTACTATACGTGCATTTAATTAAAACTTGGTAATTATTGCTAATAAAATATATATACATATAGGATAGAGCGAGGCATAAAGGTCGGCGCATAAAAATCTCCACCACCGATATCTCAAAAACAGGTATAATTAAAACATTTTAACACCGATATTTGAAGATAGAAGGTAGAGATGTATAACCAGTCATCGACTTAATTCTTATGAATGTTGCTAACGAAAGATAAACGACAATGTTTCAAAATCCAAATCCACAATAATATTTTCCCTCGTTATAAGTTACGAAACCATAATATAATTTTTGTGAATACGTTATTTAATTGTTTTATAAGTTGTCTTGTTAAATTAGATTCAACAGTTTCTTTTATATAACCTCTATTACAGATTACACGTGTAGGTGGGGTAAAAGGACCAACTGAACGTTTTACCTGGGAAACGTGAAAACAATAAAAATAGTAAAAACGAAATTAAGTTGCAAGTTATACACAGTGTTATCTTTGTAAAAAATCTTACCAATTTATGTTCTGCATTTGTTAAATAATGTAGCTAATAATTTGTGAAATCCCTTTAAAATTAAAAATAATACATTGGACCTGTTTGCCCCTTATCACCCCGTACACGGCAAACAGCAAAAAAAGCATTTTTACAATGATGAAGGGAGTTTTATTTACATAGTAAATTTATATAAAAAAATTAGTTGTACATAGGTATATCATCATATTTGCTTCGGTCAGTAGTATGCATTAGCACATCCATAACGGGGTTAACATTTGTGTTTGATTAGCGTCTTATGCATCTCAAACACCGTTTAATACGCATTAATGGAAGTGCATCACGCACATAATTTAAATGATCATTTCAGATATATGCTAAGTATTATTTTTATAGTTTTTAAGCTCTTAACGTTTTGTAATTGTTAAGATTTTAAATTTGTTACATTTTCAGCAAATTTCATTTATATTAAATATTTAAATTTATTTATTCACTTAAATTATTTTAATAAAACCAAATTAACTAATTATAATAATATTGTTTTCAATATACAAACATATTATAAAAAATTTATTATAAAAAAATTATATCAATCAGGGCTGTACTTAAAATACAGTGCCTGAGTTTACTTGTCGCTAAGACGATATTGGAGGGATGGAAAATCAAACAACTTTCTTTATACTAAACTAACAGTAAAAGTACGCATTATTTACATTTAACAAATTCATATAAAAGCAAAAAAATCATCTATACTTCTTTAAACTTCAACCGAGAACGCAGGAGAAACGGTGCGGTAAATTTGAATTAATATGGTTCGGCATAAGTTTATTTGCACTTATTTGGTCTTATACAATAAGAAAATTGCTTGATCTACAAATATTTAAACTGAATCAAAACAATATTTGAAAATAGGTTTGATAAAAAAATTTAACATTATTCTAGGAAACAGTAAATTTCCCATATGATTGGAGAACATTAATTTTAATTTTAATTGGTGCTCAAGGAATAATAAGATAAAATTTAATTATCTCAAGTAATATCTATTGCGCTATAAAAATTACCGGAACACCAAAAATCATCAATATATAATTATACCCTTTTTTTAATTACAATATTTATACTCAATGTTAACAGTTTTAAAATTGTAAAATCCATGTTAAATATACGCTTTATGTAAATGAAACTTTCAAAGCTGCAATTCAGAGTTCTTAAATTAGTCGAACTTTTTTTAACTAAAATCGAAATTTATTTTAAAAAAATGTATTTTTCAAACATTGGAAATTATGAGAACATATGTCTTCAACCATTATAGGTAAAATCTTAATTAAGCAATATCAAAAGATCTCTATCCACTAACCTGCTAGCACTGGACTGATTATCCGGCGTCAAAGCCGCTCTGCCCGGACTCAACCTCTCACTTTTCACTGCGTGATTATTATTCAGACTGCTACTGTTATTATTATTATTAACACCGCTATTATTATTATTTAAACTATTATTATTATTATTCATGTGATGATCCGCTCCGGCAGCACCGTTCATGCTAGCGGGGGTGACAAGTGCCGCCTGGGAGACTCCAGACGCAATTGAAAGTTGATGCTGATTCTGTTGATGTTGAAGTTGGTGGTGGATTGATGTCGAATGGTTGCTGCTGTGGTTGAGGTTCGTCCGTCGTTTGCCGCGCGCCCTCACGGGGGCGGCGGGAAGGCTAGGCGGCAGCGCGCCTGCCGCACTTTCGCTCTCGGCTCCGTCACCTGAAAAAAAAATAGATAAAATTATAATAAAATTGAAAAAAAGGCACACAAAATTTAGTCTTATTACTAAACAAATAAGTTTCTAAATGAAGATTTTTTTTTCTTAAAATAAACCTTACTGAATATCAGAGATTTCAAACAGCAATTGTCAATAGACAATGAATATCAATATTATTAGGATTTCGAGGTGCACAGGTAAACAGGTCCGCTACCATTATCTCAAAAGCAAGTAAAGTATGTCATGTTTATTTATGCTATTTTAAAGTAAAAGAAAAAGATGTGTTATCAGCCATTGCTTTAAATACAGCGAATTTGCTATCACAAGATATATGGTCATATTGTTATTTTTCAGAAAAAGTATTTTCTTCTGAAATGGACGTCATAGGCAAAGTATTAAAACCGAGTGACAATTTTTGAAAATAAAAAAACATTGACAAATTAGCTGCAAAATTTGTTGAAATTAAATAGTTTTTTGATTCACA
The DNA here is from genome assembly GCF_003426905.1 of Ctenocephalides felis. Lineage (NCBI taxonomy): Eukaryota > Metazoa > Arthropoda > Insecta > Siphonaptera > Pulicidae > Ctenocephalides > Ctenocephalides felis. Next base: position 28,586,462 of record NW_020539726.1, read on the forward strand.
AATCAACAAATAATCTAATTACTTCTAAACTTTTATATTTAAAAATACTCAGCCAAACCAATCAACATAAAAGTTGTACAAAAAACTCATACGAAGTTCATTTTTAACTTCCCGTAGGGTTTAGTTATAGTAATCGCAAAAAAATCGAAAATGAAAATTTTTATATATCTTTACGTTTCAAAGAATTCTGAATATTTTGGCATACCTTAGAACAAGTTAATGTATGTGCGCGTGTGTGTGTGCGTGTGTGTGCGGATACAAATTTTCGTCGACGATTTCGGGAACATTTGATACGGAGACGTCCTGATTAGTTTTTGGCGAAGGCAGGTCTAGCCGTTTCGAAGAAACGGGGCATAAAGTGCCAAAAATGCTAACTCAGTTTTTAAGAGAACGCAGCGCCCGATTTGATTATTTCAAAAAACATTTTACTTGTACTAACAAGATGAAGAACTGATCAAATTTTCATAAAAGCAGGTCTAGTAAAAAAAGTTAAAAAAATGCCACCTGGCGGTCAAAAATGATCATTAGACTTATGCACATCAAATATTAGTGTCAGTTTTGAAATGATTAAGGATTAATAGGATATTTTAGTTTTTTTAATAGAGAAGTTTTGATTTTCATAACTATTTATTATAAATTCAAAAGCATAAATTCAAACAGTTAATTGGTCTTTAAAATTTATTTTTTTCATGTATATTCCACAAAAAGCAAATTTACTGAAAATTTACTGATTTAAAATATTTTAGTTATTAATACCTATATTATTTATTATTAATACCTGATATATGATATTTTGTCGTCAATGTATTTTTCTTCAGGAATATCTGTTTTAACTTGGTTAATAATAATCTTTGCTCTTGTAGCTCTTTACTCTTTTAATACTCTTTTAATATTTAATTTATTAATGAGATATGATTAAGAATTATTTAAGAATATAAATATAAAAAAACGAATATGGTTGTATCATGAATTTATAATTTTTGGTTTCAGGTAAGTGATTAAATTGGGCAGAAAGTTCGACATTAAAATTAAAGTTTGGTGGTATTTTATCTAAGAACTCTATTATAAAATTTTTAATTAAATTTCCCTAAAAAATTCCAAGTTTGCAAGACTATTAGTATCTAATTTGCTTTTCATATTTTATGAATATCTCCTTATATATGTAACATGTATGATTAATATACAAATTAAGTGCAATATTTTGTGACACAGTTACTCTCTAATTTAGAAACAAATTAGTCAAAAACATGAAAACTTGAATATCTTAATGATATATTAGTAAAAAATTACAATTTTCATACAATTAGTAATTTTTATTGCATTAATTTTAGCATTGCAAGTTTAAATTGCACCATATTTCTCTATTATTTCAAATAGAGCAATTCAAAGTTGTATTTGTAAAAATAATTCAGTATTATTGTCAACTTAAAGCATGTATTACATGCTCATTTATTCTATATTATATCTCAGACATTTATTTGGAAAAAAGTGGTAATTCTCATACATCTGAATTTTTTTTAAATTTCATTACTAAAGAACAATAAGAGTTGTTCCTATTGTTGCTAATGAAGTAATTAAATGTTGTGATTATCATGATCGTTGGACGAATGCGTGACCACGTGTGTTTTTCATCTATTAAATTTATTGCAATTAGCAATTGATGAGCTGAACACTGATTATTGAACAATGAAAAACGAAGCTATTAGTTGTAATGGCCATAAAATTGTAATTGACGGTTAATGCAGTATTGCGACAATATCCTGTACACAGATTGTATTCATAAACTTAAACAACTAAAAAAACTAGACATAATTATCCATATTTGTGCATCATGAGTTAGATCTGTTGTTATCATACTATTAAGTGTTCTGACTTCTTTCGTCGGTAGCTTTATATTGCTTATGAGAATCTTGGATTTTGCTTGTTTTTTCCTAATTGCTATAATTTGAGTAAATCGCCATAATGAAGCTAAATACGAGTTACAATATAATAATATGATATCATTAAAATATTTTGTTAGTTAAATGTCATTAACATAATCTCTATCTAATGATTATTATGGTCTTCTAGTTAGCCAGTAGGTTGGCACGAGCTGGCATGTATTTAATGAGTTTTCTTGTGTATTATTATATATTATATACAATAATTATATTCCCGAGCTGAGGCGCGCGTTAAACATACATAATAATGGAGGTTTGAAAGAAAACTTATATTTTCATTTACTGAAAAAAAAGTTTAATCACACCAATAATGTGTAGTCTATATGTGAAAAGAACAATGTTTTGATATCACAACAAAAACAAAAATAAATAGGAATAACAATTAGTAAAAAATCGCAAATATGTATTGACTTCTTCGAGTCCAAGATAGATAACCTAAGATTAAAAATAAGATAGTGAACATCTTCATTCCAGGTAGAGCAGGATAGGGCTTCAAGGTCCACCACTATTATATTCGCAAAAACAATTGAAATTTAAAGTAGAGGGCAATATATGTGTAATCAGCCATATCTAGATAAATAACTAGAATAATAGCAATAACTAGATAAATGTGAACAAAAGTAATAAGTTGACCCTGTCAAGCGTGGATGATAATGATATCAAGTAGCAAAAACCTTATGCAGTTTTTCTAAAAAATTGTTCCTTCATACGTCTCGTATTCAATCTTCATGGCTTCTGATTCAGAATCTTCTTGTTCATTTACGGTACCCTGAACAGAAATGTTCAGGGTACGTTTCTGAAATCTTAGACACAACCATTAGTTATCTGCGTAACCAGTGACCATAACCGTAGAAGGTATCTCGTAATAGCAAAACATTTATCATGCGATACTATACGTATAGTCTATCTTTCTTAACTAACCGTTTCGTTCTTGCTTATTAAAAGCGCACTAGTAGCTACGGTAGAGTAACCACGAATTAGAACAGGTGGCGTCAACCTAATAGATAGATAGTATTTATTGGCCAATTCCAAGATAGCATAGCTATGTTATATTGCCAGTTTCTTGTGGAAACATTACATCACCTATTTTATTTTGATCAATCAAGTTTTCTTTTTGTTGGCTCTCAATGTGGTAGCCGGTGCACAAAGGACGAATTTGACTTTGAACAATTGTATTGTAAAAACCAAACCAATTACACCTAAGTCTGTTTTTACACGGTCTTTTTGTACACGGTTTTGATATAACACGGTTTGAAAATTGAATATTTTTAATTTTTTTGCACGATTTTATTCCATTTAGCACGATTTAAAATTTTATGTACTCAAATTTTTTTTGTCAAATTTAATTTTTGCGAAGTATGTTCATATCACAAAAAAGTATTTATGAAAGAAAAAAGTCTGAAACCATCGATAGTATCGATAGTTTGCGAACACTAGCTTAAAGATTTAAGTGAATTCCCCTTTAGCGCGTACAAACAATTTTTATTGGTCAAAGCAAATGTGAATAGCACTAATTTAGGGGAATACCCTAAAAATTCTTGTTTTTCACTAATTTTAATAGGTTTTAGAGATTAGGAACAAATCACCCATTTTTGTATAAGATCAATGTCTTTTTTTACACGATTTTTTTTTTACACGGCTTCTTCTGGAACCAATCTACCGTGTAAAAACAGACTTAGGTCGCAACTAATAACACATCAAACAAACAGCCTATCAGAATATGTTCAGTAAATCTCCCATCTAATTCATCTTTATAAAAATGTATTTTTTTGCTGTTTTTCAAAAATCTGTCATCTGGTCCTTGACCTTAATCTTACCCTGAGACTTTTGTTTGAAATCTCATAGCTTTAACTTATATCATGAATTTCCAAGATGGGCTATAGGTGCCAAATCCCTCCAAATGCGTTTTCGAAATTACAATTCGCATCCAAGATATTGCAAGGCGACTATAATAATAAGAGATAGTAGTTGGTTGAATGAATAGACGGATGAACGGATGGATTCACGTAACTAAGGCGAACGCGCTTATTAATGTTTTTCACTTCAATCATAGACAGAGGGCCAGAAAGTAATTTGTACAATTTTTGCATCCATACAAACATCTATGAACATGTTTGCCAAACATCATAATGGCCTAGAAACTACAATGTGGATTAAAAGTGCACATTTATTCCCAATATCGTTTATAAATCCAAAACTATTTGATCAATATAAGTGATGCTTTTAGGAAATTTGTTCAAAATTGAAAAATGGATATGTTTGTCTAACATCATATTGATCTATATCAACTCAATATACCTCTTGATCTGAGTGAAACTGGAAACTCGATAAAGTACACCAATTGTGCACATTGATTTACATTATCGTTTACAAATCCGAAACCATTCGATTTATATGAATGACGAATTTGGGAAATTTGTTCAAAATTAAATTATGCTTAAGTTTGGCTAATATCATAATTACCCATATCAACTTAGGAATTGTCACTTTGTATTACTACGTACTCATAAAAGGTAGAAGCTAATATAAAGTGAAGACCATATAGTTAAAAAATATGATTATAATCAACAAATTATAAATAAATGATTTATCCTGACTAGGATCCGGACAATAGCTTTTATAATCTTATTTAATTTTTTTTCCCGATAATGAAACATGAACATAAATTGAATTTCATGGTACTACATGGTACAAAATCAGTAAAATAATCACCAGTTTGTAAGTGACTAAAGATGTAAATTGGAAGCCAATACAACAAAAACAAAGATCACCAGTTTTTTACTTACACAAATTTAGTGTAAAATTTTATGTTTGATATTTAATATCAAACTCTCTTACTATTAATGTTTTCTCATCGCGGTATATAATTGGCAGGTAAAAGCAGCGCGTTTCTCAATATGAAAAGACAACCTAAGGTCAATCCAAAGAACACAGGTGCACAGGTCAGACCCAATCAATGATACCTAACCAATAAGTACTGGAGTATCATGGATCTCGAATGATCATTAAATTTATAAATGATAGATAATACGAGGCAATTGTCCGTTGGATATTATTAAAGAAAAAATAGACTGAGTTGGATACAGTGATGTAAAGATCAAATAGTCATCTGGTAGACCAGGTAATAAGTGAAGTAGAGCAAGGCTTATAGGTTCTCGGGTAAAAAATCCAACACTTTTATCTCAAACACAAGTAAAGTAAGGCATTTAAAAGTAAAATAGTAGATCTTTTTGCCAAAGAACCAAGTGACAAGTTATTGAAAAATTGTCAAATCAAACATATTTTTTCTCATTGCATGTCAGATAGGATTGACGTAGTACCAAAAACAACTCCCTTGATACTTTTTTCATTAATCCTGCTTGTACCCATTCATTTTTAATAAATCACAGCAGCACCTCGCGTGATTTCGAGCAGTGCGCTATGCTCTGACTTCGGTATTTATTATTTGTTATTCGGTTCGTAGCCAATTAGTTGGGAGTCGTAGAACTGAAATTAAAAAATTGAATGCTTAAACGCGTCTAATACATGGCGAATGTGAATGCGGTTGTCAAGATCAGCGGTGCATGATAATTAGCGACGCTCTGCTAATCCGCTACCGTCCAGTGTACCTACTCGTATATATAGGAAGATAGCCAGAGCCAGCCAGAGTTGAGGGCAATTATCCGTAATCGACACGCGCGATGCGCCAGACCCAGACCTAGCCATTAAGCCCGGTTAACGCATACCAGATCGGATCGACGGGCGAATGGGCGGACGGGCCACGATCTAACACTATTCCTAAACATTGAGCAAATCTCAACATATGTACTTATTTGGAAACCTGGTTATCTTATAAATCTCTATTTCATCATTTTTTGCTATTAATATTTAATATTAAATGTATGTACTTTATCGTGAACCTGGTTATCTTATAAATCTCTATTTCTTCATTTTTTGCTATTAATATTTAATATTAAATGTATGTACTTTATCGTGAACCTGGTTATCTTATAAATCTCTATTTCTTCATTTTTTGCTATTAATATTTAATATTAAATGTATGTACTTTATCGTGAACCTGGTTATCTTATAAATCTCTATTTCATCATTTTTTTTGCTATTCATATTTAATATTAAATTAAGTTCAATTAAAATTATTATCATTTAGAACCTAGAAGTTCTAAGATAATCCATTAACGGTATACCACGTTAAAAATATTCCAATACATAAAGTTTCCATTCTTCCTCGTTTTTCGCTTCTGTAATATTTTTTTCGAGTCCTTCATAAGGTAATTTGAGTAAAATTGAATTTTGTCAAAATAGTTTTTTTTTTAATTATTTATATTCATTCGATCATCTACCTACATGAGATATTAAATCAATTGTACATAATAGAGAGTAGAGTTGTAGAGTAGAGTAGAGTTGTCTTAATACTTATTATAGCAATTTTTCGATAAATCATAGTATATTTAATAGTACCCTTTTAATTACTTTTTAACTAGTTTTGCCCGTCGATTCACTATTTTTGAAAAAAAAAAATTCACGACGTATTATATTTTCTTCGTTTTCATATGATGGCTATCACAAATAGGTACTTCATATCACGCCTGATTGTACTTATTTTCAATATATGATTGGTAACAGAAAATTCTTTATGTTATTGACTTAAATACATATCTGGCATGAATAAATAAATAATTTTATATATTTAAAGATAACATTGTACTCGTTATACCAATAAAATGCACCGATGTTTTTTCAAGTAATTTCGTAATTCAGAACGTTATAAATAATATAAATACAAATTTAATTAATACGAAATACTATTTATAGACGGTTGGAAGATGCAACACTTTATAATAATTATTTTAATATACGAGTATATTACATATATGCACTATACCATATAAGAAAATGAAAAACTAAGTACCTGGCTTGGGTAAAATTATTAATATGCTATGATACCAAATATGTTCAAATATGATTAAACTTTTATGTATTTCTGATTTCTAAATAAAACGAGTTAAAAAAAAAATATGATTAAACTGATTTTATGACATCAAAACTTCTTATAATAATTATCGTTCATTTTTAATAATTTTAATATTTTTTATTAAGTATCCTACTCCATAACGGGGGTAACTAATTAAATGATTATCTATAGATATAAAATACTGTTCAAATCGTGATTGATGAATCAGAGTTGAAAAAAATAATAATTAGAAAAAAAGCAAAAATGGATATGCAAGTTGATGTAATAAATTATAATTTATTGCTGCCTTTTCTTTTAAAATCGTAGAAAACAACTACTTATATGAGCTTTGAAGATTTTATCTACGATTTAAGCTAAGAAATTCAAAGATTGTAAATGAATACACTTTTTATAACTCCTCTCAGATCCTAATCTTACATATCTTAAAAAAGTTGTTTGATTTCAATTTTTCATCCACGATTTAGAGCATCGATCAACCGATTTAAATGATTCAAATTGATGGGCTGATCAGCTTTCGAAAATACGAGGTAAAAAGTGCAAAAAATTGCAATTCAATTTTTGAGAGAACAGAGCGTCCAATTTGAATTATTCAAAAAAGTTTTCACCAAAAAAAATTTTTGGGAAGGCAATTCCAGCGGTTTCGGAGATCCAATGGAGAAAGATAAAGAAATGCCATTTGGCGTTCAAAAATGATCATTAGGCACAAGCTCATCAAATTCTCGAATATTCTATAAAGATTTCAAATGTACACTTTTGTTTTTTTACAAAAACAATTTTTGGGAAGGCAAATCCAGCGGTTTCGGAGATTCAACAAAATGGTTGAAAAAGCCAATTGGCGTTCAAAAAGATCATTAGACACAAGCACATCAAATTCTCAGATATTTTATAGAGATTTTAATAATATGTACAATTATGTTTACATTTCTATGAGTTAATCAAAAAACATTTCACAAAAACAATTTTTGGGAAGGCAGATCCAGCGGTTTCGGAGATCCAATAAAAATAGTTGAAGAAAGCCATTTGGCGTAGAAAAATTATCATTAGGCACAAGCGCATAAAATTTTTAGAGATTTTAATAATATGTACAATTTTGTTTACATTTCTAGAAGTACCATATGAAATGTAATATGTTATGTTTCACCATTAAGCTGGAACGCGGCGTTTACGCGCTTTGATATTTTATCTCTAAAATAGCTTGCTTTAAAAAATATTAAAAATATTCAAAAAAAATTAGAGCTTAAATTAAAAAAAATGAAATTTAAAAATAAATCTATTTTTTCAAAAAAATCTTTTTTCATTATTTTCAAGGTTCCTAAAAATCTAAAAAAAATTAAGAACTATGTAAAAATTAAAGTTTTTATAAACTTTTAATTATGGGACGGAAAGTTCCAGCAATTTATCTGGAAGCACAATGCCATGCACCATTAGTTTACGCTTGTTATGGCTTCCATAATTCATCTCTAAAATAGCTTGCTTTGAGAAATATTCTTAATATTCAAAAAAATTCAATAATTAGAAAAAGCAAATTCAAAAAATAAATCTAATTTTTCAAAAAAAACTTTTTTTCACAAATTTCAAAATTCTTAAAAATCTAACTTCCACATAGTTTTCAAAAAATTTTTGGAGCTTTTAAAAATTTAATTTATGGAACGGAAAGTTTCAGCAATTTGCTTGAAGGCACAATGTTATACACCAATAGTTTATACATGGTAATAAATATTATTGTTTCGTATCTGAAGTGAAATTCGTTTACCAATAAATCACACCAGTTAACAAAATGAGAATCTCTGGCCAAGAAATGCTATCAGAGAGGCGATGGAGCACGCTTATCAGCGCGAATGCTACCTACCTGCCTAATGCCTAACCTAGAGGAACGGACTGAGACGCGTTGACCCCTCGCGGAAGAAATCGTACATCACAACAAGCCGAGCATCCGCTATAGATCCATATCGGCACGAAATAATTCATAACATTATCATATTTATGAACTTCACTCGAAAACCTGTTGATTTTTATAAAATCTTAGTCTCATCTACTATATTGCAGCCAATCAGAATTGTGTTGGAACAATATGAAATAAAAACCAACCGCTTGGCTCGTGCTTGAATGTTTTATAATTAACTTCATTAACATAATTATAAAGGAGAAATTTATGACTGAGAATGAATGTGGTTTAATTGAGTTATCCTGCACAATTTGTATTGCTAATAAGCCTTTGTGTAATAGGATAACATTTAAAAATCACTTTCCTGATTTTTAATTTCCATATAATTATAGTCTGCCTAGTAAGGTTTTTAGTAATTTTGGTGACAAATGTGTAATTATAAAATTTTAAAATAACCAGTGGTAGTCATTTTAGGTTTGAAAATAGATGAGATAATATCACAGAACAGCAATAATAACGTTACATTATATGTTATTTGCTAAATCTAGAGGGTTAGTGCTTTTGAGTCTTTTGGGTATATTTTATGAAAGTTTTTGGCGAGTTGGTTCGGGTAAGGCATTCAGTAATTTTGGTGATAAATGTGTAAATATAATATTTCAAAATGCTACTTGGTAGTAGTCTTTTAAGTATAAAAATGGATGAGATAAAATTATTGAATAGTAATGATAACTTTATATTATATGTTATTTGCTAAATCTAGAGGGTTAGTTCTTGGTATATTTGATAAAAGCAAGACTTTGGCAAGTTGGTTCATGTGATCTTCTAGTCTGGTTTTGTACTTAGATGCATATCTTCTGATTTCGTCTATTACTGTGAACATAGTGGAGTCATGCTGGATCAGCCAATTCGGGACATACTTGAGCGCCCCTAGTAATTTTTTATTAATTTTAATTTTTGACCTTTGCAGTATGTTTATATTGGTTTGGCTAGCAATTATGCCCAAAATTTAGCTTATGCCCAAAAAGTTACGCGCTATTTATGGTGACGAAACCTTATAAAACTACAGTATCAAAATAGGTTTACCATATGTTGTTATGATGATTTTTCACTCAAAAATAAAAAAAAAAGCTCTGGTCGTTCAGTTGAAGTTGATTAGAAAGACATGTACATCAACCAAAATTATCTGATATGTAAACCTCTTACAAAAAGTTCTACACCCTGTTACGACCTTTAGCGACAAAATTGGCAATTATTCCGATGACCTCAACATATCCTGCAAGTAAACTATCTATTTCCTTATCTATGAACTTGAACTTTTTGAACTTGAACTTTTTGAATGGTAAAATATTCAATAATTATCATGGTGTCAAATTGTACCTGATTCAAATTCTTGCTAATGAAAACTGGAAGTTTTATAAAAGTGGGATGATGATGCAACTTCAAAGATGACAAAAACATGGATCAAAATGGATAAAGAATAAAGTTATTTAGTTCAATGAAAAAATGTTTCTGACTTTCTAACAAAATTCCGCACTTACTTAGTTGCCAACATGATAATTGGGGTGGCGACATAGTCGAAATTGTTTTCACTTTTGAACTTCAAGGTAAGATTAGCCTAATTCCAAAATTTCATTACGAGAAGTGAAGCACAGTAAAAAATATTCAGAGGTTCACCTTTTTTTCCTCTCCATTTACTGCACTATACACATAGTATAAAAACATAGGTTTAGTCCTATTTGGATTAAATTGTACGATTTTTCATTTTTATAGTTTTTTAATATATGTAAATAAGTAGGATGCAATTCATATAAAGCATATATCTTCAACTAATTGATCTAGAATTGTAGAAATCATATAGGAGAGAAAGCTTTTTTCTATCGCGATTCCTCATGAACTACTTAGCATTTACAGAGACATGAACCATAAATATACAACCCACAACTATTATCGCGTAAGACATTAAAACAGGGAAGAGCAATTGTACTATTATCAAAACAAACAAAAAAATTAACGTATTTCTAAAACTGGACAAATTAATAATAGAACAATGCATTATTAATAATAATGCATTGGTCGCACAAGTCGCTCTCCAGTTACCTCGAATGACTTTCAAATTTTTTAAATCGGTCCAGGTGTTTTTGAAAAAAAACAAGGATAAAAAGTGAAATATCACAAATAGCTCACATACGTGCACATAAGTTTTTCCAAAATTGTTTTCATTCGATGGAAGTTCAAAAATATTAATTTTTATAAATGTTGAAAGTATCGTCGACAAATTCATCACAACCTTACACTCGTACATTAACTCAGTGGCGTACCTAGAATTTTTGCCGCCCGGGGCGGTCTCCAGATTGCCGCCCTTTCAATTATAAGTCAGCCAAGTAGTAGTTTTCATCAATTAATACAAATAAGCTAGAGGTGCATGGCATCGTGCCTTAAGGCAAATTGCTGGCACTTCTCGCACCGAAACATAAAATTTTTAAAAAAGATTAAAAGATTTGAAAAAAATGGCTTTTTTGAATTTTTTTTTTTATATTTTGAATTTTTTTGAAAATTTGTAACTTTTTCTCAAATCAATCGCGCTGCGCAGCTGTTTTGGAGACGAAATATCGAAGCGAAACAGCTAGACATTGATACGGAACCCATAGAAATGTAAATTAAATTTGTTCTTATTATTAAAATCTCTAGAAAATATCAGATAATTTGACGTGGATATGTCTAATGATCATTTTGGACCGCCAAATATGTCATTTTTTTACTATTTATTTTGATTCTCCGTAATCGCTAGACCTCTAGACCTGTCATCCCAAAAACAGTTCTTTGTTTAGTCAATACAAATAAAATGTTTTTTGAATTACTTAAAACGGACGCTTCGTTCTCTCAAGAACTAAATTACAATTTTTGGCTTTTTTGCCCCGTATCTTTGAAACGGCTAGACCTGCCTTTGTCAAAAAGTAATTAGCACGTCTTATCAGTACGAATCGAATGTTTTGTTCAAATCGGTTCATGCGTGTTCCTACAATCATCGACAAAAGTTTGTATCTAAACACACACACATCCATTTTTTCTAAGATATGCCAAAATTCAGAAACACGTATATATAAAAATTTTCACTTTCGACATTTTTGCGATTACTATATATAACTTACCCTACGGAAGTTAAAAAATTATTAAGTTATTTAATCAATATTAATTATTACACAGAGTAATTTTTTTCAGACATATTTTTATGCACTCGTCAACATATTTATATAATGCCCCAAGGCTTTGCAGACTTAGCAGACCCCGCCTTCCGCCAGCCCTGATTTTCAAAAAAAATTGACAATTCAAGAAAGAAAACTAGTTGGTACTGGTATTTTGCCTTTAGGCAAGTTACATGAACTTCCCGAAATGTGTAAATAATCGACTTAAGGGGGTCTTCCTATGTGACGGCCTGTTTTTTAGAGATATTTTAGAATTTTTTTTCTACGACCAGTAAATAGTTAGAGCTTCAAGTTTTTTATCATTTATTAATACATATTTGGACAGTATAAATATAAAATTTCAGCTAAAAAAATTTAGTCCAACTAGAGTTACAGCGCTCTAAACACCCCCCTCTCAAAAAAAAAGAGCTCCCACTGTCTCCACGATTCCGGCTGATCGGCTTATCTGACCAAAAAAAAATAAACGGCGTTTTAATTTGTAGGCTTAAGAGCACGGAATGAACTACAATCAAATAAATACAAAAAAAATTGTATGTTTTATAGACATTTGAAATAAAAGTTGCAAATTAGGCGCTATAAAAAATCGGAGTTTTGAAATTTTTGATTGATAATAGATCATTCCATGCGCTTAAATATATTGAATGTGCCCTGTAAATTTCAAGTAATTCGGTCCAGCCGTTTCTGAGATACAATGGAGACGAAGTTTGAAAAACACAGTTTTGAGAAAAACGCGTTTAAAGATAAAATGATCGTTGTACTATATACTATATGTATACTTTTTAAATGGCTGTAACTCAAAAACTATTTGAGATATCGATTTGAAATTTTAATATGTTATTTTTAAAGGTATAATCTACCGAAATATGAAATAAAAAAAATTCAATTTTTTCAACTCATCACATAGGAAGACCCCCTTAATCAATAAAAAATAAATTAATTTATGAGTGATTAAAAGTATTCCGAGTGGATTTATTACACATCATTGCAAACGAACGAACAAACACGTTATCTCGGAGTATTTTCTAAAAGCAAATTTTCAAATATCAATAATTTTAATTAATCAATAATTATAATTGAACCAGTTTCCGTAGGACTTTAATGGTTTACTATGTTCAAGACCAAGTACACTATCGTTATGTTATACCAACTAAATCATCTAATTTTATTTTTAACAAACGTCAAAAAACATTTTCTCTAACTTTGATAAATTTTTAAAATTGAACTACTTGTCGGCCGTAATAATTCAGTAAGTTCTATAAGGCAATGATATACATCGCCAAAGAAAGTTTCATAAAAATCGGCTTAAATTTTTTTTCAACAGTTAATTACAAGAAAACGGTTCGGTAGATTTTCACCTAAAACTGATCAGTATCAATCCCAACTAATGTCTTTCGAACAGTTTTTAATTTTTTAAAATCCGTTCGGTAGTATGAGCTGAAATGTGGACGAAAAGTTTAACACTTCTTTCCAAATTACAAAGAAACGGCTCGGCCGACCGTCGACCGACAAAACTGAAAAACGATATGCCTCATCGAGATACATCAAATGGTTTTTAAATTTCTGAAATCGGTTCAGGCGTTTTTGAGAAAACGTCGATCAAAGGTCTAATTTTGACAAATGTCAAAAAGACCATACTAATTTTTGCAAACTTTGACGAATTTTTAAAGCTAAACCAGTCGTCGTAGGACCGTAATATTTTAGTATGATCTAGAAGACTATGGTATCTACCGTCAAAAAATAATCATAAGAATAGTCAAAATTTTTTTTTAAAAACTTTATTAAGAAAACGGCCCTGCCGATCTCTACCTAATCAGCACGATTCCCAACTAATATCTTTCGAACGGTTTTGAATTTCAAAATCAATGCAGAATTGCAGGCTAAAACGTAGACGAAAATTTTTTCACTTTTCTGCGATTTATAAAGAAACAGCTTGGCCGATCGTCGCACAAAACTGACAAATAATAGTCCTCATCGAGATACATTGAGTGGCTTTTAAATTTTTGAAATCGGTCTAGCCGTTTTTGAAAAAACGACGATTTACGACAAAAAATCTGTTCACATACACACACATACTTTTGCGAAATTTGGGCTCATTCGATTCAGAATGGCTTGAAACGTCGAGAAAACATAAAATTAGCGATTCGGATTTTTTGATGAAAACATAAACTTCTCCTTGGGGAAGTTAACTAGTGGTGTATGGCATTGTAAGTTAAGGCAAATTGCTGGAACTTCCCGTACTGTAATGATATATTCGAGGAAAATTAAATGTTTTCAAATACTATTGTTTATAAATACTGTAACTTATATATGTTTACAGAAAAGTAAATAAACAAAACTCAATCAATCAAATTTGAAATAAAGGGCATTGTCTAATATTTATAAGAAATATATAAACTGAATTACAAAGTTAAAATTATTTATTTCAAGTATATAAGTGAGCATTTGAACTTTAGGTAGAATTCAAATTAAAATCCACATAGAAAGTTTTTTGAATCATTCAAATCGGATGCTTAGTTCTCTCAAAAATAGATATTTTTTGCACATTTTGCTTGGTATCTCTGCCTTTGCCAAAAACTAATCACCACTTCTCCTCATCATTACAAATTGAAGTTTTTTGCATCAATTAAATCGGATGTTTCATTCTCTCAAAAACTCGATTTCTATTTTCTGTACCATCAAATCGGTTGATCGGGGCGCCCGAAAACGTGAACGAAAAAATGCGGACACACAAAACACACACACTTCCATTTTTTCTGAGGTATGCCAAAATGTTCAGAAACCTTCAAAACGTGAAGAAATGTAAAAAATTTCATTTTCGATTTTCGGTCCATTACTATAACTTACCCTACGGAAGTTAATAAATATAAAATGAATAAGTTGCTTTTTACAACTATGTATGAATAAACTAAAAAATGCCGCCCCAAAATAAGTGCCGCCCGGGGCGGACCGCCCCCACCGCCCCCCCCTAGGTACGCCACTGCATTAACTAAACCCAAAATCTGTTCTATTGAAATTATAAAGGAATAATTTACATATTCTTAAATACTGCATCTCTATATTCCAATTTCTCTATATACTCAAATTTCCGATCCATCATCAACCTTGTCAACAGAACTGTTGGCCTCTTCTGCATCTGAACACCTCACCAGGCGACATCTTTCACTGTGGATGTCGTCGACCATCATTTCTTTTTGTATCGACTTGACACTGCCGCGCCTTTAACTCTTGACCGGCAGACAGAAAAATATTTACAACCAACGCTAAACGATTCTCTAGTTGCCAAACTGTAAACGACAGTCGAGGAGAAATATCCGAGAAAATATTTGGTAAAAATTAGATGATGTTATGGATAGCCACTTGGTGAAGTGCATTTTCAAATACATGACGTGAAGTTTTGGGTGATTTATCTGGTCACGTTGTGATCTGCGTGAGCGACTCTTCTCATGACTTGTTAATATATTTCACAGATATCAAGCATTAAAAATGTCAATTCTACATAATTTTCCACAAAATCGTAAAGTCACACTTCAAGATGCTGAAAATCCTAAAGTTTAAAACACACTTTATCTTCTTCGTGTGGGCAAGGGTCATACGTTTTATTTATCGTTTAAGTCGTAATTTATTAAACATATTATATAAGTAAATACTGATGACTACAAACGTCAGTATAAGTTATTTTTACTATTCACTTCGTGAATTATGGCGACTATAAATAATATAATTACTATGACAAAACTATGAAGAGACGATTTAAAACATTATGTAATAAGCATCATAATTGCGAAATAATATCATCAATTATATATTAATTTATTTAATAATCAATTTTAAATCGCAAGTTTATGAGGATAAATACTCACTCATTAATTTATAATTGAATGTATAATTGTTAGAGAAAATCATGAATAGAACATGATTTTCATACAATATATTTTTCTTCCTGAAGATCTTTCAGAATAAATTTTAATGCACGTAAGATTGTAAGAGTATCTTAGGTTTTAAAAGACACACATCAATTGTCCCAAAAATATAATAAAACAGGAAAAAACAATAGTACCTACTATCTTCAAAAATTAGTTAATGTATTTTGAAAATTTACTCAATTATTAGTTATGCCTATATATAAAACACATAAATGCAATTTAAAAATTAGATGATGCCTTTAAAATTATTGAAAACTGTTTTAAGATAGAACCTTTCTGAAAATACACGAATTTGTCAAACATAAAAATATATAGTAAAGATATTTTAATATAGAACATAATCAAATATTTCACTTTTTCTAATAATTATGTTTAACACCTAATTAATTCTATATAGAGCCTGAACAGCTTCAGTTTAGGTTTTAACTAAAGTCCTTACTTATCTTATATTAGTTTCAAGAAATTCAAATTATTGAAAACTTCATTATTTATCATTATTTATCAATATAATTAATTATATTTCATTAATATCTTGAATCTTTTAATAATGTGCCCAAAATGGCATGATCTCAAAACCATCTCATATAGTTTGATCTCAGATGGAATGGAAAGAATAGTTTTTTTTATATCGATTAACCATCTCCAGAAACGTCAATTCTTATCAAAGGCATTCAGTCAAATGTCATTCTGGTATTCCAAACCCACAATGAAAAAAAAAGAAAAAAAAATCTCGATAATAATCAACAACATACGACGGTAGCAAACTCATCTAAACTACTAGTTGGCTAAGTCAATGATCAGGAAATCGAAACAGGTTTTGAAATTAAATGAAGATATTCAAAATGATATCGTTCCCTATTTGTATTTTTTTATTCTTATAAACAAGATTTGAAGTACTGAATTCCAATTAAGGATTGAGGGAGTTTTATCATTCTCTAATTCGAAACAGAACAAAATCTTCTTAACAATCAGAACTTAAGAATCCTATGAACTAGTAAGCTAATCTTTAGTAACCTAAAGATTAGCTAAGTTGAATTTTATATAATTTTATTATTATAATTTTTCCAACACTGATGATTTATTTTAAGAGGTTTAAAGAAGTAAAACTTCTTTAGGCGCGACTAGGGTGTAAATCCGTACAAATGCAACGGAAGTGCGTTACGGCAGATAAGATAAGATAAGAGTCAAGTGCCAGTGATTCGTCATTCGCTCTCGAAGATATCATTTCTATACGGGTCGATTGTGATTAGTCTTCGCGTATGTGAATAGAGATCTGTCGTTGTATGCGTACCGGCGTCAACGTTGTATGCGTATCGATATCAACAAAGAAATTGACATAGATAAATAAACATTTTAAAGTTACATCGTAGTACAAATCTTGATTCAATGAAAAATGCCTAAATCAGAAGAATATTTTACCCTGTTCCTTAATATTTTACCCAGTTTCTTAGAAATGTCTATATTATTCGTAGTTTCTATTAATCTTTGAAGTTAAAATGTGAAGTTGCTAAAACAATAATTGTTTAGGCGTTGTCCAACATAATCCACTGTGTGAACAAATATTATAGAAATTATTAATTAGCAATTACTTCATTTCTCTAATGAAGGGTCATTTCTAAATGCTAATTACAATGACAAACCGATCATGTCATATTTGAAGTATGACTTTAATTTTTTAGTTTACTTTAGTTTTTAAATATTATACATATTTTTAATGCTATTATAAATATATAATTTATAATTTATTATTATGTAAATGTGTATAATGGTTGGCACTAATAAATGTGTGTATCACTAGTGATACCATATTACTAATAAACATTATTCAAAATTGCTATATGATGTATTTATTTTTACTTAAATGCCATCTTGTACAGAAGCAAACAAGTTTTACTTCAGTCGCATGTGAACCTTACGCGCACTCTTTTTTTTAATTTGATGCAGCAATGCCTGGAAAGGGCAATTTGCACTTTAAAAATATTTTAGGCCACGATTTTCAATTAAAAACCGATGCAATTATGGTTTGATATCAGGCTGTTCGAGATGAGTATCGATTTAAAAATCTTGAATTTTAGTAACCCAACTTTTCTGATTAGACCATTTTATAACAAATCAAACAATCTTCCATCCATCTACCTGTAATATAATACTCAGTCCTCATTTGTGCGAATCTTAGGTCGCGACCTCAGCAGAGAATTGGAATGTGCACAAAGTTCAAACGAGTTATTCCTGTCGGTCAAAAACGTATGCAATGCTGCACTAATGTGCATATAATACAAACATAACAAATCATATGTTGACGTGTGTAAAAATTTTCACAGGCCAATTAACACAAAAGATTCTTGGATGCTTCATGTTTCCAGAGATTCCATACAATTTGAACCTATGGATAAACAACTTTAGATATATTATGATTTTACTGACAAGTAGTCAATTTTTTTTTTTGCTTAATTGCAAATTAAAACAAAGTCTTAGGTTATTAAAATAATAATAAAACAAATCGGTAAAAAATAATAATGACTTAAAATAATCCTTCAACCATCCTTCTTGTACGATCTACATCGTATATTATATTTGATCAGGGTATAATAATACAGAAGGTTTGCATCATTTAAAATAATTAGATACTGATGACTTGTTAATTTACAACTATAAATTGCACACGTACCTTAACAATATTGTTATTTCTAATTATTTCCTTACTTCAAGTACAAAGAGGAAGTGATTGAATCATATATTTCAAAATAATTGACAGGTATTTTCCACAAATAGATAAGTATTCAATGTTGAAGTTCAAAAGTAATTTGTCTAATTATTACTTCTCAGAATAATAGTATAAAATTAATACGTACTTGGATAAATACACGCATATACATATGTGTATTTAAACATGTTAAATGTGATTGACGAATATACTCGTCATGGTCAAATGGTAGAATTTTGAGTGTTGACGAGTATATTCGTCATGCGTATAAAACAGTGATCATTTGCCAAAAAACAGTATATTCTGAAATGTCAAGTTGTTTTAAATATTTTTTGGAGACTGCGTAAAGTAAGTAGTTGTAAAGTGGCCTTTCACCTTAAGGCAAGTTGCATGAACCTCCAGAAATGTGAAGTATAGTATTGATATTTTATAATTCTGAATAGAAATTCAAGTTTTTAATTTCCCGTAAGGTAAGTTATAGTAATCACACAAAAATCGAAAATGATTTTTTATATATCTTTATGTTTCAAATGTTTCTGAACTTTTTGGAATACCTTAAAAAAATGAATGTATGTGTGTGCGTGTGTGTGTTTGAATACAAATTTTTGTTTACGATTTTGGGTACACGGTTCAACCGATTTGGATGATTCAAAAAGCATTTGATTCCTATTGATAAGGAGACGTGCTGATTAGTTTTTTGACGAGGCAGGTCCAGCCCTTTCGAAGATACGCAACAACAAGTGCCAAAAATGGTAATTTAGTTTTTGAGAGAACGGAGCGTACGATTTAAATAATTCAAAAAACATTTTCCTTGTATTGACCATATAAAAGAACTTATTGAATTTTTCAGATACTTTATAAAGAATTTAATAATAAGTATAAATTTTGTTTACTTTTATACGAGTTCCGTTTCATTGTATATTTGTTACACTGCGACGCAGCGCTTACGCGCTTCGATATTTCGTCTCTACGTAGCTAAAGCAGCGGGATTGCTTTGAAAAAAGTTCAAAATTTACAGAACATTTCAAAATAGAAAAGAAACTTTATTTCCAAAAAGTAATTTTTTTAAAAAAATTAGAAATTCTCAAAACTCAAATTTTTTCTCAGTTTAAAAAAAAAAAAAAAATTTAAAATAATTAATTCTTAGTTTGTATAGTTCCTGCAATTTGCATTAAAGCACGATGCCATACACCACTAGTTCATCTAATATCTTCACTATTATGC
This sequence comes from Ctenocephalides felis, assembly GCF_003426905.1. Lineage (NCBI taxonomy): Eukaryota > Metazoa > Arthropoda > Insecta > Siphonaptera > Pulicidae > Ctenocephalides > Ctenocephalides felis. The sequence goes on from NW_020539726.1 coordinate 28,606,313, forward strand.
TCATCCTGAACTCGATTCAGACGACAAAACTGTGAGCACTGCTCGACGTGAGCAACACAGTTAACTGGTTAATAGAGGAGGTAAAATATATCAAAAATTTTTACCTCAAGAACTGTATTCAATCTAATGAATCAACGCAATAATACGCAGTCATCTAATAAAACACTCCGAAAAGGAAGTTGTCGGTGTCGGTGTCGGTCATGCTGAACTGGTTCTTCGTGGCTTCATCTTCGAACCCATGACCTTAAGACGGTGAGCTATAACACCGCCTTAGGCTCAAGTAAATTAAGCCGATCTCGGTGATCAACAGGTACAACAAGTTTCCTTGGATGTTTACGATTTGCTATACAGTGGATTAGTTTGAAGACTTTTCTTAATAACTCACGGAAATGTAAATTGATGATCGGTGAAGTGCGAATTGAAATCACGTAAAGGACAGGTATAAAGTCTCGCCCTAGATAATATAGTATCTGGATAGAACATGGATTATGTTTCACGAGATAAATTATTGATTAATTCAAAAGAGTATTTTGTTCCAGAAAATTGTTTCGTTTTAGATATTTTTAAAATTTATTTATTCAAGAATCATGTTCATTTTAAATTATTTCCGGAGACAAAGCTGTTTGAGCATGATAATCCTCCTCTGTTTCCTAACTTCACGGAACTTTAAACGCTTTCTATCAATACTGACTTTTATTATGCAATACCTATGATTTTTTTAAATATAAACTGTTCACATCGCCAAATTACATTTTTTTAATGTAACAAAATTGGAATCGCATTTTTGTGAGTAAAATTAAGTTGTCCGCAGTACGCATACAAATTGCGACATTATTCTAGATTATAAATCATTTTTTTTATCGGATTATTTGGAGTACTTAAATAAGGGTATGGTTACGTAATTTTTATTATCACTAAAATAAGAGGTATGGTTACGTAACTTTTTTTAAATCTTCCACATTCCATGAATTGCTAGAATTAAAACTTTTTCACAGTTTTCACAGCCTTCAATAAATCACATCAAATTCATGCCAAAGACCGGCATATTTTTTTTAAAAGCAGCACACAACTAGATTTGTAACTTCCAAAGGGTAAATTATTGTAATCTTCCAAAAATCTCAATTGAAAATCTTTGCATATCTTCACCTTTCAAAGGTTTTTGAACGTTTTGGCATATCTTAGAAAAAATGGATGTGTGTGTGTGTATGTATGTATGGAAACAATATTTTGTCCACGTTTTCGAGCACACAAATCAACCGATATGAATGGTTCAAAAAATATTCTATTCCTAATGATAGGAAGATGTGCTGATTAGTTTTTGGCAAAGGCAGGTTCAGCCGTTTCGGAGATAGGGAGCAAAGAGTGCAGAAACTAAAAATCGAGCTTCTGAAAGAACGGAGCATCCGATTTGAATGGTCTAAAAAACATTCAATTTGTAATGATGGAGAGAAGTGGTGATTAGTTTTTGGCAAAGGCAGGTCCAGTTGTTTCTGAGTTACGGAGCTAAATGTGCAAAAATTTGAAGTTTTTAAGAGAACTAAGCATACGATTTGAATGATTCAAAAAAAATCTGCTTGTTTTGACAAAATAATTGCTTTTGTAAAAAAAATTCAAAATATTTTAATTCTGACTAAAGTTCTAAAGATCACTTATATATTACAAATAAATAATTTTAACTTTCTAATTCAGTTTATATAACTCTTATAAATATTAGAGAAAATTACAGTATTTATAATAATCTATATGAAAACATTTAATATTCCTGGAAAATTTCGTTACGGTACGGGAAGTTCCAGCAATTTGCCTTAAGGTGAGCACGATATCATACGCCACTAGTTTATATATTTTTTACAGCTGTGGGAACATCTTAATAAGGCAGCTTTTGAAAGAACTATCTGTTTTCGATAAATTTATTATTAGAATAACTTTAAATCGGATGACTTTTTATTGAAAGCAGTAATGCTAGGTACAGGGCTATTTTTGGGAAACATGTTGCTATTTATAATTTCAAGTTAAAACCAATGTCACTACTGCTTGACATCAGGCTGTCTGAGGCGAGTATCAAACCTGCTTGTATTTTATAAAACAAACTTGAAACTTCTGATTGAAAGATGAAAATCAAATACAATTACAATCTAGTGGATGAAAAAACTTCTTTTTTATACACCGAAAATTCTGTGAAAAATAGTTAAAATCTGTAGATCAAAGTGTATTCTGAGATCTGAACCTCAAACAATATAACTACAATAATATTTTAAAAAGAGCTTATCACAAAATGAAGTACCATTACATTAAAAATCTGAATGCCAAAAAGGTGCTGTAACTCAAAAACTACAAAAGAGTTCAAAACCTGTTTCAATGAATTTCAATTTCAATTACTTCGGCCTATGGAAAAACGACTAGTTAAATTCATTCCCAACTAATTATTTTTCGAATCGGTTTTCTCTCAAATCTATTTACTCATCAGCGTATTTCCCATTCGGTGAGCAGACCGGAGTCCGATTGGAATCTTTCGACCTGTTGTGTTCGATTAATAACCAACGATGACCATGCTTATTCTGCTCGTGATGATAAAAGCAGCTTCTAGTTCTTATTCTTTCTTCATCTACCGGACATTCTCTCAGCTTTTATTTTTCTTGCCTTTATTTTATTTCATTTTATTTATTTGTTACGGACGTGAATTGTAAAGACTTGGAGGCTTCAGTACACATTCAGTCGTGATTCTCCCAGGTTAAGGTCGTGACCGCGGGTCGGATGAAAAAATTCTAAAGAGTTGTAATGGCGGCAGAAATTACTGATTTCTTTTCATATAATACGACATGGAATATCTCATTTTGTATTTTTTTGTCAGATACATACTCAATCAAACCAAACAAACTTATTTCTAATACCGTTTAAGATTTTGCCCAACTCACATGCCAGAGATTCTCGGATCGAGTCGTAATACTGTATCTATATTACACATTTCATTTGTTCGGAGGTTCTATATATTAAGAATTGAGAATACTCATTATAATTAATACATTCTTGTTTATCTATTCAATTATAATTGTAATTGAATAGAATATGTTATGAAAAATACGATGTAAGAAATTAAAGAAGTTCGTAAAAACCAATATCATGTAGAACTTAGGATTAGATTACGTTATAGAAAAATAAGTAAAATAAACAAAGAGTATATAAAAATTGAATAGAGAATTCATAAATAATTTAATCTATGTGAATATAACAAGACTAAAAACATTTTGTAAACATTTGCACCTGGAGTTATTTAAATAATAACATTATATATAACACCCTTATATAATTCGAAGTAAAACAATTTTTTCTGAATTTAGCATTATCTATGATTGGGCCATTATAATCAAACAACTTTGTTACAAATAAGCATTTCAACTTGTCTTTGCATTTACCTTTAATAATTATCGAATTACATTAGATATATTTTCCATAAATTTCTTTAATTCATTATAATAATTACCTAATCAATGTATGTTTGTTTTATCCATGTGTATGAAAAATAATTAACTTAGTCTGATTTATCTATATCAGAATCTGAATTAACAGAATGTAATAAAGAAAGTTATCTACTTCAACATCCTCTTTAAAACAGATTTATGTGAAATTCTAAAATGAATTATTTAAGATAATAATAAACAGATTATCGAAAGAAATACGCAATTCAAAAAAACGTAATGATGTTAAACGTTATATAATGATGATAAGCGTTATTACTCATTACTTAAATATTCATTATGAACATAATTTTTGATTTCCCGAAGGCGAAGTTCATGTTTTCATTAAAAAATTCGATATGCTAATTTTATGTTTTCTCGACGTTTCACGCCATTCTGAATCGTGTGTGCGTGCCTGTATGTGAACAGATTTTTTGTCGTAAATCGACGTTTTCTCAAAAACGGCTGAACCGATTTCAAAAATTTTAAAAGCCATTCGATGTATTTCGATGATGACTATCGCTTGTCAGTTCTGCGATACGATCTGTCGAGCCGTTTCTTTGTATTTTGGTAAAAAGTGTTAAACTTTTCGTCCACATTTAAGCTCATACTACCTAATCGATTTTAAAAAATCAAAAACTGTTCGAAAGATATTAGTTGCGAATGAGACTGATTAGTTTTAGGTGAAAATCTACCGAGCCGTTTTCTTGTAATTAACTGTTGAAAAAAAATTTTAAGCCGATTTTTATGGAACTTTTTTGGCGATATATATCATGGTCCTATAGAACTTACTGAAATATTACGGCCTGACGACAAAAAGTTTAATTTTAAAAATTCATCAAAGCTTGAGAAAATGAGTAGTCTTTTGACATTTCTTGAAATCAAAATTAGACGATTTACTTGGTATAACGATAAAGTATTTGGTCTTAATGAACATACTAAACCATTAAAGTTCTACGTAAACTGGTTCAATTATAAAGATTATTGTTTTGTGAAAATTTGCCTTTAGAAAATACTCCGAGTTAACGTGTTTGTTCGTTTTCAATTATGTGTATCCTCTCGGAATACTTTTAATCACTCGTAAATTGATTTATTTTTTATTGATTAAGTCGATTATTTACAAACATCGGGAAGTTCATGTAACTTGCCTTAAGGCAAAATACCAATACTATGTAATGTAATAATTTATTACTATGCATGTTTATAATGATAAATTTTTCTCCGATATAAATTTTCATCTTGAATCCCATTTCTTCTCGCGGTCAACGCACGATTGACTTCTCCGATGTCAACTGGATACAGTAATATAGAGGTAGGTATTTTATGAATTCAGAAAAAATAGCAATATAGAATATATATAATATAGATTGCAATGTCTACGTGCTGAAGGTATTTGCTTTTCTCAAGGAATGCGAATGTCGGAACGCGATAAAGAAATTTATTAGTATCGTTGGACCGACACATACATCGAGGAAAATTATTGAACAAGGCTATAGACAAAACAGGTAGCTCTTGGAATGGTAACATCCATAAAAGAAATAAATAAGAACCTGATTTTTTGTTTGGAGTTTAAAATTTGCCACATACTAGATAAATAATATATATAACCGACACATACATCGAGAAGATTCACTAATCAAGGCTATGAACCAAACAAGTAGCTCTTAGAATGGTAACATTCCTTAAAGAAATAAGTAAAAATCTTATATTTTGGTTAGAATTTAAAATTTTGCACACATGGTAAAATAAATTACTAAAATTTATTATTTTGATAAGGGTTAGTATCACTAATCTATATTACTAACTTATTTTTAAGGAATTGCTGTTGAACATATTTTTATTGTTCATCCAAATGACAACCTATATACATATCTGTAACAATAAATACTTCAGTAAAATCTGCCTAACCGATTTTTTTATTATAATCATTTACAAGTGACCAACGATCACATCGATGACCAATGACAAACAAGTATTGTGTGGCGTAACGCACTTCCGTTGCATTTTCACTGAGTTACCCCCTAGTCGCGTCTAAAGTATCACTTCCAAAGAGTTAATAATTGTTTCAATGACAATTTGTGTAGCAATTTATGACATCAAAACATATTTATAATTAGACAAATTTTTCAAACTCTTCACCAGGTTAACAAAGTACCATCATAAGCAATGTGTCATTTATCGTTGGCACAATCACAAAGCAATTTTATTTATTTAAATTCAAAAAATGTACATTACGATCAAATATATTGAATTCTGCATAGCTTTCTACAGGAAACATATATCAACAAATCTCGATGATTACCATCCGAAAATATTCAGAGCTCTCAGAGTGTTTCGTTAGGAATATCATAACATCGACCAGTTTTGAATATTCAAAACATATTACATCGTTACTTAATTATGTTTATTATCATCAACTTGTCAAGAATTTGAATAAATATATTTGGCTTGAGCACATATTAGTAATCGATTGGAAATTATTGATTAATAGATAGATACAGATTAATAGAAAAGAGTACTAAATATTTGTTTAAATCTATCTAATAATCTCTAATAAAAACAAATTTTTCTTGTTATCAAAACTCTATAAACCTGAACTATAAAAAAGTTCAGAAATCAATCCTAAAATAAAATTGAACTTACTTTTTATGAAAGGTATTTTAATAAATTCGATACCATAGGTTTCGCATATAAATTGAATACTAACGAATATATTAAAATTCTAATTAAATTTTAGTTTATTTTTATTTGAACATAACTGATGATCTGAACACTTTTAAACAATTTTTAAAATGCTATTTTTAAAATTAATTCCGATTGAAGTTAGGATTTTGGAGATTTAGGTCGGGCATTTCTACTTCATAATTTAATAAAATTTTATTCAAAACAAAAAATAGAATTTATTAAAATTGGTCCAGAAAAAAAAATTAATTCAATTTATCAAACTTGATATTAAGTGTAGATTTTTGACGATTTCTCTATGGCGTTGATACTATTAACTAGTTAAAAGCTTTTAGCTTTTTTCCCAAAGATCTCTGACATACTAAACTTTAAATGTATTATGACAAAATATGATAGACAACGCATTTAATTTATTTTAAGTGTGGCGGGAATAGCTCAGTCAGTAGCAAACGCGACTCACAAGCCAGCGATCCTCAGATCAATCCTTGGCAATGACAAAATTTGAAATGTTAAGTTAAAATTATATAGATGATTTGACATTGCATAGATAGAAGTAAAATTTAAAAAATAGATAATTTAAAATTGAATAGAATTAAAATGTGAATTTAAATTTTAATAATTATTTTTTATTACTAGTGTCCTGCCAGCTCTCCTTCTAAAATATACTTCTGAACCCAAGAGCGATCACCAATTTCAAATTATTTCGATTATGGGTTATAGGTCGTAAACCATGATATTTGACATGTTGCATAAAAGATTAATTTTACGAGAACATGTCGAGAAGTCATTAACACAGATATTTTAGAAGGATTAACGGTATAAATTTAAATAATTTATCTTTGTGGATAAAACCGATGCTTTCGTGTAGTCATTAAATTAAACTGGAATAATATTTTGTTCAGATATTGTTAATTTTATTGGTGCTGATTATCGGTTTAGCAAAATTTATAGGATAATCGAGTATTGTGGATTTAAATTTATGTACAAAAAAATTCCGTTATAAACTATTAAAAAATATAAACAAAATTTAGACCTATAGACCATAAAAATAAAAAGATTTTTAAAATTTACTATATAAAATTTGCACAAGTACCTTTTTACAATTCCTATTGAAGCAACTTTAAAGATGATAAATTTTATTGACTCCTACCTGAAACAAAACAGAAAATGTAATTAGAAACAATTTATATAATATATAAGATATAATAAAGTAAATACTATGACAATACTAAAAACTGTGTATTATAAGCAGATTTTCTCCAAAAGAAAATATTACTTCTTATATGTTAAGTTTAAATTATATAAACAGGTGTAGGTACAAATTGTAATTAATGTTAATTATAATTTAACTTTTATGATTTATTATAAGTTAATGAATTTGTTCATAAACTCTGTAATCATATAATTCTAATTAGTATCAATTATTATAACTGTTTATATAATATAATTTATTCATTAGCAGCAAATAACCTCGTCAGTTGTTGATAAATGATGAGTCGCATTTGAGTTCAGTCAATTTTATATCCATTCATTAGTATTATGCAAATTTACACTGATTCATTCAATGAAATAACTTACTACATTAATGTACTACAAATATATAGTGGACAAGGTAATGAGTTAAAAGATCCACAATTAAATAAAAAAGAGTGCGCGTAAGGTTCACACGCGATTTGAAGTAAAACTTATTTGCTACTGTACAAGATGGCAATAAAGTTAAAATAAATACATCATATAACAATTTTGAATAATGTTCCTTAGTACTATGGTAACACTCGTGATGCACACATTTATTAGTGTCAACCATTATACACATTTATATAATGATATATTATAATTTATATATTTATAATAGCATTAAAAATATGTATAGTATTTAAAAACAATAATGTAATTAAAGTCATATTTCAAACACGACATGATCGGTTTGTCATTGTAATTAGCATTTAAAAATGAACCTTCATTTGCAATGAGTAATTGCTGATTAATAACTTCTACAATATTTGTTCACACAGTGGATTATGTTAAACAACGCCTAAACAAATATTGCTTTTGCAACTTCACTCATTATTTAATTGTGTTTGAAGAACTTCATGTAATTAAAATTAACATACATTCATTGACTGCTTGTATTTTTTTTACTTTTTCCCTGGCGATATAATCTCATTCTTTGAACACCTGTAATATCTGTCTTGCATAAAAAATATTTTCTATTTTAATAACTTCAAGATTTATAGAAACTACGAATAATATAGAAATAATTTCTAATCAATAAGCTTACTGATCATTAAACTTATTCATATTTTCAAGGAACAAGGTAAAATATTCTTCTGATTCATGCATTTTTCATTAAATCAAGATTTGTACTGCGATGTAACTTTGAAATGTTCATTTATCTATGCCGATTTCCTTGTTGATATCGGTACCCATACAACATTGATGCCGGTACGCATACAAAGACAAATCTCTATTCACATACACGACAGCTAATCACAATCGGCCCGTATAGATCTCTCATCGAGATGCATGCTCATTGGCACTCGACTCTTATCTTATCGGCTGTTATCTTTCGTAACGCACTTCCGTTGCATTTGTACGGATTTACACCCTAGTCGCGCCTAAAGAAGTTTTACTTCAAAAAAACTGACAATATTTATCTATTTTTGGTGACATGAAAATACAGTATATGAAGAAATTTATCTCAATTACTCAAAAGAGCCTTGGCAGATTTTTATTCAAATTCAAGTTCTTGCCAAGGTCTTGATATCATATAGAACTTTGAATTTTTAATATCCAACATTTAATTTTAAAACTTTTCTACTACGATTCGACTCTGTTTTTAACGGATTCCGGTGAATGAGTTCTTCGTGATGTTAAGATCAGATGAGTTCAGAGTTAATCCAGCGATGTCAGACCACAATGATGGTGCTTCTTGTGGCTACCAGTGATAATGCTTCCATCAGAGAAGATAGGTATTCGCTTCTTCTGTATCAGAAATAATTACACACCAATGGACTACAAGTTCTGATCTTCCATTTGGAAAATATTTGTAGTATGAACAGAATACATCGTTTTCAGTTCAGTTGACTGTTGAATTATGCCTATATTTTATCACAGAATTGGTGTTATTATATAATAAATATATAAATTCATCAATAATCCCTCTCTGGCTGATGGCTTTCAATAGCTTTCTATAAGGGGTCACTCATCACTTATGCATGATGGCATAAGGAATCCATCCTGTTCTTTTGGAAACAATGCCCGGAAAGCACTTTGAGGTCCGCTATGACCCCTGAGGTATCTTCGGGTCATTGAGTTTCTTCCTTGACCCAAGAACAAACTTAGTATATTTGTCATAAGCCCTAGTAAAATAATCTTGGAAATCATATATCATGTAATTTTAATTTTACTTAATTTCGACCAAAAAAAATTGTTTCTATTATGTACCTGGGTGGTCCCCTCCTCAGGTGATTTCTATTCATCATGCGAACAATTGCGATTCACGGTGCATTTGTTGCGCGACAAACAACATCTGATGTTTAGCAAATTTTGTTCCAACTCTTCATTTGCATAAATGTGTGTTTGGAATAACAAAATTTGAAGAAAATTTCTAAATATTTACATTCACCAGAACAGTGACGGTGACGGATGTGCAATATAAATTGCAAAATATTCGAAGATTGAAGTTATTGATGAAAGGAATATCACTGCTCATTTGCTTATTCACATTTTTTTAACTTCCCGTAGGATAAGTTGAAATGATCTTCCAAAAATCGAAAACAAAATGTTTTGCATATCTTTACGTTTCAGAGGTTTCTGAACATATTGGCATATTTAAAAAAAAATAGATGTGTATGTGTGCGTGTATGTATGTTTGGATATAATTTTTTGTCCACGTTTTCGGGACCACCGATCAACCGATTTGAACGATTCAAAAAACATTCTATTCTTATTGATAAGGAGATGTGTTATGTAGTTTTTGGCAAAAACAGATCAGCCGTTTCGGAGATACGGAGCAAAAAGTGCAGAAAGTAAAAACGCGGTTTTGCAAAAATTGAAAATCCGATTAGAATGATTTAAAAAATATTCAGTTCGTATTGACGCGAGGTCGCGATGATTAGTACTTTTGCAGAGGCAGTTCTAGCCGTTTTCGAGATACGGAGCAAAAAGTGCAAAATTAGCAATTATTAAGAGAACGTATCATCTAATTCAAAAAGCGTTTTGCTTGTGTTGACAGTGTAAAGAAATTATTAGTTTTTAGGAAAGGCATAAAAACTTTTTCATTTCGGAAGTAAAAAAAAGCAATTATTTTTTAATTCAGATTAAAAACATTTAAAATTTCTCGAATATTTCATTCGAGTAGAGGAAGTTTCAGCAGTTTTCTTTAAGACACGATGCCATGCACCATTAGTTATATGATTGATAAGTTCCCGATATGTATGAATAATGAACCTAATCAATAAAAAATGAATTAATTTATGAGCGATTAAAAGTATTCCGAGTGGAATTATAACACATATTTGAAAACGAAGGATTAAAAAGCAAATTTTCAAAAATAAATAATTTTTATAATTGAACCAGTTTCTGTAGGACTTTAATGTTTTAGTATGTTCATTGAGACCAAGTACTCTATAGTTATACCAAGTAAATAGTCAAATTTTAATTTTAACAAACATGAAAAAAACTACTTATTTTCTCGAAAAATGTTCACTTTTCTGCTATTTATAAAGAAACGGCTTGGCCGATTATTGGACAAAACTGACAAACAATAGTCCCCATCGAGATACATCGAAAGGCTTTTAAATTTTTAAAATTGATCGATTTACGACAACAAATCTATTCACACACACACACATACTTTTTCCAAATTTGGTCTCATTCGATTCAAAATGGCTTGAAACGTCGAGAAAACATAAAATTAGCGAATCGGATTTTTTGATGAAAACAAACATATATAGGGCGAAGATGGCATTAAAAGAAGTTATTTTATAGAACATCTTTAAAATTTAAAATAAAATGTAGGATTTTTTGCAATCTGGCTGTCCCTCTTTTCCCTTCTTATGAGGTAAAGAGAGACAGATGTCAAATTTTAGAAAAATAGCATAAAATATATTTCTACAATAATGAATTAGCTTTTATATAACATTGCTGAAGAGTTGTTTGTTCGATATGTGTTATTTGTTGTAATGCAGTAGGTTTGAATTTCACAGTTGAGCAATTGCTGAAAATCGAATTGGAGATTTGTGCCCCCACTTTCCTATATTTGTAGTCATATTTAGCCAACTAAAATTTCCGAATCCAATTAGATATCACATTCACCATAATATGTTATAGTTCACCCCTGTCCTCTGCCAAGAGATATTCCAGTGAGTTCTGCAGAAAGACAAGACACATCCAGCACGCAAACGCAAGAAGAAGTGAATCGCGGTACCACGCAGGAAGTACTAAATATGTAATAATATATTGACCTGTTGCAATGTGCATCCGATGCCAGAGCGCAGATGATTATAAACCAACGATGCTGCCGGCCCAACCCACAGCAACAGCAACAGCAACAGTAACAGCAGAAACGAGAAGACTTCGAAGAACAACATAAGCTCAGTATAAGGATAGTGAGTGGATTTATTATTTATTACCGCACTGAGTGAGCTGCCCGAGCAAGAGCAAAAGACGACTTAGAAGAACAAATTGGCGCACGAGTTCATTTTCATTCATGCAATTTCAGGTTTCTTTCATGAATCATCATACATGTGGTATGGAAAGATTTACAGGATGTAATTACTACGGAAAATGTAGAATTCGATTCGCATTTTAGGTGAGTATCAGTGGTGGATAGTTAACGTTCCACTTTGGCAGATTGACATGTAAACTGCCTTAAATGATAGCTTATTAACTTCCCGTATGGTAAGTTATAGTATTCACAAAAAAATCGCAAATAAAAATTTTTATATATCTTTACGTTTCAGAGGTTTCTGAACATTTTGGCATTCCTTAGAAAAAATTGATGTTTGTGTGTGTGCGGATACAAATTTTTGTCGACGATTTTGGAAACACTTTGAAGAAACACAAACTGTTATACACATTAACACACTTACCTGTTTCTAAGATACAGGTAAAAAGTGCCATAAATTGTAATTCAGTTTATCAGAAAACCGAGCGTCCGATTTGAATGATTCAAAAAACATTTTATTAGTATTGACGAAACAAAGAACTTTTGGTAAAAAAAAGTAAAAAAAATGGCGGTCAAAAATGATCATTAGACATATGCATATCAAATTAACAGATATTTTAATTATGAATACAAATTTTGTTTATTTGTATTTATTTGACTCTTCCCATTAAACAGTTTACCCATTAGACAGCAAAAGGGCGCTTACGCGCTTCAATTTTCCGTCTCGAAAACACTACGCAGCGCAATTAACTTGAAAAAAGATTCAAAATATTGAAAAAATCTAAATATAACAAAAAAATTCAGTTTCATTTTTTTTTAAAAAAATTTTATTTCTCAAAATCTAATTTTTTCAAAGTTATCAAAAAATTTGGAAGATTTTTTTATAAATTTTAATTTTTGGTACGGAAAGTTCTAGCAATTTGCCTTAAAGCACGATGCCATGCACCACTAGTTTTATAAATATGTTTATAATTCTCATTATATCTGCGTATCGACTTAAAAAATTAAAACTCCTTTCAACCAGTTAACTGTGATTGTCGAATATGCTCGTTTTGGAGAAGTGGCAGAATGTCGTTAATGGACGAGTATATTCGTCACGAAGCTATCTTTATGTATTTCTGATTGCTAAATAAAACAGAGTTAAAAAAAAACTCAAAACGGACAACACAAAACTAGGCTCACAGATTAATGTTAGCGCCACACTTATATCTGATTAATTGAATTTCTTCTGGAATTTACATACTTTTGTTCTAGAATTAAAGGAATAGGCATTACAAAATGTAATTTGATCCTAGAACGGTATCTGCACGACTCCGAGGCGTACATGCGGACAAGAATGAATGGTGATGATTCATTTGTTATAGACATTTTGAAAAAATAAAAAAAAATTGTTACTAAACCAGAGTTTTATATTTTCTGAAGTAACCTTTGTTGATATCACAAAGTATACAATGACAAAAGACGGGGGGAAAAAAACACTTGTTAAGCACAATACCTTTCTAGGATTAAACCATCGCTCTCTGGTCTCTCCTATGCAGATTTCCAATAACAATTTTCCAGTATTTGTTTTTCTCCATAGATTTATTTATCTGAATATTACATTCTGTCGGTAGGTAAGGTATATGTATTCTTGCACATCCGCTATAAATCGCGAGTTGTGAATCGGCCGATTATCTTCGGCTATTGCGTGGTACTACGTGAGCCGAGTGTTTGCGTTATGTGTTACCGTATTTTATATTATTGAATAACACATCCTGAATGGACGCGAAAGACAACTCGCATGATTGTACTCGGGCAACACCGGGACAGGGTTAGGTAGGCCGTTGGATAATAATATATTCAGTTTTTTACTGGTAACCAAATATGAACACCAATATCGAAGTACCGTAAAGAAACTTCCCGACTAGGAAGTTTATGGTTTCACCAGAAAAACCGATTTGTTAATTTTATGTTTTCTCGACGTTTCAAAACATTCTGAACCACTTAAAACCATATTGAAGAACATATCCTGAATGGACGCGAAAGACAACTCGCATTATTGTACTCGGGCAACACCGGGACAGTGTTAGGTAGGCCGATGGGTAATATATCCAGATTTATACTGGTAGCCAATTATGAACACCAATATCGAAATACTGCATAAATACCTTTATTTACTTCCTGAAGAAAAGTTTATTTTGTCGGTAGAAGATCCGATAAAAGTTGTAAGTTTTATGAACCAAGCTATACTAAACTTCCACAATGTTCTGACTAAATTACTGACAAAGTCAACAGTTTTTATGACATTTTTCAATACATGAATTTTGTCTTCAAGAAATACTATAATAAATAATATAATAAATTTTTTTGTTACTAATTTAAAATTATTTATGATGTCTAAAAAATACAGCGAATTTTAGCTATAACTAAGAATTATTAGCTATACAATTTTTTTTTTCGTCTCTGGTACTGCTCGTTTTTTTTTTCAGAAAAACTTTTAAACTTTTTAAAAAAATTCTGCAAATCAATAGTTATACAGAACCTAATCTTTTGAAGACGCTCTATACGAAGACATAATATAAAGCTTCATAAAATCAAGGCACTAAATTATTTAAGCATTCCTTCATTGTATTTTGTATATTGGTTGTTTGGTTAAAATTTGTGTACTGCAAATTACAAGTACATCTAATACATCTAGTTGTTTGACACCAAAATTGGAACAATCGTGTTAAAATTTGAACCTTTATCGATCTTTATCAAGCACGGATGCATCTAACTAAAAAAATTATTATTGATTAGGATTTGTGTTGATTTTTGTTAAACTTTTCATACACCAAATATCCTGAACCGAAAAATATCCATTAGAAATTGTGATCTTTTTTTTTTAATTTTAATGAAACTTAGCGTAAAACATTATTGATCTAATTATAAAAACTTATCAAAATTTGGAATAAAAGACTTGCCAAAATTAAAAAAATTTATCGTTTTAATGTTGAAAGTTTCTACGTTTCTATATTCATCAAGTTTTGGCTACTAACTTCAAAGCCAAATGCTATGAACACTTAGAGTTATTGTTGATTTTTACAACAATTTTATACCAATTATCACACATAATTAGCCTTTTTTTATAAAGTTGCTCCATAAAGTTGCTATTTGAATTGAAGAAAAGTGTTATTTAATGCTTATGCTTTCAACAAATAAAGCATAACATGCCGAAAAATAAAATATCATTATTATTCATCAAGGAATCAATAAAAATTGTTTTTACTTTTAACATTATAGAACTCTTTTAAAATTAATTAAAATCATATGAATAGGTATATGAAAAAAACTAATGAAATATTTTAAAATGTTTAAAATAAATTTATGCTAATTTTAATGTTGTAAAATAGAAGTAGTATCAAAGGTTAGAACAAACAAATTAATAAAAAAATAATAAAATGATAAAACTGTAACAACTACTGCAAAAATACATAATATATAATATTTCTACATGATCCATGGAATATAATTTAAGGATTGATTTAAAATTGAGATATACAAACTGGAATTTTCTGGGGTTGGAATCTTTTTTTTTCAAAAAAAACGGTTGCAGGTTGATGGAGCCGGAAGTCAAGCAGTAGTAACATCAGTTTTTATTTGAAAATATAGATAGAAATGTGTCTCAAAGTAAAAATAGACCTAACCGGCATTGCTGCATCACACATAAAATTCGCCATTATTCTAATTCTAATTAGAATTTCTTCAAGAAATATTCTTCTAATTAGAATCTCTTGAAAAAAATTTATTACAATACACCAATTACAGTAAGCCCAACCATTAGGTTGCCTTCTGTAACAGCGAGGTAGTTAAGAAAAATCATCATGAGACTCTTATAATTGGATCGGTTTTCAAAATATATATGAAAGAAGATGCACAAACTAAAAATATTAACCTTGAACTTGTGATCTTTGTCAGTAATTTTAGAAGGCAAAATCATTGACCTCCTTGACTCTTTTACATTTCGTGGAAATGATCTTCATGGTTCGGTGAAGATGGTTTCGAATTCTAGCAGGTCAAAGGAATTCGTGGGGACTGTCGAAATTGTGTACAATTTTTGTGACAACGTTAATTTAAAATCATCCGTTTATTATTTTTATTATTAATTTTTTAGATAATACAGTATTGCACACATATAATAATCTATTAATCAAAACCAAGCCTTAACCACTAAATCATTAAATAAATCTTTGTAAAGAAAATGATATTCACTTCACTACGAACTATAAAGAGGTAATGTTAAAACTTCTTTAATAAAAGCACCAAGAAAACTTTCCATTGGAAAATTTTGAGCCTAATGAATTGAATAAAAATTACGTTCCACATATATCTTTTAATTTCATCTTGTAAAAAATTCAATTACATCATGGAATATACATAACGATACATAGTTTATAATATTTCTCCTTATCTGCATCTTTTCCTTGGTGAAATTACTTTCACTAAGTTTTGACGTTATCCATCTATTGTTTATTTTAATATCTGACAGGGATATCTGGTTATTGTTTAATGAAGAAACAATGTGCTTTATTGAATAAAATATCAAATTGAATTTGCCGACATTTCGACTGACAAGTAAGAAAAAACAAGACTTATTGTCTTCCGCTAATAATTTAACAAATATATGAAAATGGTTACATTGTTGTATGTAGAAAAATCTGAGAAATAAGTTTCTTGACAATTTATTATAAGTATCCAAATTCATGATATCTTGGAGATTTTACATCTCAGTTAATAAGATGTAAAAATTAGTAACGATTGTCTGACCAGACATGACATAAAAAACAACATTTATTAAAATGATAATAAGTGTTATCTTTTACGAGATCACGAAATACTGCTGGCGATTAGTTAAATGAGAATATAACATTAAAGTGACTTTTGTTATGACCATAGGGGAGAGCGGGGTAAAACATAATAGAAAAATTCTAACATTCATCAAGCCTTATTTTAATTAAGTGTTGCAAATTTTTGAAAATATTTAATCAATTGATAAATCCAATGGTTCATCAATAGAAGAAATGCTTTTTTGTTAAAATTTATAGAATTCTTTAATTCAAACAGCAGGGTTTACATGAAATCGTTTTGTAAATTTGTGGAATCATACTAATAATTTTATGGCCTTGCTTAATAAAGCTTTAAAAAAACCTGTGTGGAAAATCTTCTAAATATTCTTTCCTTACTACAAAATTATTTTGCGGAAGAACTTAAAATAAATTTTATCTTTATTTTATAGCTTAATGAATTGCTTAATAATTTATAAATTATTCTTTGTTCATAAAAAAACGTTAAGAATTGTTCAAGAATTTCATTGAAAACTTGCTGGGAAACGCTGATACAATTACACAACATTATATTTCACCTAATATATTAATTATTATTTCTCAATAATTGTATTGTATTAGACCGGGTGCTAAGAAAATTGACTGATTTTATATATTACATGTAATTTTGAATAACTACTGACATTTTTTTATATTTTAGAGACTGTAACTAATTTTAGTGTTAAATAAAAAAATACCTAGTTCAAAATAATAAAATTTACCTTATTCAAGAGTGTATCAAAATTTTTTTAGAAATATTAAATACACACTAACTGAAAACAATTTCTGCAATACTATTGATTTTTTATTTGAAACAGAAATGATGTGTAATTGTGGACCAGGTAACATATTACCATGACAACAGATGTCACTACTGCTTGACATCAGGCTTCCCGAGATTGGTATCAAACTTGGAACCTTTTATTGAACCTAACATAGCTAAAACCACTAATCTACAAGAAAGCTCGTAAATGGGATTTGAAGATAAAGTGTTGCAATTATCCCCCGTCTCCCCTAACTCATTATACAGTATATTAGTGGTCTGTAACATCTTTGTAAATGCATTCACACAATGTCCCCAAGGCGTATATCTCCCAAGCACGTAAACACAATAAACGTTTTAATGTCCTGCCAAACCCAACAGCAATTCGTAACGTCTTCAACTTTACAATGATGAAAAACGCAAAATTTTTGGAATAAATGGTAATAAAAATTTATAAAATAATGGATAGACAAATTTGATATTTATCCTTGAATGTGTAGAGGAAACAAACGTCAAGGGCTACTAAAACTAGTAAATAATTGCTTTAGTAAATTAATATCGCAGGAACTAATATGGTAAATTAGTGTCCATGCAACCTGAATTCAAAGTTCGAATAACAGTTCCTATTTGGTCATATGAGATAGAGCTTTGGGGATGCTCTAGGAAGTCAAATGTAGTATTGGTACAGAGAACCCAATCTGAAATACTCAGAATGATGACAAATGCACCATGATACGTGAGCAATAAAACTCTGCACATTGATCTTAAAGTACTTTACATTGAAGACTTTTTACATTTCGACCAATCACCATCACAAATTAGAAAGCCATCCTAACTTACTCGTTGCTCCGCAGAATTTAGAAGACTTAAAATATTATGGCCAATTAACTTGATCCAATAAATTGTATCAAATAGTAATTACCAACTGAAGTAACTACTATCTATAATTGTATGTAAATAATGTATATCAAAATAATGTATAGAATCTGTCCTCCCATCCGTCTATTTTCTTATGCGGCTTTGCAAAACAGCACTTCACGAATTGAACATATTGCTTATAACAGTTTAACCTTTGGTACCTGGATGCACTCATTATCTATCTTTTGCTCGTATTCGAGTGTAGGTAGGAATACATGTACCAACATTTTCATAGAGGTGAGCAAATCTAGAGAAAGATCGATATTGATCACCAGAAGGTAAATGAAATTTTATTAACATAGAGAAGTTTTCTAACTTTTTTTTTCTTGTTTTTTTATACAATTTGCATCATATTGCATTAACAACAATCAGAACTTAATTAGTCCATTGAGCTATTTTGACGAGTTCCTAGTTCTGATGACGTAGACTCACTGGTGGCTCTAACTCCATTTGATGATAAAATTGATGGTAAAATGTTTCACTACATTAGTATTATATAGAATATTTCCGTAAGTCTAAATGTAAGGCATAGGTGTAAACCAATATATCAATCAACATTAACAGACAAATTGCACTAGAACCAGAAGATCCAGCAAAAAAAAATTATGTTCGATTTGGTGCAAAACAATTTTTGGAAGCGTGACTTGCAAAAATGTTCTATAACAACAGAAAGTATATTTCCTGAAGATATATCTAAGTTTTCTTAGGAATAACTACCTTTCAAAATAAGCTCCATTTGTAGCCATTGTAAAAAAAACAGGCGTTATCAAACAAATGAGTAGGAAGGAAGTATTGGTTGTCCATGTCCTCTAAGTGATCTGTTCTTCAGGCAAATGATAAGGAGTAAATTTAAGAGACATGTAGCATTAATATGAGGATTTCCATGCCAACTTTTTTCCTAATATCGAATTTCTAATATATTTATTATAACATTATCCCTAGTTCATAGTACCAGCAAAGAGGTGGCCTCGTTGTGCAATGTACTGACAAACTTGGTACTAAGATAGTAAAATTGTAGAATAAAAATGATGAATTAATATATATTTACTACCAATAAAATTATTTATAATTTGTAAATTTTGCGTCCCAATTTCATATCAAGGTAAACGTCTTCATAATAAAGTGGCACTCCCGAAATCCAATAAATTTAGGTTCAGTACAAAAAAGAATTTTTTATAGCAAATCAGTTATTTATGCCTTTTTCTAAAAATATGCTAAAGAATTCTCACATATTTTTCCGAGAATTTCAACATCTCTCTTTCACCCGGGGCTGTAAACCCAAAAATCCTTCTTACCTGGGATCATAAAACTATGAAGAATCTAAAAAAGATTCTCAAATATCAACATAATTGATACTTTTGAGGGTATATAATAATATAAAAATAAATTTTGGTTAGAATTGCCATACACAATATTATAGATGATTAGAAAAAACTTCAAAATAATAAAATTTTTGATTATTTTAGCAAAACTGTAATCGCATATTTTCCAAATTAAGGCGATAAAATAGACTGCATAAGTAATTGAAATGTATTTTTCAATTCTAAATAATTCAGTTACTTGGCAACACTGAATTGTTTTAATTTTTCGTATTATTAGTTAGACAAATATTGTGATTAACCTACGAAAACCCATAACTATAGAAGGTAAAAACTGATTATTTGTTAATATTTATCAGAAATAGCCCAAATAATCATTTAAAATTATTAATTTGTACGATTTTAGCATAATCGATGCATTTAAGGAGAAATTTATCAATTTAACCAGTCAACTGTTTTTGACGAATATAGTCGTCTTGGCATAATTTTCTGCATTGACGAGTGTTCTCGTCATAGATGAACACTGTGACCATTTGCTATTTAAATTGTTAAATTGTTTAGAATATTTTAAGACTTTGTGTTTTTTCTCCAATATAGTGTGGGAATTGAGATATCTTACTTAATATAAAGGTATACTAGTCTACACACATAAATGTCTGAAAACAAGAAGAGAGTTTGTTTCTAAATATTTTTTTAAAAAGGGTTCTTCTTGAGCATTGCTGCCACAAAATAAAAATATATTAGCTTCATTAGACAAATTCTAATAATAAAAAATCTATTAAATTTAGTTGAGTTAACCATCGGGTTGCTATTGCGTAAAAGAAGAAGTTCGAGCACAACATCACATGGAGCAAAAGCTCTGAAAAAAATGAAAACATAGTCATTGTTTGAACTCCATATCAAAACTGCAATAATACTAAAACAACCCAACTAAAACTGTCCTGGTTTCTTAGACAAGTGGGTAATGCGACATGACGACCCGGATCGTTTTAGCGCTGGGTCGTCGCGCCCATACCACCCTTCAAAATACTGTATAAATGAAGCACTTGTAAATGACATTTTATCCTAACGCAAATAGTATGAAGTTCATAAATAACATTTTTCAATTTTGTATATTAAAAATCATGTTTTTCATTCATATATTAGTAGCTCAAATAGGACGACGCAAAAATGTGAGTTTGTTAAGACTCTGATTTTACAACAATTTTCAATTATCGATTTCATTTTAGAACCTGTGATACATTCAATATAACTTCAGGTGCAATGGTCGGTCGGCTTACGCACCTTAAAAAATCGTCTAAACACTCGGCTATCCTGCGATGGATGGCTCCGAGGTACAATAATAATCTGTTGAGTAGAATACCAATATTACATTTTTTCAGGTAAGGCAAGGCAAGGTAAGGTATAAGACAAGGATGTCAAACTCAAAGGTGCAATCGGGCCGCATAAGCAAGGTTTAACTCCAAGCGGGCCGCATAAGCAAGGGTTTAACTTCAAGCGGGCCGCAAAAAAACTATATATATATATATATATATATATGTGTGTATATATATATATATATATGTGGTATTATTATATCTTTGAAATGAGTCTGTTGATTCGGGCAGTAGCACTAAATAAAAAAAAAACTAAAGCAATTAGTAAATATGCTTCATTAATCCATGCGTTTCGATCTGCATCGAGACCGTCATTTAGTGAAACACTAATTCTTCCAAAACATAAATATATCTGTAATAATAATAATACATCCAATAATAAAACAAATTTAATAAAGAAGCAGATTTCTATTGCATATTTCTTTTTTTCCTCATTGAATTGTTATTTATTGCATATTATCATTTGTCAACATATGCGGACAGCCGGGCCGCAAAAATATCTGCTGCGGGCCGCATGCGGCCCGCGGGCCGCGAGTTTGACACCCATGGTATAAGATATGCATATACACACACATACACACACAAGTGTAGAGCTAAAGAGCCGAGTTCAGCCCCGAGCGCAAATAACAATGGCTAGGGTCGAACGCTGACCTAACCCGCAGAGTCCGTCTACCTGTAGGTTAGAAGGGCTAGCCTGGGAGAATCACACAGGTTCCGAAAGAAACTACGTATTTTAGAACTAGTAAAAAATAAATAAAAATATGTCTTATTTTTATTACCTACTTCTACAAATAAGAGAAATTAAATACAACAATTTCCAATCATTTCACTGTTTAATGAAGGACAAACGCCTATTGTTATAGAAAATTAACTATATGTTATCGGAAAGATATTTTGTTCAATAATACTTTTTTTTTTAAATAATGGTAGGGCGAGGCACAAAGGTCCATTTAGACTTTGAGCAATTATATTGTGAAAACCAAACCAATTACAACACAGTAAATAACGCAAATCCAAGAAACAACGATTTGACCACGCTCAGTAATTCTCCAAGCATTTTCTGCTGATTTTCAAAAATTTGTTACCTGGTCTTTTTTACCCCATGGGCGGAAATTGAGAAAGCTAGGAGGCAAACAAGTCGAATGTCTTATTTTAATTTTAAAGGATTTTTATAAAATAATTTCTATTTCAGTTCACCAACGCAAAATATAAATTTTATGGGTACATTTTTTACCGTATATAACCTGTATATAACCTTGATCTGGTAATTTGTCAGAAATATTTATTAGCAGAGTTAGAATAATTATTTATTAAATTTGTAAAAATCTTTGTGAAAATGTGTAAGAAAAATTAACAAAGAATACTCTTCTATCTGCTATTTTTTAATTATTACATCTTTGTAAGGGTGAAAATTCAGTTAGTCTTTTTTTACCTCACCCTGATGTGAGCTTTTGTAGAAGATATACGAAAAAAACGGTTTAATATAACTTAAAACTAGCATCATTCATCTTGTAAATATATCTATATCTTATAAAATAATTAAATAACGCTTATTTAAAAATTATATTGAGGTCTCGTAAACTAAACATTAGTGCTCAGTTGGTCCTTTTTTCCCGACCCAGATGTAAGCTTTTATAAAAGTTATATAAATACACTATTGAATCTACCTTAAAATTATCAATACATCTCATAAAACAATTAAGTAATGTAGACTTAAAAATTATATTAAAATTTCGTAAACTAAACAACAGTGCTCACAACCAACAAAGTAACAAAGAAAGAAAATACTTTTGTTATGGATTTTTAAACATTGCCGTTTATCTCCCGATATCGATGTCGTAAGAATCAAAATGATAACTGGTTATACATTTTTCCCCCCTACTTTCAAATATTGTTGTTACAAAATTCCTAAGTTCACTTTTTACCAAAGGAAACTTTAAGCCCCGCTCTACCCTATTTATTATTAATAATTTGCTCGATTATGTTTCACAACATTTGTAAATCTTTAAAAAGAATAGAACTTACAAAGTTTATAAAATACCTGTCTTGATTAATACATAATAATCTGAACCAATTTGATTTTATAACCCATTTCTTCTACAAAACAGAATTTATGAAGTTCTCTATTTTTAGAAAAAAAAGGAAAAGAAAGATAGTTTATATATTAATTTACAATAACAGCATAAAGAAGCATAAGTTAACCAAAACTTTGGCATTAACTTCTGATTTCACAAAATAGTCAACACAGTATGGAAAGCTTTCCATAAATATTTTCTCTGTTTTAGTTTACTATTGTGCTTACAACGCCTTTAATATTGTTTTGATAGGATTTGATTTGCTAATTGGGCGTATTTGATTAAAATTCAACATTTTTTTATTCAACGATTATTTAATTAGACATTGATATTTTTTGTACACTTTTTTGTTTTATTATATAAAATCATGACATACTTAATCTAACTTGGAGCTAATCTGCTCCACAGTAATTTGATCTTGTTGGATCTAGAAATAAATTTTCAATCTCCAAATGTACAAAAGATTGAAAACTTTAGGTTTGTAATCAAGGAAGGTTAAGGTGTAGTATTATGCTTTTGTAGTTTGTACCGTTTTCGAATCGCCCCCGCGCTGCACCGTTGCAGTAGAAATGCATAGGTACATATAAATAACAAACATAAATTATATTGCATCTTAGAAATCAATTTAACGTGGATTTGTTTAAGCTTAAGCCTATTTTATTTTTAAGAAATAGTTATAAAACAACAACCAAAAAATTTTTGAAAAAATATAATATCTGAAGAGTACATGAATTGAGACCCCATAAATATTTTTTCAATAAAACCTGTTGACTTGTCATTACAAACTTTCCGTGTAATAAAATACAAAGTATTACATTTACATGAAATTAGTTCGCGAATACCGTTGATCGATGGGTGCTATATATATGTACATGAATGTAAAACCATGCATACATTTATAGACCGAAAGCAAGTAGAAAATTTTATATCATCATATACGAATTTATTCAAATTTTACATGTATACATATTTGAACCAATTTTTGTTTTTTCATTAATTTATTTTACAGCAATCCTGCGAACCATTAACTATGATACTTGTATGTTAAAATATAGATCATTTTAAAAGTGCAACTTATATAAGTCATAATATTAAATGCTTATTTGCTTAATTTGAGCTAATTTATTAAACTATTACTAATGTTTAAATTTCAATATTTATAAAATAATAGGATTGGAGTACATATTCATTCCCATTGATAAAAAATTGGGCTCTACATTAGAACAACACTAGTATTTAAATAAGTGTAGCACGAGCAGATGAATATAAAAAACAAGTAAAAATACAAATTAATATTTAAATATTATTTCTCAAAGAAGTTTCATTCTAGCATAAAGTTTCCAAATACCATGACATTTACCAGACTTACTAAAAAAAGACTTGTAATTTAGATATCAGCGTTAAATATTTGAATTATTTTTTTTTTGTAAAATAAATCACGAGTGAAAATAAATCTAAATGTTCTGCACCTTTCAAATGAAATAAACATGATACTACAAATAGGCTCAATATGTTTTTATCATTTTCAGAAGCTACTATTAATTATATTTGAATTGATTTAATAGGAAATATTACATGATAGTATGATTTTTTTTTATTTTTTCAGTAAAACCGATCGGAATTAAAAAAATCTGAATTTGCGGATAAGAAAGTCCAACTTACCAATATTCGTGATCAATATATAACATTATAATCCATCTCTAAATATTTACATTGTAAAATAGTTTTCGTATTTGTTTTTAATATTTTATTTAATTTGTATAATCAAAAATATTTCAAATAACTATTTATTAAAGAATTATTTTATTATCATAAGATAGATACACAAAATCAAAATACTAACATTCACTCTGATGTATTATATTATTGCAAAATAAATTTTTTTCGCAGTTTATATTTATCTTTTACAGAATCCAGTATTAATTGCATCTATTTAAATTTTAAAATATCGCTTTAAATTAATATCTGTAAATTTATCAACAATAAAATATATCGTATTTATTATAAATTTTTCAAATGCTCTATATTTTTCAAGTGAAATCAACAAAATCACTGAATTATACAAGTAAAAATTTCTATAAAAATATAGAGTCTAAGAAAAGGGCTATTTCAAGAAATTTTGCAGAACTATATAGAATTTTGATTGACTTTCCAACTTTTTGAACAAAATCATTAAAACGTCCCGAAGATCAAAAAAATTAGCTTTAATTTTGAAAAACTAAGTAGCATTAATTTTGTAGACAACCTGATATCAAGCAGTAGCGATTTTCATTTTCACTTGGTAATATAGATCCCTCATACTTTTCCAAGTGAAAATAACTCTTGTCTTTATGGACACTGCTACGTTGAATTAAATAATATATGAGCTATCTTACAATAATTGTAATAATTAAAAAAATACATTAAATATAGATGGATTAATCGTTGGATTACCATCTAAATAGTGAGTAGAAAAATCGCAGTTCTGGTCGCTGTTAAAAATGAGAATACATTTATATAAAAAATGACAAATCTCCAGCTCTTGTCTTATGTCATACGATGGTGTCTTGGTACATCAGTCCATCTACACCAGGACTGGTCGTCATAAACATTATTGGTGGAACAGATCAATTATCTTTTACGGCCTTCTGTAGGTACGCGCCCGTAATAACACGGGAATGTAACAAGTAACAAAATGAAACGGAGCCGAAGTATCCAAATGAAAACCTGGTCAGACCAAAAAGTCAAAAGGGTAGAGACTGTTCTTTCGTCTTGTAAAGTAACAAATTTATAAAAATGCTCTCACGGTCCCTAAACGAGATATTTTAATGTTTAACAGGTTATTACAGCACATCCAATTTCATTGTTAATGACCCCAATTAAGATTATTTATTTCAGTATGTTACTTATGTGTAATTTTAAATTCATTGCGATAAATTTATGAGCTTTACATATATTTTTATTATGGTTGTATTTTGCAGGTGAAACGTGAATGATATGACCAAATGTAGTTCATAAATAAAAATATATCCAAATGAGGCAAACTGTTTTTTTATGAACGTCATATGAAAATTTTGTGTTGAAAAAACAGCTAGAACAAATTTAGAAACAATTATGGATTTAAAATTGTAAGATATCACGATGTTAATTTGCTAATTTTACGTTTGGGAAAGAATTTGGCAAAAAATCGCTAATTATAATATGTAAGATATAGAGGTATTGTAAGATATCACATGTATTTATTTTATTTGAATTTCAAAAGCCAATCCCAGAATTAAAAAAAATCTAAAAATTTTATTATGATTTTAGATACTCAAAACAAATTTGATGTTGGGTAAGGGAGAGGGTAATTTTAAATATCATTACATGTCACTAAAAAGGAGGCGGGGTCCAAAAATCTTTAAAAATTGATCACGTGATTACCGACGCCCCCTTGATTAGTTTTTGGTAAAGATCCGTCAGGCCGTTTCTTAACAATTAAATGTTAAAAAAAATCTCCCTATTTGCTAATACACTTATTTTTCTTAATATATGGATCTCTATTTGCACTTCGCTTTAAACAAATTTTAGTAGATTGCTAGCATATAAAACCGGTATTAAACTCCGATGTTCCTCGTAACCTCTTCGGATATCGATAAAAAACAAGTTCGATTTTTTTCCGACTGTTTGACGGAACAAGAATAATAATAAACAAATAAACGACATCGTTAAAAAGCCTACAAATTTGAAAAAATACCAACAGGTACAAAAATAAAGGAAGAGCTTGACCATTTTTTGTCAACCTCTCAACAATATAATTTCGAAAATGGAATTACACCAGTAATACATATTATTATCAGGACATTTTTTGTAATTATATATTGAACTTTCGTTTAGTGGATGAATCTTCGATATATAAATTTTATAATTGTTTATTTAGAAAATAAGGTTTTCGTTTTCTCCAAAAACTAATCAATGCAATTTCCAACTCATATTTTCAAAACTAATAATATATGTAATTATAGTAATGTAGTGCACAAATATGCGCTTGTATGCGTAGCCTAGTTATGATTAATGAATTGTTTAAATTCAACGACTTTTTGTAGATTTGACCACCGGTCTACCACGGTCCTACCTATTCAATACGCCAATATCTCGAGTTGGACGGTACTAGTATAATTCACACCAAATGAGGAAAATAGCGTCAGAAAATGCACAGGAGCCAATTCGGTCCTCACAGCAATTGATTACAACGTGTCTCCGATCACCTTTGAATAGATCATGACTTATAGATTTTTTTGAAAGAATATTTCTTGATATTTTTTTTTATTCAGTTGGAAAAAATAAATACGTTTTAAAAATTAATACGTTTTACAGTTAAAAAAAAAACAATTACAAAGAAATGATAAAAATTTTCAACCGCTGTCTAACAAAAAAAAATAAACATTATTTCCGAAGGATTTTACTTGAATAAAGTACATTTTTAAAATTGATTTAGGATTTCTTACAAAACCAACCCTACAACCCTAGACGACCAATTTTTGTACACTTTTCTATTAATATTAAGGAAACAGCTCGGCTTGAAACAGTTGTCTTGAAAATAACTAACCAACGTAAGCCCTTCTGGAACTTTAGCTTTTTCAGCTTTTAAATTTAAAAATTAATACTCAAAATATCTCATTGGATAAAAACTCCTGAAAGCCACAAAAATTAGCACAGAGTCTAAAGGATAATATTCCTCTTGATTGATTATCTACATGTATATTGAAAAAGCTCTTAATTTTAGAAATCGATTTAGGCGCTTTTTTGAGAGAACAATGTCAAGGTCAAAAATCGATATAAATACTTTTTGCCAAATTTGGTCTCAAACGATTCAGAATGACTTGAAAACAAAAAAATCGGATATTCTGCCAAAAACATGTACTTCTTTTTCGGTAACATCATAATTACCCTAGAAATACTACATACTTAAAACTGCTATGTTCAACAGTGTCAAACCAAGAAATAAAGTCTATACCGCGCAGGTAATGCTTCTAATGGATAGATTGGCAAAAATAAGTGCGTTAAATATATTTAAGTCATTTAATTATGAAACTCTTTTGATTAGCTCTCCATCTATTATAGAGTCCAATGATGACAAACATAAAAATCAAAGAGCAATAACATTTCTTTGGCGCAGGTATGGGGTAGACACTCCAAGACCATGTGAGACGCACCGAGATACTCATTAACGTCTTAATAAAGACCAGACACAGGTACAAGGCACAAGAACAAACACGATGAAATTCTGTGCGAGAATTCTCGCCCATATAAATTTATTATTTATTATTTATATGTTATTATAAGGCTAAAGTAAATATGTTAAATGTTTACGATGGTGCAATCGGTATATGACATGCGCGGACGCCCGTTGCGATATTAAGATGTGATACGATTTCTAGGCGAGATAATTTTATAAAATGGTAATGGAATCAGTAAATTATGCATGTAATAGGAAGTTTGAGACACCTGCAGATTTCACTAAAAAAATTTTTTTCTTATTTTATCAATTGATTACTATTGGCGAGATCGAGACTTGTCTGACACAAGTGGTTACTTCAATATATCCTATGTTACTTCAAATATTATAAATTTAATATTCTACCTATAATTTGTATGAAAATGTAAGTGAGAATATCACTTTTTTTACTAGAAGTATTTTTAAATAATTAATAGCAATTCGAAAGGTGAACAAATTTGTGTAACAGATTTACAAATTTGTATTTGTATATTTGTAAAAGGTGAGGTTGCCTAAGTCGTACCTCGCGTATATTTTGTCTGATAAATATAAATAGCATCTTTTGCTTTCGTTAATTATAACTATTTAGTTTAGCAAACAAACATTTACAATTGGAAGTCTGACTGAGTGAAATAATAAAAAATAAACTTTTTATGAAGTGTCTACTAGCTCAATTGGAAGCCTATTATGGCAAGAATATGATTCTGATTTTTTTCCTTGCTAATGCTTATTAATACTCCTTATTTGACAACCGCTTAGATGATATAGTAGAATTGTTTATGTTATGTTATTAATTTGAATTTCAAACTTCAAAGACCTTGCAGCTTAAGTTGTACCAGTGAAAAATTCCTTACTAGTACCGCTTAATGAAGGGTTCTTTAATGTTTTTTTTTATAAATATGAAGAAATAATACATAAAAACAATCAATTTTATGACTACTCGTCATTCTGTTCCTGATTTTTGAATGCGCAGTATGGGCGCGGCGACCCGGCGCTAAAAACGTTCCGGGTCGTCATGTCGCATTACCGAGTTGTCTAAGAAGCCAGGACAGTTTTATTTGTATTGTTTTAGTGTTATTTGCAGTTTTAATATAAAGTTCATACAATGACTAACTTCAGTCCAATGAGGTGTTGTGCTCGAACTTTTATTAAGCGGTATTTAGATGGCAACCCAATGATTACTTTTACTATATTTGATAGTTTTTGACAATTAATATTAATCTAATGTTGGTAATATATTTTTATTTTGATGTAGTAATGCTCAAGAAGAGCCCTTTTCAAAAAAAAAAATAGAAACAAACTACACCGTTTGTTTGGCATTTATTCGAGAATAGATCTTTCGTTTATTTTTTTATTTATTTTGGATTTATTATTTTATTTTACGCGCTATTTTATTAAATATTATTATATTAATTATGTATCTAAAAAAATTATCTCAGACAGATTTCAATATAATTTTTTAGAAGCAAGGAACGTCAATTGCTATAGATGGTAGGACTAACAATAAGGAAATTTGGCGCTTTAATTGTACCGAAAGTACAAAATATCTATTTCAATAAAATTTCAGTAGGTAATTGTTAAATGGAATGCAAGTAAATTGAGATGGAATAAACGCCAAAAATGTTATTTTAGTTTAATGGCACTAAATATTATAGAACTTTTTTCTCAAGAGGTACGACTTAAGCAACCTTACCTTATATCCAAAAATTTCATAGAACATAATTTTTTCGTAAAAAATTGGCAATTCTAGTAGACAACTTTTTTTTGTAAAACAAGTAGATTAAAATAAATAATTAGAACAAAAATGCATTCAATATGTTAAAATAAAAATGATTTTATTTTATTTTCTCACAGTTGAATTTACGTTTTAAAACCTGATTGACATTCGCACGTATATAAAAGTTATAAAAAGAAACATGATCGTAAATATGATTATTATCGCAAAAAATTGAATCGATGGCACATATAATTTTACACAATTGAGACATAGAATTAAACGAAGTCCACAGGTATGACAGTTTAATAAATGACAGTTTAATAAATATAGAGATTTTATTATTACTGGGTTCATGGGTGATCGCGAAATCAAACGACCCCGACTTTGCAAAAAGATGAAATCTTCAATACATATTCACACACCATGGTAAATGAAATATGTTTAAGAATTTTGAAGTATTTATTAGATACTTCTGGATTAAATAGAACCTACTACAACATTTTTGTGAAGTACTAAAATAACTCCAAAAATTCTGCAAATTGAGACTTAATTGTTCGATCAATTTATGAATATTTACTGAAATTCTTGTATTATAGGAGTTAAATTAATATATGAGATTGGTGCAAAATTAAATATTTGTTTATATAATAAATCTGAGTTATAGTAAATAATAATACTTACTGCTCATTAGTCAGTTATGAAGCTTATTCTTGTAAGAATAAAATTTTATACTTAGATCCATACCTGAAAAAAATAAAAATATGTTAGTTAATTGATTTAAAAGAATTATACAATGATATTAATTGATGTAAAAAATCAAATAACTAGTGGTATATGGTATAGTGTCTTAAGAAAAATTGCTAGAACTTCCGGTACCATCATGAAATATTCGAAATTAAAAAAAATGAAAAAAAAAGCTTTCCCCAAAAGTAAGCGTATCATCAACACAAGCAGAAATTTTTTTGAATCATCCGAATCGGATGCTTATTTCTCTCAAAAACTGCCAGTTTTTGCACGTATACCTCCGCATCTCCAAAACGGCTTGACCTGCATTTGCCAAAAACTAATCACAGCTTTTCCCCATCATTACAAATTGAATGTTTTTCAAATCATTCAAATCGGATGCTCCGTTCTCTCAAAAACTCGATTTCTATTTTCTGCACTCCTTGCTTTGTATCTCCAAGGCTGGACCTGCCTACGTCAAAAACTAATCAGCACATCTCCCTATCAATATGAATCGATTGTTTTTTGAATCATTCAAATCGGTTGTTCCAAAAAATTGTATCCACACATACACGCACACATACATCACATTTTTTTAAGTTTGCCAAAATGTTCAGAAACCTCTGAAACGTAAAGATATGCAAAAATTTTCGATTTTTGGACGATTATAATAACTGGCCATACGAGAAGTTAATAATAATTATTTTTATTAATTTTATATATTGTTCAAATTTACTGTTAAATAGTAAGTTAATATTATGAATAGTTTTAGATAAATAATATTATTCAGTATTGAAAATTTTTGATGAATCATGGTTTTGTTAATCTTGAACATTTTGACCAATTTGAACTTACTCAGAAAATTTGATTCTTCTTTAAATTATGGCTAATATCAATGGTTAAAATTTTTTAAAAACAATTCTTTGACAGAGTGTCGGTATAAATTAAAAACTAGCTGTAAGTGGAATTCTGTCTTGAGGCATTTATGGCATCGTGCCTTAAGGCAAATTGCTGGAACTTACCGTACCGAAATGTTCGAGGAATACTGAATGTTTTCAAATAGATTATTATAAATATTGTAACATTGTCTAATATTTATGAGAATTATATAAACTGAATTGCAGAGTTGAAAATATTTGTAAAGTATATTAGAACTATAGCCAGAATTAAAAATAAAATCTGAAATATTTTTGATAAAACTAAAAAAAAAAAAAAAAAAAAAAAAAAAAAAAAATTGAAACAAATTTTTTTTTCCAAAATCAATTATTTTGTTAAGACAAGCAGAAAGTTCTTTGAATCATTTAAATCGGACGCTTAGTTCTCTCAAAAACTGCCATTTTTTACATATTTAGCTCCATATCTTCGAAATGGCTGGGCCTGCTTTTGCCAAAAACTAATAAGCACTTCTCCCAATCATTACTAATTGAATGCTTTTTAGATCATTCAAATCAGATACTCCGTTCTCTCAAAAATTCGATTTCTATTTTCTGCACTCTTTGCTCCGTATCTCCGAAACGGCTGGACCTGCCTTTGCCAAAAACTAATCAGCTCTTTTCCCTATCAATAGGAATCGAATGTTTTTTGAACCATTCAAATCGGTTGATCCGTGCGCCCTAAAACGTGACTGGAAATTTGTATCCATACATACATACACACACACACACACACACACACACACACACACACACACACACATCCATTTTTTCTGAGGTATGCCAAAACGTTCAAAAACCTTCAAAACGTCGAGAAATGTTAAAATTTTCAATTCCGATTTTCGGCCCATTACAATAACTTACCCTACGGGAAGTTAAAAAAATACAAATAGTGAATTTGTCGAAAAATGTGCCCACATAATTATTGCATATAGCATTTTTTTTATCAAATTGTAAGACATGTGGGAAGAATCAAAAGACAACACAGCACAAATTAAAAATATATTCTATTTCCATTATCCAAGTTGCAAAATTATCTAAGTATATTCATCAAAAGCCCTTTATGAGAACATTTGCCAGAAATACCAATTTCCCACGTTTAAATGTAGACTATTATTATTAAGCGTTTCAAATTGATAAAAATTCATCTCAATCCAACAAAACATTCAAATAATTAATAATTTAAATCTCATTATAAAAATAGCGCATCATCCATTTTTAATTTCATTTCGAAATATTTTTTTCAGACTATACAAAAGGTATCTTAGGTAGTACCTATCTATTTCTTTTACTGTTCTTATTGTTATAAGATAATTGGAATCATTCGAATATTTTTTTTATGGAACTATCATGGAAGCGCAGGTCAAGAGTTCAATTATAAAAGTTAATGACTTTCTTTAAATGGTTGTGTAAAGATAGTTCTTAGAAAGCATTTGGAGAATTACTAAAAATAATATAGAGACACAAGTGTTTGAATATAGAAAATCTAAATATCAAATCACATTTTTTCACACGTCTGGTGATTGTTGTAATAAATACTTGCGAGCAGCCACTTCAAATCTTCAAGTACCAAGTGCCAAATATTTTACCAAATTTATTTCCCAGTTGGGCGTATGTTGTCCTTTGACATTATGAAGGCGCTGTTGGCATTCTCATTATATTTTTTAAAAATCATCGTAATTATTTTAATTTATGTGCATTTGGGTTCCTTTTAATTGCGATGTTTGCGCACAAAATTCCAGGTTCGAGATCTGATGTCCAGGTATCAATCTCCCGTTATTGAGGTAAAAACGGACATCATAACTTCAATTAAAGGAAAATCGGGTAAAAATTGATAACCATAAAAAAAAATCCAGGTGTAAGTTATCCCTAGTTACGGGTTGGATTCCAATCTCGATGAGAAGATGATACAGAAATAAATAGATTTTTACTTATTCCAGATATCTTCTATTATAGATGCAAGTAATCTCTAGTTCCGGATCCAATTCCATACTCGGTCAGCTCGGTATCAAGCAGTATGATATAGGTATAAATAGATTTTTATTTATTCTAAAGAAATATCTGAACAATAAGGGGTAAGTAAACCCAAGTCCAGGGTTCGATCTCCTCCTCGGTCAGCTCGGTGTCAAACAGTACGATACAGAAAAAACTGATTTTTATTTATTCGAGATATCAAGTAAATTTTATTTATTTATTTATTTTATTTATTTATTTCTTTATTACCAAGTAAATTTGCAAAAAAATTGTAAAAAAATTCAAAAATGCTGCTAATGTATAATCTACGTATGCATATATATCAAAACATTAGCTAAATATTGCAGATTGTTATTTAAAAAAATAGTGTAGTGACAATCTAATATTTAAGTATTTGTAAATTCTGTAAAAAATAAAATAATTTATAATAGAAATATCAAACTTTATTTGAAATAGGTTAGAAAAATCCAATTATGCATCAAATTTTGCCATTAAAAATATATTTAACATGTAGAGTAAAGAAAAAGAAATGTTTAATGTAATGACATTAATAAATGTTTGTCTTTATTTTATTTGTCT
Organism: Ctenocephalides felis; assembly: GCF_003426905.1. NCBI lineage: Eukaryota > Metazoa > Arthropoda > Insecta > Siphonaptera > Pulicidae > Ctenocephalides > Ctenocephalides felis. The sequence goes on from NW_020539726.1 coordinate 28,640,574, forward strand.
ATTCTATATATTCTATTATGATAATGGATTATCCTGAAATTTTATTAACATTTTTTTTAAATAATTACAACTTTGAGAACATCTATTTGAAATTTTGAATATGTAGATAATTGTAAAATGCTTAAACTTCAATGCTATTTTAAAGAATTCTATTAGTTAATACTATGTAAGAAATTTTAATATAAATTATATTTTTGACAAAGATCTATAATTCAGTAGAATAGAATAAACTCTTTGTTAATAAGAAATTTTTGTGATCATTGTGTTAGATAGAAAAAGTGGTACATCTGGTCGATTTTTCCGCATTATTATTAGAATATTTCCTCAGTCGCCAAAATAAACCTTGGGTAATATTTAATTTAATGCATATTAATCATATACGAATTTTTGTTGTCATTAAAAAACAGATTATAATTTAATCTTAGAAGATAAAAAAAAGCTTATATTAAATACAGTATTTCAATATTCTTTTAAAGATTCATATGAGTTAAGCTATATTGTAAATTCCAATCTATAGTAAATCTATAAACAGAAATCGAATAAAGACAATAATAATAAATTTTAAATAATAAAATTATCAAGTATTTTACTACTTTACAATCCTCATTAAATGCGTCAAATTTTGAAGAAACTTGCCAACACATTTCAGTACTTTTTTTTTCAAAAGAGAGCCTTTCAAAATCAAAAATTTCAAACAGAAGGTCTTATTTCTCAAAAACTTGTAATTGTGTTATTATTTTTTACTGTGGTCCTAAAAATGTTAATCACGGTTATGGTTCCAAAGTTTAAATAAACAAAATGAATAAAAATTAACCACAATAACAGAAAATTATCATAATTTCACCAAAGCTCTAGGTCGCATTTACAAGCTCATAATTTCCAAATAATTTGAGATAACTTTTTTTTTGATTTTATAAGGACAATTTTATAAGGATTTTATAAGGTCAATACAATCATCTTGTTTTGTCTTGACGTTGAGTTCTGGGACACCCTGTATAAAATTTTATTTTAACTCATAAAATTCTATTATAACTCTAGAGAATATTATTATTTACAAAGTACATAATATTTTAGTTCTCTATTTGTACTACTGTTACCAATTATCCGACTCTCCCCTAAGGCGGGCGTCACAATTTCAATTAAGCATGTATATAATCCTTATTTTATTACACCCATAATTATATAAATAACTGCTATATCATTCATTCATATAAAGATTATTCCGGGACTCAGGATTTTTAATTGGCGGAGATTGCAGATAATAAGCTTTTGCATGAAATCGAAACCTCAAAAAATTAAACGATAATAAACGCTCCGGTAATTCTCATACATAATGATCATATATTTATTACTGTTTGTAATTGGAACGTACATTTTGATATTTTGTTTACGATGTATTCATATATTTTACAGTTTTGTTAATTTTTTCTACTTATTTGGGCTTGAATTACTTGAGAAAAATGATAATAAAGCTCTCTTTTAGTAATTATTGTACAAGGAGAAATAATTTATGTATGAATATATTTTTGAGCGCATAAATAATGTTATTTACAATATTAAAATATTGATTGATATTAATAATATGAAATTAATTCTAATTATTTTTATATCAGGTATTCTTCTGCACCACCTTTACTGATAGCAAAAGTTAATAGATTTTGCTATAAATATTTCCCAGCAAAATTAAATTGCAAAAATATGCAAGGTAATCAAAAACCGAATTAGGTGCCTTTGCTTTAGTATTTATTCTCATATAAAATTTTATCAGTTATTTACATAAATTCTTACAAAAATTTTGAAAAATCACAATTCAATGATAAATACATTTATAATTTTTAAAATTATATTTCCTTAGACCAGATTTAAAAAATCAAGTTTTAGTGAGAAAAATGAATTTTTTTCTGTATATAAATTAATATTATTATTTGGACTTTATTAAAATTATGCACATATAGTTTGTAACAAAAAAGCATTTCAAACTCAATTTTGTACTATTTTTTTTAATAGCTATAACAAATATAGCTGTAAAAATACGTAGTTAAACCTCATTATAAAGCACAAATAAGATTACAATACAATCGGGTGTCATAGTAGAGGCGCTGGAGGTATTGAAAAAAATTAATAAAAAAAAATTAGAAAAGTAAATATAAAGTTTAAAGATCCGCGGATAAGGTCGATGACCATTGTCTCATTATCAAGTATATTATAAAATCTTTACTACTAATTTAAAGTAGAGGGCAAAAAATTTCACAATGTTTTTTAATGTAACCTCTGAAATATCTTACACGTGGTTGTGGTAAAAATGACCAACTTCATCCTTACACTGTCAAAAGTGTAAACAAGAATAAAATATTGAATAAAATAGAAAAAAAATAATAAAATAATAAAATAAATAAACAAAGCTGTTCCTTTCTGTCCCCAGAAGACAAAACTTTGAAATATAATTTGAAAATAATTTTAAATTTATATTTTATTAAATATAGTTAGATAGTTCTTCATTTGATATGTGTTATTAGTTGTAATGTAGTTGGTTTAGTTTTTGCAGCAGAATAGCTAAAAGTCAAAGTGGGTTTTCGTGCCCGGCCCTCTCCTACCAAAAAAAACTTTAAAATAAATACTAATAAAAATTTTAATATGTATCAGAAAAACTTTTTTGTCATTGTACAAGATAACTATTGAGTCAAAAATAAATTCTTAATTTAAGAATTTAAATTAGTGTTTATTGGTAAAATGGTAACACTAATATATACATTTAATGTTGTTAATAATGTGAAATATTTATTTATTCTGATTATTTTTTTTCTAATATTTTCACACAATAAATTAAGATATAAATGCGAAAAAAAGATATATATTCAGCATTTTAGAAAAAACATTTTATCAATCTCTATAAAAATAGAGAGTTTTAGGCTAAACAACGTCCAAAGAAATATGGTTTTCACAATTTCACGTATCATGTAATCCTGTTTGAAGAACTTCATGTAATAAAATTTAGAGCTGTAGTCCGCCTTGCTTATGAAAAACATTTTCGATTTTAATAACATAAAAGATATATAGTAACCACGAATAATACATCATACTTACGTTTCTTAAACGGTACATATGTTTCATTTGTTTTATTATAATTATTTGCGAGGGATGGAGTAAAATATTCTTCTGATTCAGGATTTTTTTTTATTAAATCAAGATTTGTACTACAATGTAAAATCTAATGACAATCCGAACAACGTGTTTCTCGGTGACGTACACGTACACGTGACACGACGACCAATCACAATCGACTCGTGTAGAAATGTATCACATCGAGAGCCAATGGCAAATCATGTAATAGGCTTGTACTTATGTTACGTGGTTATAAAATGTATTAATACTTTCCATCGATAACTCAGGTTGGGTTATAATTTAACCCTTGTAGCTGTGGACTGTATTACTCATTTGTTTGTATATTAAGTATTTGTTGTAGTTCTTATTACAACCACTGATTTTTCACTAAGCTATAATTGAAGAAGATTTATTTATTGATTATTTATTATACATGTTGATTTATTTTTTGGTTATTTATTATACATGTTGTTTCGCGGACTTTACTTTTAGAAGTGAACAACTAGTTCAAATAAAACACTCCGCACACACAGGGGTAGCAACCATTCCGTGTAAAGCTTAATGCCCTGAATGTTGTCACCTTCATGACCAATATAATAAAACGAAAATGCGTCCGAACAAGGCTTCCGTTGCATTTTTACTTTTACAAAAGAAATTTTACCTAAAAAAAACTAGGACAGGACTTACAATAACGTCAAAATCATAATGAAGATGTTTGTACTGATATTTCAGCATCCAAAACCTAATTTCACACTAAAGCCAAAAGGCATTTTTTGGTCTTGGTCAACAAACATTTCTAATACATTTCCAAATTTTCAATATATTATTTTCGACCAGTTAGCTCTGTATCTATTAAAATGACTTTCGAAATAGCAGCGACTTTATTTAGCGGGGTTAGAGATCGTCCCAGACGTATACATTGACTCGGGCAAAGAGCACTCGGGGTAAGAATCAAAAGGTCGCGTCGTGATTACATTTTCTATACAAAGGCAAACTAATATAAAATGCCGGTTATATATTACAATATTATGTGGAATGTGCGACAAAATGTTTGCTGTTTGCTGTTCGACACGCTGCTAAACTATTCAACTATTCGGTCACATTCAAACCAAATGCCAAATGTTCCTATAACTAAATATGGTGGTGATAAAACGAAAGCGCAAAATGTAGGAAGACAGGCTTGGAGTAATAATAGATTTTGGATTACAAATACAATTCATATGTTTTGTGTTATATTCAATTTCTGTAAAATTTATGGCGAGGTCAGGTTTGGTGTCTTTTGATTTCAGCCTATGACGAGTATATTCGTCAATCACTAAGATATTGGATGAAAATTGTGGGTTTATTTTACAAAATTTAAAAATATTATTACATTTCACTTCTTTGTCAACATAAGCATATATAGATGTACGTAATGAACTAAAAATGGATTAAATTCAATAAAATATTATACATGTAAATGTAAGAAAGTAAGAATAGTTTTTGATGGAAAGTAAAAACTATGTTCAAAATAAAATATAGCAACTGTTATATTAAAAACTAAATGTTAATTCTAATTTATCAGGTATATTACTTCCACATTTCGAGAAATTTATACAAATTGCCTTAAGGTAAAATTCCATTTACAACTACTTATTTCATTCAGTGTCAAAATATTCTAAACAATTAGACATTTCAAAATATTTTTTTTCCCAAAATTTTAATTTTATTAGCAAATGGTCACTGTTTTACACGCATTACGAATATATTCATCAAGACACAAAGTTCTGCAACTTCACCATAACGAGTATAATTGTCATTCACATTTAACTGCAATAAAACATAATTTTAATAGTACTTTCAGATTTTAGAAAATAATTTTTTAAACTTGAAATTTTACAATTTTTTTTCCAAAATTCCAATTTTATTAGCAAATGGTCACTGTTTTATACGCATGACGAATATATTCATCAAGAGACAAAGTTCTGTAACTTCACCATGATGAGTATATTCGTCAATCACATTTAACTAAAATAAGAGGGCAAAAAAGCAGAATTTTAATTGTACTTTCATCTATTAAAAATATTTTTTTAATCTTGAATTTTACAAAAAGTTGTGTCTAGTTTCAGAATGATATTACATTTATTAATTCAGGACTCAAATTTACCAGTTCCAAAAAAATGTAATATAAATACAATTGTTACTAAATGTAATAAATATTGTAAAACCAAAAAATACCGGTAACTACGTCTTACTTACTTTTACATATTTTTTACATAAAATATTCAAATTTAAATAAAATTGTAGAGATTACGAAAATAAACTAGACTGCTTATCAAATATAAAAAAAGAAAAAATATAAAGACAAAATCATACATTTGCTATATGAAATCAAATATCGATATACTTAGTTAACTAATCAATTTAATTGGTAACGTTTTAGTAAATATAGTGTTTTGAATAATTTAGCACTATTTTTTGTAATTCTTAAAATTTCAAACAAAATTGTGATTGCAATTCAAATAAAAATCTTGTATGATTGTTGTATTAAATGAAATAAGGTTATATTTAATTAATCAATTTATTTGGAAGCGTTTTAGTAAGTCTCGTAATTTAAAATAACTTGGCATCATTTTTTCTAATTCTCAACATTTCTAAGAAAATTGTGATTGCAATTCAAATGAAAAAATTTGAATTAATTTTCAAAATATCAAAAAAAGAAAAATTTGAATTAATGTTCAAAATATCAAAAAAAGAAAATTTTGTTTGATGTTCAAAAAAAATTTCGTACAATTGTTGAATTAAATAAAATAGAGTTATACAACCAATAAAAAAATAGTTCTAATTTTAGTAAATCGAATAATTTGAGTAGATAAGCATCATATTTTTTCTAATTCATAATATTTCAAAGAAAGCTTGCAATGAAGAAATACAATAAAATAATGATACCCTGTGAATCAAGTAATTTGAATAGTTTGGCACAGTTTTTAATTCTTGACATCACAAAGAAAATTTTGATTTAAGTTCAAATAAAAATGTCGTACAATTGTAGAAATTTATAAATTATTGATATAGTTAATTGCTACCGTTTTGATAAATCCAGTAATGAAATCCAGAATGTCTAGCGCCATATATTTCCAATTGTCAAAATTTTCTAAGAAAATTGGAATAAGAGGCATAAAATTTGCAATATAAATATGAAAAATATTTAGAAATGAAAATATTCTAATTAATTTATCAAATTGCTATAAAACTAGCTGTAAGTGGAATTCTGTCTTGAGGCATTTATGGCATCGTGCCTTAAGGCAAATTGCTGGAACTTCCCGTACCGAAATGTTCGAGGAATACTGAATGTTTTCAAATAGATTATTATAAATATTGTAACATTGTCTAATATTTATGAGAATTATATAAACTGAATTGCAGAGTTGAAAATATTTGTAAAGTATATTAGAACTATAGCCAGAATTAAAAAAAAATCTGAAATATTTTTGATAAAACTAAAAAAAAAAAAAAAAAAAAAAAAAAAAAAAAAAAAATTGAACAAAATTTTTTTTCCAAAATCAATTATTTGTTAAGACAAGCAGAAAGTTCTTTGAATCATTTAAATCGGACGCTAGTTCTCTCAAAAACTGCCATTTTTTACATATTTAGCTCCATATCTTCGAAATGGCTGGGCCTGCCTTTGCCAAAAACTAATAAGCACTTCTCCCAATCATTACTAATTGAATGCTTTTAGATCATTCAAATCAGATACTCCGTTCTCTCAAAAATTCGATTTCTATTTTCTGCACTCTTTGCTCCGTATCTCCGAAACGGCTGGACCTGCCTTTGCCAAAAACTAATCAGCTTTTCCCTATCAATAGGAATCGAATTTTTTTGAACCATTCAAATCGGTTGATCCGTGCGCCCTAAAACGTGACTGGAAATTTTGTATCCATACATACATACACACACACACACACACACACACACACACACACACACACACACATCCATTTTTTCTGAGGTATGCCAAAACGTTCAAAAACCTTCAAAACGTCGAGAAATGTTAAAATTTTCAATTCCGATTTTCGGCCCATTACAATAACTTACCCTACGGGAAGTTAATAATATCAATTCCTATGTACCTAATTCAATACAAATCATTCTTAATCAAACCTGACCTTTCAAATAAATCAATTTACTCGACATGCGTAACAAAAACACTTCAATATATTTTAAATTCAAACATTCAAAAATAAATATTAAACTAACGACTCCATTAAAAACCAGTTCTATTTTTTGCGGCTTGGTAATTTTTTTATTGTTCATTATATTTAAACAAATAATGCACTATCACCTTTTGGAAATATCCATGGTAAAAAATTGCGAGGTGGAACCACTTACGTAAGTGTCTGATCTGTCGATTTAATTGTAAGCCATTAAAAAAAAATAATATAATGGTATCATGGAATCATTGATAGATTTAAACAGAATAGAATAAAATATATTACAAATTTTCATGAAATACAAATAGACGAAAAATAGGTTGGAAGAGTTGTACTTTATTAATTTTCCAAATGCAACTTGCAGGTTCTCTATAATCATATTTTATAAGGTTTGTAAAATTAAGGTATAAGTGAGTTTATTTGTAGATTATTATCTACTAATGAAACGAAAGGAAATTAAAATTTCATTTATCCATTACCCAACAGTAGCCACAACAGGAATGATTATCAAATGCCAATTGTTTGCGAATATTATAATAATTCATGTAATTTTAATGTCAGCATTCTGTCTTTTATTATAATTATCAACAATAATTTGACAGCTTTACGAGAGGAATTAAAAAGTCATTTGACCTTTGTACATCGGTATTTAGTGGTATTTTTTCCATCTTTTGCGCGGAGTTCGACTCTCTCATTATCCGAATGTGACCCGCCGAAGGTCGATGGAGAAAAAATACATTAGTATTTGGACAGTGGCGTCCGAAATGAGATACATCATGAAAAATATAAACGACATATGAAGTATAAACTTGTAATAAACTTAGGGGGAGTCCATTTATCATGTGATCGATTTTTTAAAGATTTTTGGACCCCCGTCCCCCTTGGTGATGTTCAAATTTACCTCTTCTGCACCACTTGTATTTTTAGTTACAAGAGAGAAATGTAAAATTTTTGAATTTTTTTTGAAAATCTTTGGATTTTTTTTTAATTCAGTTAAAAAATAATTACACGTGATATTTTACTATACCCCTCCCACCACTGCGTTATATTTCGTGATTTTTTGTCAAAATCCCCCTCCCCCTGAAACCCACACGTGATTAATATAATAGACGCCTCCTTAAGGCAATTTCCCGGACCAAAAAAAGTAAAAACAGATCAATTGTTTTAAATATTCTTAAATCAATAGTATAAATATACTCTAAATTCCATCATTCGTATTTTATAAATCTAATATATAAGTGCTTACATTTGGGCAACGACTTTTATTTATGTTTTTAAAAAAATGATACATATATAAAAAAAAAATTACTTGAGTGCCTCCGAGGATCTTATATCATATTTCTTATCTTCATTATATGAAGAATTTAAAACTAATTTGCAAAAAAATATTTATTTCAACTATATAAGTGAGCTTTAAAAATGTAAAAAATTGAAATTTTTACAAAACCTTGTATACTTTTTAAAATTTTAATGAAATCCGATATTTATTTTTAATTTTTTTTAATTTAAAAAAATTATTTGTATACTTTTGAAAATTTTAATAAAATCTGATATTTATTTTCAATATTTTAAAATTTTAAAAAACTTGATTTTTTTTATTATTCTGAAATAATCTTGAAAACTTGAATAAAACCATTGTTTTTTTTTCGAAATTTTTTTAACCATTTTAAACATTTTAAAACATCTCGACCTACCTTCCATAAAAATTAATAATTTTTCCAACGTGTTTTTTTAGTTGTATGGAAACTGCTATTCTTTGCTCTTTTGCTCTGTATTTCTAAAACAACTGAACCTGCCTTTGCTAAAAACTTATCAGCGCGTGTCGCAATCAATAGAAATCGAATGTTTTTTGAATCATTCTAATCGGACGTTATTCTCATTAAAATTCGCATTTTATCACATTTTGCACTCTCTCAAAGGTTTTATCTGAATCATTCAAATAGTTTGATCCGTACTCTTGAAATCGTGGCTAAAAAAATGTATCCAAACATGCATACATACAAACACATTCATTCATTAATTTTAAGTTATGTCAGAATGTTCAGAACCTGCAAGTTTTTGCGATTACTATACATAATACATTAATGACCCTATGGATATATTTAATAATTGTGAATATTTATTTAACATATTCAATAAATAAGACAGTTCAATTTTGATAAAAAATATACTATTTTATATACTTTTTTTATTATTTTCTTATAAATTACTATCTGTCTATGTAGAAGACATTGAGTTTGACAAATTTGACAAATAACATAAAATTTTAAAAGAAAAACCCAGAGATTCACCTTTTATTAATGTACTACATTTTATCTTAATTAAATTTTGGTATTATTTTATATACTAAGTCTCAAAATATTCAAACAGTTCATTTTGTCAGTTTATTTTATAGAGTTGATAATTTTATGTGTATATTGTAGTTTATTTATTTTTGTAATTTGTATAGAATTTAGATTAAAAAGTAGTACAAAAATTCAAGGAAAACCAATGGGTTTTTCTTCTAGAAAATACCACTGTTAACTTCCAAATCAATTACTCAGTATCTATCTATAGGCAGATTGTAATTTATATGTAAATAAAAAAAAAAATATTGAAAATATTTAATATTTATAACGCAACCGGGATATGCAGTATTTATAAAGCTTCTATATGACGAATCTATAATTGACGAAATAGTAAATGTATTTCCTAGCACTTTTATCATCTATTTTTTACCAAATCTAAATTACTTTAAGGATTATTATATTCTATAAGTATAAATTAGTAATTGAAACCGCAAAATCTAGTACCACAATTTATTTAATTAAAACTCAGGAAAACCACAGTTTGACCTACGTATATGTATTTTATAACCGATGACTGTTATCTTCCATCTAGACGACAATTACGAGTTTCGGGAACAACACAACTTGCTTCAAAACATCAAATTATCACAATAAAAAGTACAGTCATTATTACAATATCATCACCAAACTGATTTTTGTAAAAGATATGATACTTTTAACCTATTATCAGCGACTCGTTTGATTAAAAAATTGATGAAATGTTTGACCGATTATAAAGATTCACCGACATTAGTATATTTACTTTACGGTAATTGAAATAATTTGATAACATCTTTATAAATAGGCAATGTGAGTAGAATGGATTAATGACTCTGATTTTAATCAGTTTTATATATAAACTAGTGGTGCATGGCATCGTGCCTTAAGGCAAATTGCTGGAACTTTCCGTACCGTTAACTATTCCTTAATATTTATGATGATGACTCGCCTTTAAATAGATGAATTAAATAAATATATTTGGCATTTAGTTCTATATGTATTCTTAATATTTGTCATAAAGGTATGATAGCAAGAGGAGGCGGTTGCCGAGCCTCAAGAGAGACATTGTTCTTGTCGCATCTACATGCTAAGACAGATTGATGGGCGGATGTCGTCGACATGTAACAAAAACGTTTTATATTCTAAAGTAATGTAATGAGTGTCTTTGACATTTATTAAAATGTGTTAGAAAATATTATTTGATCATATATCATACCTTTTATAATGCTTAGTATTTTAATCAAATGGTGAAGCTTATCAACGTTTTGTTTTATCACTGTTATAATTATTAAATTAATCTGCAAGTTTCGTAAAATTGGACTTAGTTACTCTATCTAATTAATCCAAACTAGTTGGTATTGGTATTTTGCTTTGAGACAAGTTACATGAACTTCCCGATATGTGTAAATAATCGACTTAATCAAAAAAAAAAAAATTATGAGTGATTAAAAGTATTCCGAGTGGATTTAATACACATATTCGAAAACAAACGAACACGGTAACTCGGAGTATTTTCTAAAAGCAAATTTTCACAAATCAATAATTTTTATAATTGAACCAGTTTCCGTAATGATTTAGTATGTTCATTAATACCAAGTACTCTATCGTTATACCAAGTAAATCGTTATAGCAAACGCCAAAAAACTACTCTTTTTCTCAAATTTTGATGAATTTTTAAAATTAAACTACTTGTCGTAAGGTCTTAATATTTCAGCAAGCTCTATAAGACCATGATATATATCGCCAAAAAGTTCCATCAAAATCGGCTTAATTTTTTTTTTTTCAACAGTTAATTACAAGAAAACGGCTCGGTAGATTTTCATCTAAAACTAATCAGTATCATTCCAACTAATATCTTTCGAACAGTTTTTGATTTTATAAAAACGATTCGGTAATATAGCTTAAATGTGAACGAAAAGTTTAACACTTTTTTCAAATTACAAAGAAATCGTCGCACAAAACTAACAAAGGATAGTCCTCATTGAGATACATCAAATGGCTTTTAAATTTCTGAAATAGATTCAGGCGCTTTTGAGAAAACGTCGATGAAAGGTCTAATTTTGACAAATGCCAAAAAAACGATACCAATTTTTGCAAACTTTGACGAATTTTCAAAGTTAAACCAATTGTCGTAGGGCCGTAATATTTTAGTAAGATCTGGAAGACTATAGTATCTACCGTCAAAAAAATAATAATAAAAATCGTCGAAAATTTTTTTTTTAACACTTTATTACAAGAAAACGGCCCGGCCGATCTTTACCGGTTTTTGAATTTTCATAATCGGTTCAGAATTGCGGGATAAAACGTGCACAAAAATTTTTTCACTTTTCTGCTATTTATAAAGAAATGGCTCGGCAGATCGTCGCACAAAACTGACAAACGATAGTCCTCGTCGAGATACATTGAATGGCTTTTAAATTTTTGAAATCGGTCCAGCCGATTTACGGCAAAAATTCTGTTCACACACACACACACATTCTTTTTTCCAAATTTGGTCTTATTCGATTCAGAATAGCTTGAAACGTCGAGAAAATATAAAATTAGCGAATCGGATTTTTTTATGAAAACAAACTTCTCCTTCGGGAAGTTAATAATGCATGATTTTAAAATTTATATACAAACTAGTATATAAAAAACATCTTTGATAGATAACAATAAGATCAAATTAAAAATAGACATTTCAAGAAAGTTTTAAGAAAGAATGTGTAAATTGTAATTAATTTGCCTAATTAATTCACTAATATTTCATAATTATTCTCTATCTACTTCTAGCAAAAGTCCGACTCTGTCCTCCTAAGCCGCCGCCCACGCGTCCGACCCGGCGCGACCCGCGCTGTCCGGAATTCTCCGTATATCACCTCGCACACCTTAACGAGATCTAAGTGTCAACACTTCCAGGGTTATTCCGAGACACCAACGTCGTTTTCAGCATCGAATGCAAAATAGACCAGATTGCAAGTCACATTAAATGTCGCAATGATACGAACTCAAATATATGGACTTAACTATGATAATATAATCATGTCATCATGGTGTCATGATGAACTAGCAGAAACTAGTTTTGAGGGTGATCTTAAATTTTAACAGCTCGATATCAAGCAGTATGATATCAAATTTCAATTTAAAGTTATAGATCTCAAATATAATTTCAAGAGCAAATAGCCCTTCGTGGGCATTGCTGTAACATATAAGCAAACACCAACTAAAAATACTGAAAAATAATGCGCGTTCATTAGTAATATGATAACACTCGTGATGTACACATTTATTAGTGTCAACCATTATACACATTTATATAATGATAAATTATAAATTATATATTTATAATAGTATTAAAAATGTATAATATTTAAGGGAAAAACCTAGTGTAAAATTTTCAAATAATCAAATTTTAAATTTTTCCATATTTCGATAGGTTATACCTTTAAAATTAAAATACCAAAATTTTAAATCGATATCTTATCTCGTATATAGTATATAGTATAACGATCATTTTATCTTAAAACGCGTTTTTCTCGAAACAGCATTTTCCGAATTTGTTGCAGCGATTACTCAAAAACAAATAATCCGATCACTATCAATTTTTTTTACATGTTCTATATATAGTTCTCCGTAAAATAAAATATCGATTTTTTGATCGGATCAAAAATCGAATTTTGGCAGTCCAAAAACGACCAAAATTTTGGGTAAAATTCGATTTTATTTTTAAAACGCCATTTTGTCAATTTTTGATTTTTTTATCGTAGGTCATTTTACAGATAATATTACCTAGTTTAATGAGATTTTTTTTTTTAAATTTCATCCACGTAGAAGACCGGAATCACTGCAGCAGTGAAGGGCTTTTTTTCGCGCTGTCGGAGATCAACGATAACTTAAAAAATGTTTAATTTTTTTTCTTCAAAAAATTTTACAATGTATTCTTAAAACATGTGTAATTATATTCTTGAAATTTTGAAATGATTTATAAAGTATTTTTTCTAATATAAATTCCAAAAAATCATCTTTTTTAGGCGGTTACACTAGTTGTGCCCCTTAAAAACAATAATGTAATTAAAGTCATACTTCAAATATGACATGATCGGTTTGTCATTGTAATTAGCATTTAGGACTTGAACCTTCATTAGAGAAATGAAGTAATTGCTGATTAATAAATTCTATAGTATTCGTTCACACAGTGGATTATGTTAAATAACGCCTAAAGAAATATTGTTTTCACAATTTCACTCATCGTGTCATTGCGTTTGAAAAACTCTATGTAATTAAAGTTAACATACATTCATTGACTGCTTGTATTTTTTTTACTTTTTTGCTAGCAATATAACCTCATTCTTTGAACATATCTGTATATATTTATACAGAAACTAAGAATAATATAGAAATTATTTCAATAAACTTACATTTCTTACATGGCACAAATGTGTCATTTGTTTTATTATTTTCATTATAATTATTTACGGGGGACAGAGTAAAATATTCTTCTGATTCATGCATTTTTTTTATTAAATCAAGATTTGTACTACGATGTAACCTTAAAACCAAATGACATTCCAATCCCCTCCTTGATGTACGCCGGTGTGCATACAGCAAAAGATCTCTATTCACTCGACACGACGACTAATCACAATCGACCCGTATAGAAATGATTTCATCGAGAGCAAATGACGAACAGTTTGGGCGTAACTACCGTTGCATTTTTACAGATTTACTCCCTAGTCGTGTAATCGTAAAAAAGTTTTTTTACTTAAAAAAAAGTGACTGATAGCTGGATTGCCTCTTGAGCAAAATACTATGTTAAGACACCGATAGCTATTATTTGATAAATATATTTAATTATTATAAATTTGGTCAATATGTTTATCAGTGCTAATGACTTGAATTAGTAAAATTTTTTTTTGTATTCAACAATATATTTACAACTGTCCTACATAGACATTAAGTAAATCTTTTGGCAATTATATGTAAAAAATAACATCGATATATAAATAGTGAAAAATACACAGTTGCGTTTTTCCTTTATTAGAAGTAATATAATGTGACACGAGTAATTACAATCTAATTAAATCACTAAATATTTTTCTTTTAAGTCTTTGTGTTGTGTTTGTGGATAGCAGTGCGTAGGCCAACTCATTTGGGTGTTCTTCCAGTCTGTAATTAGTAAATAATTTCACAAAAATCGAATTTTCAGTTATCTTTTAATTTGTGTGGGTTGTATCCGGAATAACCTCCGGTGACCGATCCTGCTACGTGCAGATGCCCTAATGTTCTCCGCAAATTCTGAGTCGTGTCTCAGTCTCAGACTGACTAAGAGTTGAGTTGAGTCGAAGTCGAGTGTCTATTATTTATAATATTATATGAATATGTCTGTTGTATGCAAATGCGTCTTAACGTCTTACAGCCGAGTAAAGGTCGCTTTGGTGTCACGGGCGCGGCACCCACCTTCGAGTTCGAACCAAATAGACCAAAGGCTGATGATCGATGTTAAATTTTAATAATTTTCTCAAACTCTATTAATTTTTGCCGAGCAGCCAAAGATTTGTGAAACACATCACAAAATTTCATTGTTCAATTTTGTTAGTTGTTCAAGGTAGAGATCAGAATTAATCGGTTGGGTGGTAAGAGTTCAAAGTAGACAATTCAATTTAAGTTGTAAACAACTTAATAGCATTAAACTGAACAACCAAGGTGTTTTTAATTTTTGAGTGAAAAATCACAAAAACTAAAATCGGCAAACCAGTTTTGGCACTTTCAATCTCTCAAAAAACTCTTTTTTATTGCTTGATAGCTCAAATTGCCTACTATCCAATATAAAAAGTGTTTTATATCTAGACTACGTCAGTAAACCTAAAATAAGTGGTTTCAATAGTTTATCTATATGTACTAAAAAAAGAGTGCGCGTAAGGTTCACATGCGATTGAAGTAAAACTTATTTGCTACTGTATAAGATGGCATTTAAGTAAAAATAAATACATAATATAACAATTTTGAATAATGATTAATTATTAGTAATATGGTAACACTAACATATAATGTACACTTTCATTAGTATAAACCAATATACACATTTATATAATGATAAAATAGAAATGATATATTTATAATAGCATTATAAATGTGTATAATATTTAAAAACAACAATGTAATTAAAGTCAAACTTCAAATATGACATGATCGGTTTGTCATTGTAATTAGCATTTAGAAATGAACCTTCATTAGAGAAATGAAGTAATTGCTGATTTATAACTTAAATAATATTCGTTTACACAGTGGATTATGTTGATCAACGCCTTAACAAATATTGCTTTTGCAACTTCACTCATCATGTAATAAATGTGTTTGAAGAACTTCATCTAAATGAAATTAACATACATTCATTGACTGATGGTATTTTTTTTTCACTTTTTCGCTGGCGATAATATTATAGAGTAATATAATCTCATTCTTTGAACAGCTGTAATATCTGTTTTGCCTAAAAAATATTTTCCATTTCAATAACTTCAAAGATTTATAGAAACTACGAATAATATAAAAATTATTTCAATAAACTTATGTTTCATACACGGCGCAAATGTTGCATCTGTTTTATTATATTCATTATTATTATTTAGGGGGACAGGGTAAAATATTCTTCTGATTCAGGCATTTTTCATTAAATCAAGATTTAAACTACGATGTAACTTTAAAATGCTCATATATCAATGCAGATTTTCTTGTCTATATCGGTCGCATACAACGTTGATGCCGGTACGCAAACAACGACAGATCTCTATAGATAAGATATCATCGAGAGCGAATGACGAATAATTTGCACTCGACTCTTATCTACCGTAACGCACTTCCGTTGCATTTGTACGGATTTACACCCTAGTAGTGCCTAAAGAAGTATTACTCCAAAAAACTGCAATACCAAGGATATTTTTTAAAAGTAAATTAGGTGACCTGCTCTTTTCCTACTACTTGGTTTAGTTGAACTCTTTGTGAGATCATTCAGGTAGGCGATCGACTTGACTTGACTCACACATAAAATTTATGAGTACATACACATATGCATGTCCTTTTATAAGAATACACACTTCAAATGTCGTTCAGAATAATGCATAAATTCATAAGATGAATCATTTGCTCATAATAAAAAAAAGAAATCAGAACACCCTTGAAAGAAATTATAATTCTTTATGTAATATGCTATCTTCATAATTATAGTTCTTTATGTAATGAGCTATATTTCATAATTAATGTAGAATTTTTTTTCATAAAATTCACAATTTCATACATTGCTAAAAGTAATGAAATGAAATAATCAATCAAATCTGTGACATTCGACATATTTGTGAAATAGCTCCTCATTCTTGTAATTATTACTAGAAAATGAATATTATACTTGCAATACGTGTAAATATACAATTCTTTTGTAGTTAATCGCCATCGAACTACTTTTTTTAGTCATTTCTAGTAGAAGCCAAATATCCATCTCCTATATCAATATACCTCAAACAATTCATCATCCAGTCATAAAACGTATCATTTATCTGATTAATAAACTATCACTATAATTCTGTTTGATTTGTTCTCTGTTCATTGAATAAGTTATAAATCCTTTCCGGAAATGATTACATAATATTTTCAACACTCGAATGAATGAAATAATATATGAATACAATTTAAAAGTATTCTGATAATCAATCAAGCGCCATACGATCATATATTCTAATAAATCAGTCGGACGTCGAATTTGAATTTATGAAAGAAATTGTTTTCAATCGGTACGACGCCGATGATTTATTGAATGAAATCTATTGAGGAAATATTTTTTTGAAATAATTCTTTGGGGTTCGAAACGGATAATATTATAATAATTTAATTTGCAAATAATTTACATCTTTCTTTTGTTTGTCTACCTCATCTTTTACACATAATGGAGAAGATTTAAAGTAGTTTTCAATTATTGTGGAGGTATCTTCACAGCGACCATCTTCTCTTGTTAATGAATCGAATAGTATTACGAAGTAAAATTACATACACAGGGAGAATAATATCTTTTCAACCTCACTATAGACTGCAATTCATCCCGATTGTTAAATTCTCTTCGGCAATTTTCATCCAACAACAGACTTGAGTATTATTACAAAAGAAAAGAAGGGAAAAAGATGCACTCTCACATATCTTGTTCATTTTTGGTGTCAAATGATTCAGAATGACTTGAAACGTCGAAAATCGGATTTTGTGGCAATATTAGAAACTTCTCATTTGGGATGTTAAAAATGATTATTATTGATTTGAATTATTAACCAGTTAATTGTGGTGTTCTCATCAAACAGTTCGCACAGTTTTGTGTCGATATCAGATTAAAAATATGGGTTTATTTTGCAAAAATCAAAAATGTTATTACTGCTTTCTACTTTTTTGTTAACACAAGCACATACTCCATATTAAAGTAAATGTAAGAAAGTAGAAATTATTTTTAAAAAAATTCGACAAATACTTCTGATTTATAACTTCCCACACTATTCCATCGAAGGAATATTTACTTCTGCAAACCCTTGACTCCTATACTAAACTTTGTTAAAAGTGAGTCCCAAGTAACCATCATAAGACGTGTAAATAACAACAATAATGTAAAACATCCAAAATCCTCATATTTTGAGAACTATGTTGCATTCAAAAAAATAAACTTAAAATATTCATACACAAAATGAAAAATCCATCGTCCATCGACCATCGACCATTGATCTTCTTATCTAGTGGGTATCTTTTAGTTGCATGATAGGGCTATCGGCGCTTTGAGGCACACTTTGCCGGCCTCCGATTATCGTGTAAGAAGCAAAAGCTCGACCATTGTTATTCGGCCAACAATGACGATATTATTGATCATTTGTATTGAATACCACCGAAGAATCTAATATCAGCCTACGTACCTAGGATCGGAAAATGTTAGGTTGGTAAACTTTCCGCAGGAGAAGAAAATTTTTGTAATGATAAATGAGACTTCTTAAAAGCTCTGATCACTGTTGATGTTGAGCTTAGCTGCATTCGTCCATTTCATAATCAGTTAATAATGATATGTTTACCTCATGAATAAATTTACAAGACATTGATCCTCTGTGAGAAAGTAATATATATTTCTATCAGTGAATGATTCTAAAGCAACGACAAAACACATTCATTAAAGCGTCTCTAATATAATACTCAGGTCCACATAATGGCATTTTAACATCGGTCATAAACTATTCTTTAGAGAGTATAGCACTGCTCTATAGTCAAGAGTAATTCACTGAATTTATGATGATAATCAGAGAGTTTGGGAAACAGATTGATGGGACAATATTTTCAATTTTGAATGTGGCTGTGACATTTATTTAAAAAAACAAGCCTAATCTGCGATAACTATTAACCAGTTAACTGTAATTGACAAATATACTCGTCATGAAGTGAGAAAATTTTATGTATTGAGGAGTATATTTCAGAACAATGACCATTTGCTATTTAAATTGAGATTTTTGAAAAAAAAACAAATATTATATTCTGAAGTGTAAGAATATTTTGAAGCTATGACTGTATAAAATAAGTATGTAGTTGTATATATTTTATGTATATACAATATATATCAGGTATTAATTATATACTTTTCCACTTAATATACCACTAACAATGAGTAAACGTAAAAATATATATTATCTGGATAATTTTATTAACTTCCCGTAAGGTAAGTTATAGTAATGGGCCGAAAATTGAAAATAAATTTTTTTTTGTATATCTTCACGTTTCAGAGGTTTCTGAACATTTTTGCATACCTCAGAAAAAATGGATGTGTGCATGTGTGTGTTTTGTATGTCCGCATTTGTCCACGTTTTCGGGCGCACGGATCAATCGATTTGAATATTTTAAAAAGCATTCCATTTTTATTGAAAAGGAGATGTGCTGATTAGTTTCTGGCAAAGGCAGGTGCAGCCGCTACGGAATTACGGAGAAAAGATTGCAGAAAATAAAAATCGAGTTTTCGATAGAACGCAGCATCCGATTTGAACGATACAAAAATCATTCAATCTGTAATGATTGAGAGTAAAGGGGTTAGTTTTTAGCAAAGGCAGGTCCAGCCATTTCAAAGATTCAAAAAAACTTTCTGCTTATTTTAACAAAATAATTGCTTTTGGAAAATCATTTTATTGATTCAATTTTTTTCTATTTAATATTCTTCGAACATTTCGTTACGCTGCGGGAAGTCATTGCAATTTACCTTAAGGCACGATGCCATACACCACTAGTTTCAAATATATTTTTCTAATGTTAATATTTTTATTAAACGACAGTTACTTTTGAAAAATAATAAATTTTTATCGTTCAATTACTAATTTTAT
>NW_020539726.1:28661544-28703434 GCF_003426905.1 Ctenocephalides felis
ACCTTGTATAATATTTTTCGATAATCATGAAGTTCTATTATAGCTCTACAATTTACGTAGTATCACATCATATTTTAGTTTTCCATTTGTACTACTATTCTCAATTATCCGACTCTCCCCTAAGGCGGGCGTCACAATTTCAATTAAGCATGTGTATAATCCTTATTTTATTACACTCATAATTATATAAATAACTGCTATATCATTCATTCATATAAGATTATTCCGGGACTCAGGATTTTTAATTGGCGGAGATTGCAGATAATAAGCTTTTGCATGAAATCGAAACCTCAAAAAATTAAACGATAAACGCTCCGGTAATTCTCATACATAATGATCATATATTTATTACTGTTTGTAATTGGGACGTACATTTTGATATTTTATTTACGATGTATTCATATATTTACAGTTTTGTTAAATTTTTTCTACTTATTTGGACTTAAATCAATTGACAAAAATGAGAATAAAGCTCTTATTGCATTTATTGCAGAAGCAGGAATAATTAATGCATGACAATATAAAAAACTAGTATTAACGATATTAATTAATTGACTGGTGATATAATATAAAATTAATTATAATTCATGTAATATTAAGTTTCTTTGGTATGACCTATTCTGATAACAAGTTTATAGATTTTGCTATGAATATTTCCAGCACAATTGTTTTGTATTCTAAGTATTTGCATACTAAATAAAAAATAAAAAAGCAAATTAGGTGTCTTTGTTTTAGTATTTTTATACCTATAATATTATATATCAGTTATTTACATAAAATCTTCCAAAACTTTTGAAAAATCACAAAAAAATCATGAATATATCTTCATATTTTTAAATATTTCTTTTATTTTTTCTTTATTTTTCTTTTACCAGATTTAGATAACCAAGTTTTAGTAAAAAAAATGAATTTCTTACTATATCCGAATTTTTATTCATATTTGTACCTTATTAAAATTATGCACATATAATTTGTAACCCAAAAAGCATTTTTTGTTAGATAATATTTATTTTTATTTATTTATATTCATATCTCAAGGCTGGTATGAGAGATTATGATTATTTTAAGCTCAATTTCGTATTTTTTTAAAGCTATAATAAATATAGCTGCAAAAATACGTAGTTGAACCTCATTATAAAGCACAAATAAGATTACAATACAATCGGGTGTCATAGTAGAGGCGCTGAAGGAATTAAAAAAAAAATAAAAAAAACGAAATTAGAAAAGTAAATATGAATTTTAAAGATCCGCGGGTAAGGTCGACGGCCAATATCTCATTATCAAGTATATTATAGAATCTTTACTACTATTTTAAAGTAGAGGGCAAAAGATGTGTAACCAGTCATCGACTAAAATCAGGCGACATTGCTATCACAAAATAAATGACCACATAGGCATTTTTCAATTAAAGTATTTTTTTCGTTTTGAGCAGTGTTATTTAGTTTACGGTACATAAGTAAAATTTTTAAGTATAGCTTCATAAAACGTATTGTTATTTTTAGGTTTATAAAACCTCTAAAATATCTTACACGTGGTTGTGGTAAAAAGAACCAACTGAATCTTTACTCTGACACAAGTGTGAACAATAAGATAATAGTGGATAAAATTGTAAAATAAGTTAAAATAGCTGTCCGATTTTTGTCCCCAGGTGACAAATTTTTTAAAAAATTTAAAATTGTAAAATTATAATTTAGCTGAATATTGTATTTAATATGTCTAGATAGTTGTTCGTTTAATGTGTTATTTATTGTAATGTAGTTATTTTGGCTTTTGCAGAAGCTAAAAGTCAAATTGGACTTTTTTTATTTTTAATAAATCAAGATTTGTACTAACTTTAAAATCTAATGACATTCTGAACAACGTGTCTCTCGGTGACGTACGCACACGGGACACGACGACCAATCACAATAGACCCGTGTAGAAATGTATCACATCTATAGCCAATGGCAAATCATGTAATGAGCTTCCGTAGCATTTTTACTTTTACAAACAAAAAATTACTTCAAAAAACTGGGACAGGACTTACAACAACGTCAAAATCATAATGAAGATGTTTGTACTGATATTTCAGCATCCAAATCCTAATTTCACATTGAAGCCTAAATGCATTTTTCGGTCTGGGTCAACAAACATTTCCAATATATTTCCCAATTTTCAATATATTATTTTCGACCAGTAGCTCTGTATCTATTAAAATGACTTTCGAAATAGCAGCGACTTTATTTAGCGGGGTTAGAGATCGTCCCAGACGTATACATTGACTCGGGCAAAGAGCACTCGGGGTAAGAATCAAAAGGTCGCGTCGTGATTACATTTTCTATACAAAGGCAAACTAATATAAAATGCCGGTTATATATTACAATATTATGTGGAATGTGCGACAAATGTTTAGTGTTTGCTGTTAGACACGCTGCTAAACTATTCAACTATTCGGTCACATTCAAACCAAATGCCAAATGTTCCTACAACTAAATATGGTAGTGATAAAACGAGAGAGCAAAATGTAGGAAGACAGGCTTGGAGTAATAATAGATTTTGAATTACAAATATTTTATATTCGATTGTTGTAATATTTGTCGTGATATCAGGTTTATAATATTTTAGGAAATTAAAAAATATATGATTTTCTGAACGATAGGAACAGTGCGCACAGTTTGGTGTCGTCCGAAGTCAATAAGTAGAGTAATTTGCTCTGGTGAGACATGGGATGAAAATTAATATTCATTTAATTTTAATTTTAACATTATTTTATTATTAATTAATTATCGGTTAATTGTTATTACTAAATTTTAAATCTTCATTAACATAAGCATATATTACGTAATGTATTCAATTAGATATTATACTAAAAACGAATTAAAATCATTTATATACTATATCTACGTTTTTGATGAAAATAAGTTACTATATTTAAAATTAACAGTAGAAAATGTTATTTAAATAACTAAATGTTAATTCTAATTGATTGGATATATTATTTCCACATTTCGAGAAGTTCAAGCAACTTGCCTTAAGGTAAAATTCCACTTACAAGTTACACAGTCATGGTCTCAAAATATTCTAAACAACTTGACATTTCAATTTTTTTTTAAATTCCAATTTTATTAGCAAATGGTCACTGTTTTATAAACATGACAAATATATTCATCAAGACACAAAGTTCTGCAACTTCACCATGACGAGTATATTCGTCAATCACATTTAACTATAATAAGAGAGTTACAAGGCAAAATTTTAATTGTACGAACAACTTTTAAAAAATAATTATTTAATCTTGAAGATTTACAAAAATTTAAATTTTATTAGCAGATGATCATTGTTTTATACGCATGACGAATATACGCGTCAATACACAAAATTGTGCCACTTTTCCATGACGAGTATATTTAACTATGATAAAAGAGCAATAGAGCAGAATTTTAATTGCACTTTTAACTTTTAAAAAATAATTTTTTTAATCTTGAAGTTTGACAAAAAGTTGTGTCTAGTTTTAGAATGATATTACATTCATTATTTCAGGACTTAAATTTACCAATTCCAAAAAATGTAATATGAATATAATTTTTACAAATAATACTGTCACTGTTTTATAAAATATTGCAAAACCAAAATAGAGGTAACAATATTTTGTATTTATTGGTTCGTTAAGGTTACGTAAATAAATTAAACCGCTGTTTAATATATTAGAAATATAAAAATATAAAAAAAACTGATAATACAAATATAAAGAAAAAATATACATGAACATACATTTGCTAAATGAAATCAAATAATCCATATTTTAGTTACTTAGGTAAATAATCGATTTAATTGGTGACGACTTAGTAAATCTAGTGTTTTGAATAATTTAGCACTATTTTTCTTAAAAATAAAAATTCTTCTTCTTAAAATTTCAAAAAAAATTGTGATTGCAATTCAAATAAAAATCTTGTATGATTGATGTATTAAATAAAATATGGATACATTTAACTAATCCATTTAATTCGGAGCATTCTAGAAAATCTAGTAATTTGAATAGCTCAGCACCATCATTTTATATAATTTACAAAGTTTCAAAGAAAATTTTGTTTGCTGTTAAAATAAAAATATTCTACAATTATTGAAAAAATAAAATATAGATATACAACCAACCAGCCAATAATAAAATGCTTTAATTTTAGTGAATCCAATAATTTGAGCAAATTATTAACATATTTTTTCAATTCTTAATATTACAAAGAACGATTGCAAAAATATGATTAAATATTGATATCCAGTAAATCCAGTAATTTGAATAATTTGGCACAATATATTTTTTAAATTCTTGAAATGGCAAAGAAAATTTTGATTTGAGTTCAAATAAAAATTTTGTACAATTGTTGAATTATATAAAATATTGATATAATTAACTAATGCTACCGTTCCAGTAAATCCAGTATTTTGAATGGTTGGCACCATTTTTCCAATTATCAAATTCTTTTTAAGAAAGTTGGAATATAAAGCATAACATTTGCAATATAAGTATGTAAAATATTTAGAACTAAAAATATAGTAATTAATTTATTAAATAGTTATAAATTAATATCCCTTCCCATGTACCTGGTTTAATACAAATCATTCTTAATCAAACCTGACCTTTCAAATAAATCAATTTACCCGACGTGCGTAACAAAAACACTTCAATATATTTTAAATTCAAACATTCAAAAATAAATATTAAACTAACGACTCCATTAAAAACCAGTTTCATTTTTTGCTGCCTAGTAATTTTTTTATTGTTCATTATATTTAAACAAATAATGCACTATCACCTTTTGGAAATATCCACGGTAAAAACTGTGAGGTGGAACCACTTACGTAAGTGTCTGATCTGTCGATTTAATTGTAAGCCATTAATAAAAAATAATATAATGGTATTAAAAAATTGATGGATTTAAACCGAATAGAATAAAACACATGACAAATTTTCATGAAATGCAAACATTAGACAAAAGATAGGTTTCAAGAGTTGTGCTCTATTAATTTTGCAAAATGCAACTTGCTAGTTCTCTATAATCATATTTTTCTAAGTTTGTAAAATTAAGATAAGTGAATTTATTTGTACATTATAGAAATTGCTAAAAATGTTTATTATTTACTAATGAAACGAAAGGAAAATAAAATTTCATTTATACATTACCCAACAGTAGCCACAACAGGAATGATTATCAAATGCCAATTGTTTGCGAATATTATAATAATTCATGTAATTTTAATGTCAGCATTCTGTCTTTTATTATAATTATCAACAATAATTTGACAGCTTTACGAGAGGAATTAAAAAGTCATTTGACCTTTGTACATCGGTATTTAGTGGCATTTTTTCCATCTTTTGCGCGGAGTTCGACTCTCTCATTATCCGAATGTGACCCGCCGAAGGTCGATGGAGAAAAAATACATTAGTATTTGGACAGTGGCGTCCGAAATGAGATACATGGTAAAAAATATAAATGACGAATGAAGTGTAAACTTGTTGTTCACGGCATTGTGCCTTAGAGAGTATCCATTAATTATGTGATCGATTTTTTAAAAGAATTTTTGGACCTCTCGTCACCCTTGGTGATGCTCAAAATTACCTCCTCTCCTCCACCAAACACCACGTGTATTTTTAGTTACAAGGAAAAATTGTAAAATATTTGATTTTTTTTTTTGAAAATGTTTGGATTTTTTTAAAAAAAATCCTGTTAAAAAATAAATTCACGTGATATTTTACTATATCCCTCCCATTCATATCGTGATATTTCGTGATTTTTTCACCCTAAAAACCTCATGAGTTTAAGGCAACTTTCCGTACCAAAAAACCAAAAACAATTACTTTAAATATTTTTAAATCAATAATATAAATACTGTAAATTCCATCATACGTATTTTATAGATCTAATATATAAGTGCTCGTATTTGGGCGACGACTTTTATCTATCTTTTAAAAAAAATGACACATATATAAACAAAACTTAATCGGAATGTATCTTACTCGGAGTGCTTCCGTGGACCTTATCTCATATTTCTGAATTTCATTTTATGAAGAATTTGAAAATAAATTGCAAAGGTAAAATTATTTATTTCAACTATATAGAGGAACTTTAGAAATGTAAAAAACTTAAATTTTTGACAAAACTGTATACCTTTGAAAATTTTATTAAAATCCGATGTTTATTTTTGTTTTTTTTTTTTAATTTTTCTTTAGTTTTAAAAATCTTAATTTTTTTTGATAATTGTAAAACCTTTCGAAAACTTGAAATCAAACCACTTTTTTATTTTGGAAATTTTGTACTATTTTCAAAATTTTAATAAAATTCGATATTTCCAAATCAGTTACTCAATGTCTATCTATAGAAGATTGTAATTATTATATATGTAAATAAAAAAAAGGTATTTTATTGAAAATATCCGATATTTATAACACAACCGAGATATGCAGTATTTATAATGTTTTTATATGACAAATCTATACATGACGAAATGGTAAATGTAATCTAACACTTTTATTATCACGTTTCTCTATTTTTTACCAAATATAAATTACTGTAAGGATTATATATTATATAAATATAAATCAGTAATTGAAACCGCAAAATCTAGTACCACAATTTATTTAATTAAAACTCAGGAAAACCACAGTTTGACCTACGTATATGTATTTTATAACCGATGACTGTTATCTTCCATCTAGACGACAATTACGAGTTTCGGGAACAACACAACTTGCTTCAAAACATCAAATTATCACAATAAAAAGTACAGTCATTATTACAATATCATCACCAAACTGATTTTTGTAAAAGATATGATACTTTTAACCTATTATCAGCGACTCGTTTGATTAAAAAATTGATGAAATGTTTGACCGATTATAAAGATTCACCGACATTAGTATATTTACTTTACGGTAATTGAAATAATTTGATAACATCTTTATAAATAGGCAATGTGAGTAGAATGGATTAATGACTCTGATTTTAATCAGTTTTATATATAAACTAGTGGTGCATGGCATCGTGCCTTAAGGCAAATTGCTGGAACTTTCCGTACCGTTAACTATTCCTTAATATTTATGATGATGACTCGCCTTTAAATAGATGAATTAAATAAATATATTTGGCATTTAGTTTTATATGTATTCTTAATATTTGTCATCAAGGTATGATAGCAAGAGGAGGCGGTTGCCGAGCCTCAAGAGAGACATTGTTCTTGCCGCATCTACATGCTAAGACAGATTGATGGGCGGATGTCGTCGACATGTAACAAAAACGTTTTATATTCTAAAGTAATGTAATGAGTGCCTTTGACATTTATTAAAAGTATTATAAAATATTATTTGTTAATATATCATAACTTTGATAATGCTCAGTATTTTAAAGCATGGTGAAGCTACGTTTTGTTTTATCAGCGTTATAGTTATTAAATTAATCTGCAAGTTTCGTGAAATTGTTCTTGGTTACTCTATCTAATGTAAAAAATGTTCTAATTTTTAAATTTGCATCATTAGTTAGAATTTAGCACTTGATAAATGTATATGAGGTAAAGCAGGACTTAAAAATCCACGGGTAAAATGGTCCACCACTATTATTTCAAAAACAAGTAAAGTATGGTATTGTTGTAAGATACTATTTTAAAGTAGAGAGCAAAACGTGTGGAACCACCACCCATCGTTATAAATCGCGAGACATCTCTATCATGAGGTAAACGGCCACTTTGTTAATTTTTTAACAAAATTATTTTATCCGTTGTTAGTCTTTTTCGTTTTGAGCAGTATTATTTAGTTCACAATACTTAAATATGATTTTTTTAATGCACGTTACTTAAATGTTCTATATAGTTATTTTTAAGCTAGATCCAACAGCTTTTTATATAAACTCTAAAATAGCTTAAGATGTGGCTGGAGTAAAAAGTTAATATTGCTTACATCTTTACACTGATAAGATGCAAACAACGAAAAAATAGTAAATAATAAATAAAATAAATTAAAAAGGCAATTATAGAAGATATAGATTATATTAATAGTTAGTAACTCTAATGATGAATCTGTTCCATTCGAAGGTAGTAAAGAGTGTGATTTTTGTTAAAAAAAAGTGTTCGTAAATATTTATTTGTCATTTTGTCATGATATATGTATTTGAAATAAGAGTTATATTTATCTTTTTAGTAATGATTGTATTTTAAGAAAGAATGACTCTAGTTATAGTAAATTCATAAACATACCAAACATTATTTAAAACAATAGAAAGAGATGGTGAGATGTTTTGTTTAATATGTATAACAGTTTATATTTAGATTATAAATTTTAGATTATAATTTTGATGTTCAGCCTACACACTACAGTTATTATACCGTAAAACCTCTTTTAAAAAAAAACTGGATCTTTTCAAGCCTTGAATATCTCTTATGATTTTCAAGCCTTGGATATCTATGGGGTGAAAAAGACCAAGTGACAATTTTTGAAAAATTAGATAGCTTTTTGTTTAAAATGTGTTAGTCTTAATATAGTAGGTACGTTTTTTACAGTATAATAGCTAAAAGTCCTTTGTAATTTATGAACATTGAACCGTTGTTCACAATCCTACACTAACACATTAGCTTTATCATTCTAAAAATTACTCCGCAAGTTGAATATCATAATTCTTAGTTTTTATTACTTCCAATAAATATAAATAAAAATTGTACTATAATATTTTTGTATTTGCGTATTAAGTCTCTCCTTCGATAGCTCAGGTTATTAGGTTATAATTTAAAACTTGTGGACTATATGATTTGTTGGTAAAATTTATGTATTAAGATCTCATTACACTAATGATTTGTCACTAAGTTCTAATTGAAAAAAATATATTTATTGATTATTTGATACATATGTTGTTACGCGGACTTTTGTTTTAGAAGTGAGAAAAATAAGTCTGATCTAAATCCGCTACCCCTTCTACAAGATAGCAACCATCCCGAGTAAAAGCTCAATGTCATGAAGATTGCCACCTTCATGGCCAATATGATAAAATGGAAATACGTCTAAATAATTTTATTCACATCTTTAGTTAAAATAGATACATGACAGATTGCTAACAAATTTATATATAATCAATTTGAATATCAAAGGTCTTCATATTATTTAAAATGTTAAAAAACTAGAATATATATTAAATCGTTATACATATTACATACCCATTAAAAATATTAAAATAATGCATGATTTTAAAACTTTCATACAAAATAGTATATAAAAAGCACTTTTGATAGATAACGATAAGATCAATTGATTGATTGTTATTCACATCTTTAGTTAAAATAGTTACATGACAGATTGCTAACCAATTTATATATAATCATTTTGAAAAGGTCTTGATATTATTGAAAACGTTAAAAAACTAGAGTATATATTAATCGTTATACAAATTACATACCCATTAAAAATAATAAATGAATGCACGGTTTTGAAAAAATTATATACAAAATAGTATATAAAAAGCATCTTTGGTAGATAAAGACAAGATCACTCGATATCCTGCAAAGATTGACATTTATCTTAATACAATTCACATAATTATATTACTGTACAAAGCTGATTGGCGTATAAATAAATAAATAATTTCGAAGAAGAATATATAAAATTGTAATTACTTTGCCTAATTCATACATTAATATTTCATAATAATTCTCTATCTACTTCTAGCAAAAGTTCGTCTCTGTCCTCCTAAGCCGCCGCCCACGCGTCCGACCCGGCGCGACCCGCGCTGTCCGGAATTCTCTGTATATCACCTCGCACACCTTAACGAGATCTAAGTGTCAACACTTCCAGGGTTATTCCGAGACACCAACGTCGTTTGCAGCATCGAAATCGAATGCAAAATAGACCAGATTGCAAGTCACATTAAATGTCGAATTGAAATCTATGGATTTAACTATGATAATATAATCTTGACATAGTGTAATGGTTAAGAACGTGAAGTGGCAAAAACTAGTTTTGGGCTTGATCTTAAACTTGGTCAGCTCGATATCAAGCAGTATAATCAATTTCAATTCAAGTTATAGATTTCAAATCTATATCTATAATCATTTATTATCTGTGACAATCTCAATTGTAATTAAACGGTAATTAAACATTCGAGAAATGAAAATAATCAATAATCAATGAAAATTACTAAATTATTAATTACATTTTTTTTCAAATATTTTCAAACAAAGTAAAAAGTAAATTTATAAGTGCTCACAAACAACTTATGTGTATGTTTACAAGAAATTTTTATATTTTTTATACGCAAAATATCGAAATATTCTAAAATTTTTGTAAAAAATTGATTTTTTAATAAATCTTGATATTTTTTGAACATTTCAAAATTTAGATTTTTTTGAAAATGATAAAAAATTTCGAAAATTAAAATTTTTCAAAACTTCAATTTTTTTTGAAAATTTGGATTTTTTGAAAAACTTTTAAAATGACTAAATTACCATTTTTGGACTTTTTATCCCATATCTTCAAAACGGCTAGACTTGCCTTTGCCAAAAACTGATCGGCATGTCTCCTTATCAATACGAATCGAATGTTTTTTGAATTATCCAAATCGGTTGAAAGGTGTTCGCGAAATCGTCGACAAAAATTTGTATCCGCACACACACACACGCACATACATACTTTTCTCTAAGGTATGCCAAAATGTTCAGAAACTGAACTGAAACTGAAACGTAAAGATATATAAAAAATTTTCATTTTCGATTTTTTTGCAATTACTATAATATACCCTAAGGAAAAGTTAAAAAAAAAAGTGCTTTATCGCTGAGTTGCCTCTCGAGAAAAATACTAGCTTAGGATGTCTGATAAGTATTACTCTTATTACTCTTTTGTGATAAATATTATTAATTTATTTCACTTATTTCACTTACATATTTCCACAAGCCAACTACAGCAAAAATTGAAAATAATTTGACTAATATATATAACTGACATTTGTTCTCAATTTGGATATTCCAATTCTCGACATATTCCATTGGGCAAATGCTTGTGAAAACCTTTTTATAATAACCTTTTTTCAACGATGAAAATCAAGGAAACTCTGATAACAGTATTTTGTTTGTAGTAAAGACATCTTGAGCTGATAATAAAGCAGTCTTCAGAACTGGCGAAGAAATGATTACTGTGCCATGGTGACACTTGCAGGAAATTTCAATGTGAAATTTTCTTTATCTGTTATGTGTAAAGTCTGCTTGATGCAATAATAAATAATTTAAAAGGCAAACTGTTGCACAAAAATACGACAGCAGTTCTCAATTCTTGAGACTCATTATCTCTAAAGTAACGTGGATTAAATCAATATTTTCATCAGTGCTTACGGCTTGAATTAGTAAATAATTTAACAAAAATATATTTTGAACTGAACTATGTTTTAATCTGTGTGGGCTGTATCCGGAATAACCTCCGGTGACCGATCGTCTACGTGCAGATGCCCTAATGTTCTCCGCAAATTCTGAGTCGTGTCTCAGTCTCGGACTGACTAAGAGTTGAGTTGAGTCGAAGTCGAGTGTCTATTATTTATAATATTATATGAATATGTCTGTTGTATGCAAATGCGTCTTAACGTCTTACAGCCGAGTAAAGGTCGCTTTGGTGTCACGGGCGCGGCACCCACCTTCGAGTTCGAACCAAATAGACCAAAGGCTGATGATCAATGTTAAAATTTAATAATTTTCTTAAACTCTATTAATTTTTGCCATGTCAAGGATTTGTGATGTCATTGATGAGACATATCACAAGATTTGTCAATCTTTTCTGCAATTTCATTGTTCAATTTTGTTAGTTGTTTGAGGTAGAGATCAGAAGTAATCTTTCTGTTGGGTGGTAAGAGTTCAAAGTAGACAATTCAGTTTTAGTTGTTGAAGGACCAAAGTGTTTTTAATTTTTAGTGAAAAATCACTAAAATCGGCAAACCAGTTTTGACACTTTAAATCTCTCAGAAAACTCTTTTTTACTGCTTGACAGCTGAATTATCTACTATCCAATAAATAAGTGTTTATATCTAGACTACGTCAGCGAATCTAAAATAAGTGATTTTAATAGTTAATCTATTTGTACTACAAAAAAATTGTGATACAAAGGATATGTTTTAAAAAGTAAATTAGGTGACCTGCTCTTTTCCTACTACTTGATTTAGTTGAACTCTTTGTGAGATCATTCAGGTAGGCGATCGACTTGACTTGACTCACACATAAAATTTATGAGTACATACACATATGCATGTCCTCACTTCAAATGTCGTTCAGAATAATGCATAAATTCATAAGATGAATCATTTGCTCATAATAAAAAAAATGAAATCAGAACACCCTTGGAAGAAATCATAATTCTTTTACTTCATAATCATAGTACTTTGTGCAATATTCTATCTTCTTCATAATTAATGCATTTTTTTTCTTGAAATTAATAATTTCAAATCAAATAATCAATCAAAACCGTGAAATTCGACATATTTGTGCAATAGTTCCTCATTATTAACTTTCCGTAGGGTAAGTTATTGTAATGGGCCGAAAATCGGAATTGAAAATTTTTACATTTCTCGACGTTTTGAAGGTTTGATTGGGAGAAGTGGTTATTAGTTTTTCGCAAAGGCAGGCCCAGCTATTTCAAAGATACGGAGCTAAATGTACAAAAAATAGCAGTTTTTGAGAGAACTAAGCGTCCGATTCAATTGATTCAAAGAACTTTCTGCTTGTCTTAACAAAATAATTGATTTTGGAAAAAAAAATTGTAACCATTTTTTTTTTAAATTTTTTGTATATCGAAAATAATTCAGATTTTGTTTTTGATTCTAACTATAGTTCTAATATACTTTAAATAAATAATTTCAACTCTACAATTCAGTTTATATAATTCTTATAAACATTAGACAATGTTACAATATTAATAATAATCTATTTGAAAACATTCAGTATTCCTCGAACATTTCGTTACGGTACGGGAAGTTTCAGCAATTTGCCTTAAGGCACGATGCCACCCACCCCACTAGTTGTAATTATTACTGGAAAGTGAATGTGATATATAACTGAATAAAATGATACTTGCAATAAGTGTAAATAGACAATTCTTTTGTAGTATCGCCATTGAACTATTTTTTTTAGTCATTTTTAGTAGAAGACAACTATCTATTTTCTATATCAATGTACCTCAAATAATTCATCATCCAGCCATGAAATGTATCATTTATCTGATTAATAAACTATCACTATAATTCTGTTTGATTTGTTCTCTGTTCATTGAATAAGTTATAAATCCTTTCCGGAAATGATTACATAATATTTTCAACACTCGAATGAATGAAATAATATATGAATACGATTTAAAAGTATTCGGATAATCAATCAAGCGCCATACGATCATATATTCTAATAAATCAGTCGGACGTCGAATTTGAATTTATGAAAGAAATTGTTTTCAATCGGTACGACGCCGATGATTTATTGAATGAGAAAATATTTTCTTGAAATAATTCTTTCGGGTTCGAAACGGATAATATTGTAATAATTTAATTTAATAAATTTTGGAATCAGAATTTACATCTTTCATTTTTCTACCTCATTTTTTGAACATAACGAAGAATATTTAAAGTAGTTTTCAATTATTGTGGAGGTATTTTGTCAGCGACCATCTCCTCTTCTTAATGAATCAAATAATATTGCAAAGTAAAATTGCATACACAGGGAGAATAATATCTTTTCAACATAATTCTAGACTGAAATTCCTCTCGATTTTAAAATTCTCTTCGGCAATTTTCATCCAACAATAGACTTACTTAAGTATTACAAAAGGAAAGACGAGTATGGAGAGGAGGAAAATATTCATGCATGTTTGAGAATAAACACATACAAATTTTTCCAATGTTGGTGTCAAAAAATAAGAATTTCTAATGATTAATTTATGTCAATTATTAATATCAACGATATTACAAATTTATGGGTCGATTCTGCCACATAACAGACTAAAGTTATAACAAGGCCATGCTATGAAGAACTTTACGTACTAAATTTGACAAAATCCGGACAAATTTCTCAGATCGCAAGATAGAAAACATAACCTAGAAATCTCACAAATATCAAAAAAACAATTTTAGGTAACAGGGTCTTTCTGATCCAACTTCATACCATACAATTGACGTTGCAGTTTATGTGTAGAACGCCTGAATGCACAGCAAATACATGACATTTTGACAGTAATCAGTATGATTCAGTAGCATAATGTATGCAAGTTGAAGGGTAACATGGCCTTGCCATAACATTGGTCTGTTGTGCGGCAGAATCGGCCCTTATATTCAACAAACAATTGAAAATATTAAGTGAATCAACATTTCGAATAAAATAATAATAATATATTGAAAATGCAAATATTTATCCAAGCCCAACAAAATTTCTTTAGCAACTATTACAACAATTTCCGGGTACGTATAAAAACAAATCGCCTTTGACAGAGGTCAGAATATACTGTCCGGACAAAAACACTAACTGACAATGTGTGCCCACGCTTTGAAATTTTTGCACGTCCGATTCTTGAATCTTGATTCTTGATTGTCGATTATCGATTATCGATATTGACAAATGCCTCGTGTGTATCCTTCACACTCGGCCGACACTTCAAGTGCGCATACTTCACCCTAACCTGTGACCCGGAGCTGACCGCAGGTAAATTACCTGGATACAGGTGAAACGTACCGGCTCAAGATAATTTCGCAATGAGGAACTTTTGTGGAATTATTAACTGTGATTGACGAATATAATCGTCATGGAGAAGTGGCAGAATTTTGTGTATTGTGTATTGAAATTGAAGATTTAAAAAAAAACGTAGTTGTAAGTAGCATTATACCTTAAGGCAAGTTGCACGAACTTCCCAATTTGTAGCTATTTACCTACTGATTTTTTCAATCATTTACAATATTTCACCAAGTTCTTCAGAAGAGATTTGAACTGCAGATAGTATTTTATTAGATCTAAAATTATACATATTGTGTAAATTGAAGAAGATCATCATGAACCCGTGCTGATATAGCCTTGCCTTGTCTCCTCTCGGTCCGTCCGCGTTTGGAAAAAACATAAAGCAAAGCAATAGAAGTCGAGAGAGCGTTTAGAATGCAACATCTTGATTACAACGCCAATAAAAACGTCTTGTACGGCCGTGTTAGCTGTTACCCGACATAAAAAATACACTTAATACAGATTTAATTAACATATTATACGCGTGCAGGCACTATATTATATTGTATGTGCACCGACAGATCTCACTATTAGACTAAGAGCCGGGAGAACCGAGGGTCAAACAACATCTGAAATGCCCCAAATGTCGTAGAGAGAGCCAGTTTCATTAATATTTTTATATACAATTTATAATTATTCATTTCATATTCAGGTTTAATCAAATACAAAATATTCAAAATTTATTTGAATTTTTTGTGGACTTCATGAAGAATTATTTATTAAATATTGCCAGAATTTTATTAATTTATTTGAGTTCTAGTAATGTGTACAAATGTGGATCATTTATTACTACTTATATTTACTTACAAGTGAAATAGAATAAAATCAGTAATATATATTGACACAATATTAAAAAAGTTTTTAAATTAATATAAGTTCAAAAAAAAAAATTATAAATATTAGAATAATATAATTAAAATATAGTTATCTAGATAATATATAATTTTACTTCGCAGACTACTCATTACAAATATATTATTAGACATAATTATGCATATGATACCTATGTTATCAGTTTATTTAATTACTCTTATATTAAACTGAAGTTCAATAATTCTTTTATAAATACTAGATCAAATATCTTATCACCAAAATTATGTGTATGATTACCTATATTATCAGTTCATTCAATAGCTTATTATTTGACAAATATTGTCATTTTGTGAGTTAAAAACTAATTGTGACCTTTTTGGATAAATAAATATTAACAATATTCAATTAATAAACTATATTATTACGATTAAACTGCACTTACTTTATGATTTCATGCAACAAAATTTGTATGAAATTTGTGAAATTTGCGAAAAAAATCAAACATAAAAATTGTTGCATATTTTTACGTTTCAATGCATTCTAAATATTTTGAAAAGCAATGGAAAAATTAATGTGTGTGCTTGTGTATGTGTGTGTGGATACAATTGCTGGTCCACCATTTCGGGAATACGGATCAACCGATTCAAATAATTCAAAAAACTTTCGATTCCTATTGATGAGGAGATGTGCTGATTATTTTTTGCAAAATTATCGAAAATGGAGCAAACAGTACAAAAAATGCCAATTTAGTTTTTGATAAAAAGGAGCTTACGATTTAAATAACTCAAAAAATATTTCACTCGTTTTAACGGGATGAATAATTAATTTATGGGGAGGCAGGTCTAGCGGTTTCCGATATCCTATAAAAAAGTTTTTAAAAAAATGCCATTTGGCGGTCGAAAATGATCACTAGACATATGCATATCAAATTATCAGATACTCTATAGAGACTTCAATAATAAATACAAATTTTGTTTACATTTCTATGTGTTTTGTATCAAGATTTATATCGCACTCGATCGCGTGGAAAAAAAACTTTTATAAAAAAATGCAACGTAATCATAAAAACCTATTTTTTCAAAATATCAATTTTTTGCTTAAATTACGATACGGGAGGTTCCAGCAATTTGCCTTAAGGACGATGCCATGCACCACATGATAAAATTTTCGCCTTAACTCCAAAAGCAGAAGCGAACTAAACAAAAATGTTTCCTATATATTTCCAATTAAAACTATCATTCTATCAATCTTTTTCCCAAACTCTCTGATTATCATCATAAATTCAGTGAATTACTCTTGACTATAGAGCAGTGCTATTCTCTCTAAAGAATAGTTTATGACCGATGTTAAAATGCCATTATGTGGACCTGAGTATTATATTAGAGACGCTTTAATGAATGTGTTTTGTCGTTGCTGTAGAATCATTCACTGATAGAAATATATATATTACGTTCTCACAGAGGATGAATGTCTTGTAAATTTATTCATGAGGTAAACATATCATTATGAACTTATTATGAAATGGACGAATGCAGCTAAGCTCAACATCAACAGTGATCATCAGAGCTTTTCAGAAGTCTCAATTATTATTACAAAAAATTTCTTCCCCTTCGGAAAGTTTTTAAACCTAACATTGCCCATTGCAAGTACTGTACCTTCCTATCGATCCAAGGTACGTAGGCTGATATTAGATTCTTCGGTGGTATTCAATACAAATGATCAGTAATATCGTCATTGTTGGGCCCGAATAACAATGGTCGAGCTTTTGCTTCTTACACGATAATCGGAGGCCGGCAAAGTGTGCCTCAAAGCGCCGATAGCCCTATCATGCAACTAAAAGATACCCACTAGATAAGAAGATCAATGGTCGATGGGCGATGGACGATGGATTTTTCATTTTGCGTATGAATATTTTAAGTTTACTTTTTTTAATGCAGTCAAGGAGTTCTCAAAATATGAATCGCTTGAAATGTTCCAAAACTTCTACATTTTAAAATCGACAATTGAAAATTTTTGCATATCTTTACATTTTAGGGGTTTCTGAACATTTACATACCTTACCTTACCTAAAAAATACCTTAAAAAATTGATGTATCCTTGTGTGTGTATGAGTGTGTATATATGTATGTATGTATGTATGTATGTATGTATGTGTGGATACAAGTTTTCATCCCCAGACAACATTCGAATCCTTTTAATGCGGATGCGTACTGATTAGTTTTTGGCAAAGGCTGGTCCAGCTATTTCGAAGATATTGGGCAAAAAGTGCAAAAAATGCCAATTCAATTTTTGAGAAAATGAAGCGCCCGAATAGAGTGATACAAAATACATTGACAAAATGAAGAATTGAATAGGGAAGAAAGGTCGAGCAGTTCCGGAGATGCAGAAAAAATTGTTTAAAAAAACGGCGGTCAAAAATGATCAGTAGGCATATGTACATCAAATTATCAGATATTTTATAGAGATTTCAGTAATAAGTACAATTTTTGTTTGCTATCCTTTGGGTTTCGTACAATTTTTTTTTTAATTTTGAAGTTTACTTATCTAGTTCAAACAAATTCTCCATATTTTCGAAACGGCGGCTAAAAATTAAAAAAACTACCATTTGGCAGTCAAAAATTATCATTAGGCATATGTACATCAAATGATCAGATATTTCATAGAGACTTTTATTAAAGTACAATTTTGCTTGCTATTCTTTGGGTTTGATACAGTTTTTTTAAGTTTGAAGTTGACTTATGTAGTTCAAACAAATGTCCTCAACATTTTTGACAATATGGAGCAACCGACTTAAATAAGTGTCAATTATTTCAAAAAAATTCAATGCTTTCAAAATTTTTAAAAGTTCTCAAAAATATTTAATTTTTTCAAAATTATCAAATTTGTTTGATGCATTTGAAATTTTCAAATTACGGCACAGAAAGTTCCAACAATTTTAGTTAATTTTTATTAAGACCTTTTATGACAATTGATTGGAAAAAATTTTTAACCAAAGTTGGTTGCAAATGGTGAATATATTGTAATATTTTCACTTCCATATTTAATTTCTATATTTTATGTTCAATATTTGACATACTTCTTTATCTTGTGCAACAATACCCAAAGAATATTTTTATTGGAAAACAAATTTCTTGAATAATGTTTACTGGAAACATGTATGGTTACTGCTTGATACAAAGGGCAGGACTTGACCTATGAATGTATTCATTAAAGGAAATGATTTTTAAATGAGTCTTGTGCATTCACAAAAATTGCATTTGTAATTAATTTAATAATCCAGTTCTCCAAAATAGAAACACACAATTAGTTCGCCTAATTCAGTTTCAGTTTGCCTCCAATAATAGCAACTAAAGCAGTTTTTCAGGTCCAAATAATATTGCTCCAACCTCTAATCTCCCCTATATCAGGCTGAATCGAAAGACATCACCGATTAAACTTTTAGTCTAAACTTGCTAAACATGTTTCCTGCATGTCATTTTGTAGGAAAAAATAACTGGCGTCTTTAGTTGTTTGTGGTTTGAATATTAGAAGGCAGCGATTCTCAATGTCCTACATAGAAAATTGCAAAGGATTATAAACAAAAACAAAATTTTCCTCCAAATAATGGGAAATAAAATGGATTAATTTATTCATTTTGCACTCCTTTTGCAATCTAAAATGATTCCTAGGCGGGATTATCTTTAAAAAAGTTATTCTTTTCATTGACTGCTCAGTGAACAGAATTTTCTATAAAGGCGATTCATAGCAATGATTGCATTCTATCAATACAAATACAATAATAATAAACGTCATAATAAATATCACATGATTTATTATCTTGGCCCTTAGTGAAAGGGCTCAACTTATCTTTTTATGTATTTTATGTATTTTAAACTGAAGTTACTTTCGAAGAGACTTCTGGTTTGAGCCGTTAGAAGCGTCAAGATAAATTTTCATATAAATAAGTTCCGTTTTAGAAGACAATATAATATTTCACTTAAATTGCAAAAGAATAGAAGATATTTACTTGCATCTTAAAATATTTACATAAATCGGTACCTGTTTGAGATTATGTGACTGGGAGATTTATTATTTACTATCAATCGTTCAATGTTTATTCAGCGTCTTCTTGGAAAATATAAACGTTATTGACTCGACAGTAATTGTCGGCGAGCTGATAAATAAAATTTGTAAAAAAAATAATTGAAACTGGCATTTTGCATTAATGTAAGTTGCATGAACTTCCTTAGAAATGTGTTATAATTGACTTTGGATCAATCGAATATGAGATTTAGATATTTAGATAAAATTTTCAACTGCACGATTATATCATGTACGTAGTTTCTGATATTTAATGATTTAAATTAATGGTAACATTTTTTTTGCACAACTAGAGAAGTTTTTGGACTTATTTTTTTGCTGATTCCAAAAAAATCCATTTTCAATTTGTGGTATTCAAGCTTTTGACTATCACAACACAAAAAAATCTTGGCACAAATTTTAACTTCATTTTTTTCAAAACTTTGATAATTTTTCAAAGTTAAACTGGTTTTTACCACCATGATATCTATCACCATGAAAAAATTCATCGAGAAACATTTTTACACAGTTAATCACAAAGAAACGACTTGGCAGATCTTTGTTCAAAGCTAATCAGCACGATTCCCAAATAATAGCTTTCGAATAGTTTCTGAATTTTTAAAATCAAGCCAGAATTTTTAGCTAAAACGTGGACGAAAATTTTTCACTATTCTCGTAATAACTACGAAACGGCTCGGCCGATCGTCACAAAAATTTGAGAAACGATAGTCCTCATCGAGATACATCGAGTGGCTTTTAAATTTTTAAAATTGGTCAGGCGTTTTTGATAAAACGTCGATGAAAGGTCTAATTATGGCAAACACCAAAAAACGTCACAAAATTTGCAAACATTGACGATTTTTTTAAATTTTAACGACTTATCGTAGAGCCGTAATATTTTAGTACGATCTAGAAGACCATGATATCTATAATCAAAAAAAAAATCATAAAAATCCGCGAAATAAATTTTCAACAGTTAATTATAAGAATTTGTGCCATCGTATTTTCACCAAAAACTAATCAGGTCGATTCCCAAATAATATCTTTCGAACAGTTTTTGAAGTTTTAAAATCGATTTAAGGCAAAATTTATAGTGCAGGTAAAGAAACATCCCTACATATTTAATACTACAGAGATTATAATTTCTAAACTTTACAATTTAAAATCTTTTTTAAAATTTGGTGTGCGAGTATTTTTAAGATTCTCCTGTTACATCAATAAATCGAACAGTCAAAAAATTTTTTTTTATCATGGCAATCTGTACAATGTATATTAGACTAAAATTTTTGACAATTATGGAAAATGGCATGTGAAGGATAACTATCCACTGATAGATCCTTTTTATCACAATATATTAATTTTTTAATTAATTAAAAAAAATAGTTCTAAATTTTCCAGAAAACATAAGTACTTGTCTTTGAAATAGAGACTTTTTTGAATGACATATCAATATGACGAAGATGTACTGCAAACGGTGCGACCTGTAAAGCTCTCCAAAAAAACGAAGTCATATTTCACAAAGCTCTTATACAAGCATTAGCCCAGAATGAGCTTGATTTAACAAAGAACTCAAAACTTTATTAGAAACTTCATAAATTTCAATTAGAAAAAATCTTTTACCAAAATCGTGTAAATTTCTTCCGAGCCGTCGGTCCAACCCGGGGGTCATCTGACCCGGGTGTCTAGTCAGCAAAACAGCCAACTAACAAGTGAACTTTTGCTTATTGTATATTTTAAAAAGCGTGTGCAGCTTACATATGAACACAGAGGGTCAGTGACATGTCACACCGGCAATTATTATTTGCGTTGCATATAAATACGAATTCGTCGGCATCTTCGTCTCTTCGAGTAGGTATTATTAGCATCTTTCATATGACTAGAGAGGAAAGGGCTACGAGATAATAAAAAATTATTAGATATGAATATTAATTTATATGTTTTATATAGCAAGTATATGGAATAATATGTAACTTTAGAGAGGAAAGGGCTACAAGTGATAATAAAAAATTATTAGATTTGAATATTAATTTATTTATTTTATACAGTAAGTATATAGAATAATATGCAGCTAGACATAAATTTATGTTCTCTTCTCTCAACAAATTCAATGTAAATTTTTTATCTAAAACCAAAATTTCGCTTTTGTTCTATTTTAACACCGACCTTACCTTTACAGTTACACAAATTATCTTCAAAATTTTACAGTTACGTTCATATCATTGTTATACTAAATTCAATTAATTGATTTAGTAACACCTTTCAAGTTTCCCAATATTTTCCTAAAGTTTTTTTTTGTTATTAGACAGCAATCAGAACTATAACATGTTCTATAAGTTGTATTGAGTACCAACTGCCTATTATTAAGAACGACGTTATTGATAGGCAATCTATTGATTGTCTTTACTATCTGAAATATATGGGTCAATTCTGCCGCACAACAGACTAATGTTATGGCAAGGCTATGTTACCCTTCAACTTGCATGCATTATGCTACTGAACTATATGAAAACTTTCAAAATGTCATGTATTTGCTGGGCATTCAGGCGTTTTACTCATAATACTGCACGTCACTCGTATGTTATGAAGCTGGGTCAGAAAGACCATGTTATCTAACATCTTTTTTTATATTTTCGCGGTTTCTATTGACTGCAAAGCAACCACATGGCTATTGTCAATATTTAGCACGATTTTGTATGGAAAGTTCTTCATAACGCAGCCCTGCCATAAAATTGGTTTTTATTATTATTGTTGAATAGATCATATTTCAAGTGCTTCAGAAAATAATAAATTATGTACTGCCTATCATTAAAAAATCGATTTCTAATATTCTAGATAATAATTAAAATAACTTAATTCTCAAGTACGCATTGAATTTTATGTTGAGTATCACATGACCAGAAAAGAAAAATAAATATCAAGCTGTGCAGCCTCCTCTGATTCAATAACACGATATTACCTAAATTAAGACACGGACAGTAAAAAATATCCACATCCAAGGGTCACAGTAGTTTTTACACATATATATTATATAAGTTATTATATAATTATCCATAGTTGTATGGCATTAAATTCTGTTTTACTGCTAATTTATTCATAGCGGAGTTCATAAGAAGACAATAGTCTTAAGGTCGGTCGATGCATGTGGGATCA
Organism: Ctenocephalides felis; assembly: GCF_003426905.1. Taxonomy (NCBI): domain Eukaryota; kingdom Metazoa; phylum Arthropoda; class Insecta; order Siphonaptera; family Pulicidae; genus Ctenocephalides; species Ctenocephalides felis. The sequence goes on from NW_020539726.1 coordinate 28,684,306, forward strand.
CATGCGACAAAGTTTATAGAATTTATCTATGCGTGAATAAGAATTTACATCTTCTAATTGAAGTAGTTTTGTTTATTTAAAGATAATAATAATTAGAAGAATAATTTTGTATCTGTTAAAAAAAAATTCCAGACAAACGAACTGATTTTCTGAACTTGAATTCAAGAATAGTACTTTTTTAGGTACGGGGGTCTTTTAAATGCATAAATTTTGTGATAATTGTGAAAGCCCCTAAAAAAACAAACATTATATTTGCTATTCATTTTAATAAGCCATTAATTATTGTTTCAAGTGTACAGAAATTTATTGAAAATTAAAAATTGACAAAAATTTAAATTCTGGAAGATGATGGAGAGAAAAGTCACGTTATAAGAGAATTTGCACGTTATAAAGAAAAAAAAAGCTTACTAATTTAGAATAATGTTGCATTTGGATAAACTAAGGACAAGTTAATTTTATTTTTCTCAAAATTGCAATTGTCTGAAATGATAAATTTTACGAATTATCCCGTAGGGTAAGTTATAGTAATTGCAAAAAAATCGAAAATGAAAATTTTTATATATCTTCACGTTTCAGAGTTTCTAAACATTTTGGCATATCTTAGAGAAAATGGATGATGTGTGTGTGTGCGGATACTAATTTTCGTCGACGATTTCGGGAACACCGATCAACCGATTTGAATAATTCAAAAAACATTCGATTCGTATTGATAAGGAGACGTGCTGATTAGTTTTTGGAAAAGGCAGGTTTAGCCATTCCGTAGATACGGGATAAAAACAAACCATCCGATTTTATTATTTCAAAAAACATTTTACTTGTATCGACAAGATGAAGAACTGAGTAAATTTTTAGGAAGGCAGGTCTAGCGGTTTCGGAGATCTAGTAAAAAAAATAAAATAATACCATTTGACAGTCAAAAAGTATCATTAGACATAAGCACTTAAAATTATCAGATATTTTAGGTAGATTTTATTAATACGTATGATTTTGGTTTACATTTCTCCGTAAAATCATTTTTCGTTAGACGACGACGCGGCGCTTAAGCGTTTCGTTATTTCATCTCTATGTAGCTAAAGTAGTGCGCTTGCTTTAAAAAAAGTTTAAAATCTCCAAAATATTTCAAAATAGAGAACTTTCAAAAAGTCTTTTTTCAAAAAATCTCAAAAATCTCATTTTTTTCAAAGTTAGAAAGAAATTTTAATCTTATTAAAAAATTATTTTAATAATTTTAAATAATTAATTTTAATTATTAAAAAAAAATAATATTTTGTACGGGAATTTCCATCTATTTGCCTTAAGGGCCATATAACTCTAGTTCTCAATTTTTTTAAAAATAGTATAAATCATCGTCTTGGTGTGAGCATAGTTCATACTGACAAAAAGTATATAAAGAAAATTCTGCTAAAATTTCAAAAAATCGGTTCAGTAGAAGTTGAAAAATCGTATCGAAAAAAACAATTTCGAGTTTGGAAGTTTTGTGAAACCACAGGAGGATTGTCGTGGTCAAACCAGCTGTTTTTCCGAAAATAATTTAAAATTTAAAAAATCATTCAGTACACATACTTTTGGATATTTAGAAATATGAAAAAAAACGATTTTTTTTAAATTTTAGACCAGAATATTCGGTTAAGGTCAAATGTGAGATCTCTGTACCTGCATATAAAATATTTGGATTAAAAAAATGAGAATAATACATAGGCAAGATTTGTAAGATGGGAGATAAAGTGTAAAGGGACCTTGGGAGATAAAGTGCAATTTAGAGAATGAATCAGCAGAAATAATATTAATTAATATTTTGTAATTCTATCTATCTGCCATAATGTTTCCTTTAAGGTCAAGAGAGTAAGATCTCTCCTCTACCTGTACATTGAATATTCCCGTGAACTCTCAAAGCAAAGCAAAAGCAAGCAGAAATTTCGCGTTATGCTAATTGTTACGGCTGCATTCGTCTCCACGCTCGACATAAATGCATCGCAAAGGTGTCATCATAAATTAAATGTTGTATGAAATGCAAAAGCGAGTGCATTTGCTCATTATCTTTATTATAACCATAATTACATGTGATGTGCGACATGTGTAATCGATACGGTAAGGAAGACCGTGAAGTCGTCGTCTCGGACTATACGGGAACAAGATTTGTCGTCGTATCTTTTGTGCAAGAAGTCAAGTTCGCACGTATTTTTATACCAGCGAATGAAACATTGTGTAGAGGTTTGTTTTTTTGATAATAAATAACATACACTCACAACTAAAGAAAATTTCTTGTATTTTTCTTTGCTAATTGGTGGCAAAGGATTAATCAACTTTAGAATTAGAAATTTGCTTATAATTAATACTACTGTTTTAAATTAAGGCTTCAACTTTCTTTTCAAACATAGAGGCCAATTCTCCGATAAAATAGAATTGTTATGGCAAATCTATGTTACGTTCGAATTTTCATATGAATTGTTATGTTTGCCTTAAGGCAAGTTGCATGAACTTCTCGAAATGTATGATAATTGTCTTAATCAACCGAAATTGAAATTTAAATAATTAAATAAAATTTTCAACTGCACGAATTATCATGTACGTAATACATCGAATGGATTTTAAATGTTTAAAATTGGTTCAGACGTTTTTTAAGAAAACGTCGATAAAAGGTCTAATTTTGACAAATGCCATAAAAACCGTAATATTTTAGTATGATCTATAAGCCCATGATATCTATCGTCAAAAAAAACTGAAAAATCGCCGAAAAAAAATTTTTAGCAGTCAATTACAAGAACTTGTGCCAGCGAATCTTTACCAAAAACAAATCTGGTCGATTTATAACTAATATCTTTCGAACAGTTCTTGAATTTTCAAAATCGATTTAGAATTGCGTGCTAAAACGTGGCTAATTTTTTTTTACTCTTCTGCTATTCACGATGAAACGGCTCGTCCGATCGTCGCGAAAAATTTACAAATGATAGTCGTCATCGATATACATTGAATGGCTTTAAATTTTTGAAATTGGTCCAGTCTTTGAGAAAACGTCGATTTAGGGTAAAACATCTGTGCACACACTTACACTCTTTTTCCAAATTTGGTCTCATTCGATTCAGAATAGCTTGAAACGTCGATAAAACATAAAATTAGCAAATGGAATTCTCTGATGAAAACATGAACTTCTTCGGGAAGTTAAAAATGTCAAAAAGCTTTAAATTTGCTGTGCAGTATGCGCTTTAAATATTAACCCTTTACACTAACAAAATGCGAGATTTATGTGTATTTTGCCGCCGGAGCAGCATCCGAGTGGAAAGGGTTAAACCGAACCTAAAAACACAGAATGTCATAAGTTCATCTTCCTAATATGTCCTTGAAAACAGATACGTGAAGTTAAAAATATTTCTTGAGAAGGTAAATACAATACCAAAGTAGTGGCATTTTTTCTTGAAAACTTAATGTTTGTATAAAATCGACTTAATCAATAAAATTGAGTGATAATATTGAATAATAAATTCCAACCATTGTTCTAAATTCTATAATTTTTTATAATCAAATCACTTTTTGTAGGCCTATTATATTTTAGGACGTTCGTTAGGATCATGAACACTGCTGTCATCATACAAAGTTTTACCAAAATCGTTAATATAAAATTAATTGATAAATGTGATATTAAAAATGTAATGTTTATAATCCGGCTCTATTTATAAATACATTCGAAGAATTATCTTTTTGGTGTCGGATATTTCATTTTCCCTGTTTGTTTCATTAGATTCTATTAGAACCGAGACCGATGCGATAATGGTCATAAATCATACTTTACATTTGCATAATTCTTAACTCTAAATGGAGTTATGGATTTTATTGAATTTACATAGTAACGATGTTGTTGATTTCTTAATTTTATGAACCTAATTATGTGCTAAAAATGAAACACGTCCTCTGTTGCCATAAGTATAACAGTAAATGGTAAGGACGGCGTTTAATAAAAAATATCAAATTTTAGCTTTGGATTAAATAAACTAAGAAAAGAAGTTAATGCTATATATTTGATTGCCAAATTGATTTCGGTCTAATATATAATTAAATGCACTTGAGTTGATTTTTCGCTTAAAAAATGTTTTATATAGTAATTTTATTTAGCCTTAGGTTAGATAAACTGTGAAACCATTATCATGAGCTTTCAAAACCAGTTAAATCGATAATTTAGCGTGAAAGATATCAATGTCACCTGAATAGCAATGGATACAATACAATCGATTAATATCGACTTCTGTCTTGTAAGTGGTATTGAAATGACACTCACCTACAAATGCGAAAACCAATTACATGCCCACGACTTGTTGTTGAGACATGTATAGTAATTTATTTATTCATTGTTTTAAACGAATAAAGATTAATGTTTCTATCTATGAATAGAATAGAACTGTTTGTTTTTGTTTAGTTTGTTTATATCTAAATTTGAATTGAAATCTTCTAGCACTGTACGTTGTCCTGAGCTTTCCTCTACCATCAGTAACCTCATATAAGCAAACATGATTTTAACTGTAACTGAAGACTAGTTTAAAAATAAACCTATGAAATGAATAAATAATGTTAATAAGTATGGAATTTTAAATTTTCAACCATGGACCCGGCATTCAGTGTGACTAACAAATGTTATTTTAAATACGAAGAACGTCAAAAATATGCAAAGCTTTCGTTAAACCATTGGTTTCGGTATTCCTTCGAAATGCCTTCGAAAGATAATCCCGACCGCTTTATCTATTGACCAATATGGCAAAGGTAAAAATTCTCTCAGGTAAAAACAAACATTCTTCCAAGCGGCACCCCATGACCGAGAGGCAAGAAAGAATTATATAATAATTTACGGTGAAATTAAAGCCGCGTGCGTTCGCCTCTAAAATAAAATGTCGTATTTTACGAGCGACCAGATGATAAAATCTTACTACAAAGCCATAAAAATTACGATCAGTCCGAGATTGAGAAATAAAAGAAATGCACCTCTTGATGTTTCAATCACCCAAGAGAACTGACCAATGCAGGTTGGCTCTTCTGAATGTAATCAGATAATGGGCAATTCGGTTTTGTATCGTATCGAAATGCTAATGGCATCGACTCATCCGAAATAATTAAGAGGACAACAGTCAAGTAGAAATTGAACATTGGGAACATCGATATTTATATATAGTAATTGAATGTTTATATTACATAGACCTTACACTACATTGACTGCTAGTCGAGAGCAAAATAAGTGTCAAGAGATAGAAGAGGACTGTGACTTCTCTTAGTAAGCGAGCGTTGCCGACAATCGTGGAATACTTCCGATTGATTTAAAATTTATGCTATATTATCATCTCAAATTATAGTATGTACCAAACATATAGTCATTTGTCTTATCCTACACTTTATAGCATATTAATTTCATTGGCCAGATGTGAATATACATAGAAATTTATGCTTTTTTATCAGAAATACATGTTATGTTTCTTGTAAGGTATTAATAAAAATTGTATTACTGTTAAATCTATTTATATACTGATAAATGTAATGAATAAGGTGAGGTTGCTTAAGTTGTACCATCTAAGGTAATTAGTACCACTATATTAAAAAAAATATTTGTCGTTTATTGGAAATTTAATTAGTTGGATCATAATTAGAAATTACTGAATTGTTTTTGATTATTATAATTAGGCTAATTTATAATAGGCATTTGTACGTACTCATTACTAAAAATGATATAAAATTATGTTTGGGTCCTGGGGTTAATATTTCTGCACAGGTTACCAAGTCGAACATTTATTGAAGTAACATATAAAATAAACAATAATTTTAATATGTAACAAAAATACTTGTAAAATTATTAAGTCTAGACGTTAAGAATAGAGATTGAACTGTTACGGAATAACAGCCTTTATTCGTTACTTCCACTTGGTGTTTTCTAATTTGATCAAAAACTTTATAATATCACATTTATCTATTATTTTTTTCGTTTTTTATCAAATAACATAACCTGAACAAATTTTACATGTTGATTGAGCCCAAACGAGATTGTCTAATGAGTGATGTAGATAATTATTAATGAAAAGTATTCAGAATTAATACTACTACAAAAAATTCAATTGAGCTAAAAAAAATAGTAGATAATTTTCGAGAAGCTTACTTTTTAATTTTTTTAAAGCAAGCTTTTTATTTTTAAACGTTTGGTTGTCAACTAAAAATTTATGTTAATCAGTACTAAATGATGTAATTTATAATAATTATACAAAATATTTCTGGGTACTACTAAGACATTGGTACGACTCGAACAACTTTACTCTGCATTTAATGTTAAGTTACTCTACTACAACTTTTTTTAATAAAATTTAAAATAATTCTTTGGAAATCAATTGAGTCAATCAGTGTCAAATACTAGGTGCAAATGCAACATATTTTTACTAAATTTTGGAAATTGAATCTACTGTCTCATTTTATCCAAATTAATTAAGATATTCGGGTGTGGCTTTATAGAGAGGTATTTATGAGAGCATAAAAAGGGTCACACTTAAGGTTATCTCCTTTATATTCTAGTGTCTTGATTCGTTTTATGTCGTCCGGTTCAGGTTCAGGTTCAGGTTTGAGTGCGAGGAAGAACAAACTCGAGAAATAAGAAAAACAACAAGGAACATGGTAAATGGTAAATGGACGACGCTAAAGATATGTCACTCGCGGTCACATTTCCCACCGAATGCCTTGTCAAATTAGCTAATGATATTTTAAACAGAACAGTGACGAACTCACAGGAAAAAAATATTTTCATAATTGTTGGTTAAGTTATAGAAACCGCAACTATACTACAAATGTTATATTTGCCTAACCATGGAGATGTCCAAACAATTCATAATAAATTTTGAAAAGTAAGAATATTAGTGCAAAGTAAAAATTCCTATTAATTAAAGTTATTTTGTTAATCCCTTAACAAATTTTAAGATGTCGATCATCTATTATAATTGAGAAACACGATATGTTTCTAAGGTAGTCCACGCGGTGAACGAATAGCCAATAAATTAAGACTATTCCGCGCATAAATTCAAATTACAACAATCTCTCGACAATATGGCATTGCATTACGTTATTCGATATTATGTCATGTCATAAAGTCATAACGTATTACATTATTATCGTTGTGACGAACTATTATTACAACTTAACACATTCGCTGCCACGACTAATTGAGAATGGATAAGAAGAGAATAAATGGCATTTGCTCTAGAAAGGAGCGTGCTTAAAAATCATAAATGTGTAGAAACGGACTTTAAAATAAATCTATATATCACTAAAAAATTAAATTAAATATCACAATTCTTGTAACATAATTTTTGGTATAGGTAAATTTTTGTTGAATCAGTGAATCAGAGACTATTATTGGTATTTAAAAAACAGCATAAAAGACCAAATCAATCTCGAAGCATTATTGAAATTTTTAATAAATTTTTATGATTCAAAAATCAATATTTTTTATAAAAACGATAGCATTTTATTAAGTTTTTATATTATCGTTTGATACATAATATATTTTCGATTTTAGTTTCGAAATGTATATATTTTTATATGCATTATTTTATAGAGATATGAGATAAAATATTTTGATGCTTTTTTTATAAGCATTATTTTTATATAAGGCTCAGAAATATAACGTATAATGTCATCTGATTGTCTTCATTCAGTCGATAAAAATCGGACTTAATTTTTTTTCATATAGTTTTACATTTTTTGTAAACATACATAAGTTGTTTGTACATTACGGTCTTCAGTCGCAGAATGGCACTTATATTTTCTCTATAAAATATGAATGATGAAATTTACACTATTTATAGTAATATATTCAAAACATTTATTATCAATTATTGATCAATTTTTCTTGATAAAAATATCTGATGAGGTGATGTGCATATGTACAATGATCATTTTTGACCTCCAAATTGCATTTTTTTTATTGGATCTCTAAAACCGCTAGACCTATCTTCCCAAAAATCAAACAGTTCTTCTTTTCGTCAATACAAAAAAAAAGTTTTTTGAATCATTCAAATCGGACGCTCCGTTAACTTAAAAACTGAATTTACATTTTTGGCACTTTTTGCGCCCATATCTTCGAAACGGCTCAACCTGCCTTTGCCAAAAACTAATCAACACGTCTCCTTATCCATAGGAATCGAATGTTTTCTGAATCATTCAAATCGGTTGATCCATACGCCCAAAAACGTCGACTAAAAATTGTATCCACACACATACACACACAAAAAACACACACACGTCAATTTTTGCTGCTATGCTAAAATGTTCAAAAACCTCTGAAACGTGAAGACATGCAAAAATATTCAATTTTGATTTTTGGACGATCACTATAATATAAGTAAATTTCATTAAGATAAATTAAGCAGCAAAGATTGTAATCGAGTATTATTTGAGGACAATATTTGAACAACAAAAATACAGCAATGAAGAGTATTTAAAAAAAAAATAAAAAAATAAGGGTTTTTGTCAAAAATTGCCATAACGTGACTTAACCCTTTCCACTCGGATGCAGAAAACATACTAATTTCGGAATTAGCGAGTGGAAAGGGTTAAAAATTATAATCGGTTTACTAAACGATGGTAAAACATTGTTGTTGATTTGTGGGTAAAGGTCGGTTAAGTATGCGGAAAACTCTCTGTTTCCTTCAGAGTGTTATCACAAAATCATTTCCTCAAGTCTTGCTTTACAAAACTGACTTGGTTATATATCATTTACCCTTTCTCGGCAACGAATGTGTTTGCCATTAAGACTTTTGTAAGAGAGATTGCAATGTCAGCTCTGAGCTTCTGTAATATTCTATCTGCACATTATTTTCGTTCCGATGTGGTGTATGTGATAAAGTGTCATCTTGCAGCAGACTCATAGTCAGGACAGAAGCTAAATAATAACTCTGCTGAGAATATAACGTGCTTAATACACTATTATTTAAACGGGGAAAGGTCAAATGGTGCATGTTACCATGAACAATAATTCGTAGGGAAGCTGGTGACTAGGAGATAAAAGTCTTATGAACAGACAACCCAAGATTGCAAATTCATAGATACTTCATGAATACAAAAATAAATCAGTTGTTTCAGTTTCATTTAATACTTGTGATTTATTTTTTAAATTGATGGAGCAATACCAGAGAACAAATATTTTCACTTGGGAATATATTTTTGATCTGTATTGTCAAGTGAAAATATCACTACTGCTCGATGTCATCCTCATTATTTATAACATATAGAATAAGTATTCTCTTTTTGTTTATGTTAACTTTTTGTAGAGTAAATTATAGTAACCTGCCAAAAATCGATAATAAAAATTTTAGCATATCTTCACGTTTCAGAGGTTTCTGAACATTTTGGCATACCTTAGAAAAAATTGATGTGCGTGTGTGCATGTATGAAAACAATTTTTCGTCGATGTTTTCGGAAGCACGGATCAACCGATTTGAATTATTCAAAAATCATTCGATTCCTATTTATAATTAAGATTCTGAGTAATCTATGATTAGTTTTTGGCAAAAGCTGGTCCAGCCGTTTCGGAGATACGGAGCAAGGAGTGCAGAAATTAGAAATGGAAAGATTTATTATGCCTCTAACAAGGAAAACCTCAGGTTTAATATTCTTCCATTTCGATGAAACTTCGCACGATGATAGAGTTGATAGTCAAACTGAACACCTTAAAATATTATAGGGCTAGGAGAAGTGGTTTGATTATAAAAATTAATAAAAATATTGAAAAATAGGTTGGGCAAATACGTATGCCTGTTGTAGGTTCCATACCCATATCTTGGTAGCTCAGACAATACTCTCCTAATATTTTTATGCTCGGATTCATAAATAAGAGGGTTAAAAATGATATGTTCAATTCTCGTCAACATTTATTTTTTATCTCTTTTATTTTATGCAAGATATTGTACATGGAAGATATGTAATTAAAATATTTTAAATAATATAATATTTTTGTTATTATTTTTTTCTCATTCCACCAGCTCTCTGATTATATTATTCGAGAGATCCGCGCAAAAGAGAGATAAGAATCTAATAATGGCCATTATTATGTAGCCGATTGTATGAAAATATTATAATGATGCTGCTGCATGCGTTTTCGTTCAAATTTGATAATTGAAAGTGATTTTTGCAAAACATGATTATTCACAACGATTACAAGAGTATAAATTACATTTTTAGTGTATTCGGAAAATAAGCGAAGAAAATAACACCTCAATTTTATGCCTGGCATTTTTTCATAAATATGACATTTTCCAAAAAATTGTCCTATATTTTAAAAAAATAATCATTTAAAGTATATTGGTAAAATATTTTTGGGAACGATGATCACACTGAAAATATTTAACCACACGAAAAAAATTATTGTTGCCAATTAAAAATTGTTAATCCAATTAACTAAATTTGTGTTAACTCGACGTTTCAAGTTGATCTGAAACATTCTCAAATTGCAAAAAAAAATTCTTATAATTAGCAGATAAGTACAAAATTTTACCACTTAAATATTTCTCTACTTTAAAATTTCGTAGTAGTAGTTTGCATAGTAGTTAATTTCAGTTTTTGTCTTAACGGTTTCAACATCAAAATTTTTTATTTAAATTTCATCTCTACCTATTTCAAGTCCTAAATTTCCTTTTTCGATTTATTTCATTCCATTTTATTTCAGGTATTATTTTTTAATTAACGGTTAGTTTCAGGTCTTAATTAATTTTACACAAATTTCTAAAAGCACTATTAATTTTCCCACGATTTTCAGGGCATTTTAGGGCACTATTAAAGTGTTGAAACTTAAATTTTCAATTGCGCATTGAAAGGTTTGCACAGCTATATGTGCAAAATTCTTTATCATCATAATCTTCAATAAATTTCTGCCTTTTTTAATTTCAATGATTCTGTGTTTCATCTCGTGTGAACATCTCAAAAGACATTAATAATATGAAGACCAAGCTTCTGTAACCTGTTTCGAAGTACTTGGACATGGAAGGTTCGATATTTTTATACATTCTCTGAATTATTTATTATATTTTAAAATAATAATATAGTTAATAAATAAATAATAATATTATAGATTTTCCTAACATTGATAAACAAATTTTCTTCAACTTATTTAAAATGACATTAAATATATAAACATCTTAATGATGTTACAATATTGCATACTTTGATATCATAATTGCTGCTTTTGGTTAGATGAATTATTTTCGTATTTACTTACATACAAAAACGCCTCCCAAACTTATAATTTTAGTCCAATCAAACTGAAGTTAATTTCACACTATTCGTAGTAGTAGTCAACATACCTGAAATAGAAAAAAATATTTAAAAAATCATGAAATAATTAAAAGAAAACAGTGTCAGTCAGTACTACTGATACTTTATGTACTAGAAATAAAATTTACAGCAACGTTGGTCTTAATTTTCTTCAAAAAGACTTGTTAATGTATTAAATCCCAATTTTATTTTCCTAAAATACTCTTAGATACAATTCATAAACCTTATACTACATGAACTTCTGATCCCTGGTGTCAAGAGGTAGAAATGTACTGTGATGTCTCTTTGTGAACGAGCGTTGCCGACAATCCTGAAGTACTCCCGATTGATTAATTGTCATATGTCATACAACCGCATTTACAAAACTCATAGTTTTAACAAATTTCATTTACTACCAATTCTCATTTTAAACAAACAAGATAGCTCATTGTCAGACCAAAGAAAAAACATCTCTAAAAAGCGCAGCAGCCATGAAATAAACAGACGCGGTTCAAATGTCCGCCGTTAATAATAAATAAAATATTGAAAAAAAGTAATTTGATTTATGAACGATTTTAATCAAACCTTTTTTTATTAACTCGATGAACTCTTGGTCTGGTAAGAACCTGAATGCTGCCGGACTTGACTTGCTGCGACGACCTTAATAGATTGAGGGCTGGTGGAAAATAATTATCGAAATTTTGGTACAAAAAACACATTCATAATTTATACCAACATTAAAAAGTGCAGGCAAACCAACAAAAATATTTTGAAAAGTGTTATAACTACTGCTTAAAAACCTCCAATTTTGCTCCCAAATATTCTAGCAATTTTACTGATTTTTTGCTAAGACTTTGCTAGCGTGAACACTGATTTTTCTACTATTTTGTATCTGACAAATCATCTAACAATCACATTGTTTGTTTTATTCATTCCATTACCAATAATACTATATTTTCTTTCTTATTTTCATCCAGCTCTCAACCTACAGACCCCGTCCTGAGATCGAGATTTATAGCATTTTGATAAATTATTGCGGTATGTTAATGTTGAGCATTCTACAAGATTATATTATGAACTCATCGATAGATTAATAATATTACCTGCCGATTTGAAATACACATATAAATTAAAGATCTACTTATATACAAAACAGATCTTATAAACACGTACGATGGTAATCGGAGAAGCTTTTATAATAATGATATATCGTAATGTCGGTAAAGACACTGTAAATTGTTATTAATATAAGCCTTAAATTAATAATAATTTTCAGAGTTTTATATTCTAAGGTAAACAAGAAGTGTATGAGATTACTACAAACAGTAATTTAATTTACGATTAAAATTGATCCTTAAAATCGTCAATGATCAGACGACTTCTGCAATACGTCTTACATACTTATCATAATACATTACTATTTTACTCATTTTTTTACAATGCTAAGGTGAGTTTCTAAATAAAATCTCTAATAAAATTTTCAAGTTGTAACCCTATACCTATTGTCATATTAAAATAAGACGTTCAGTGAATCACACTATAAAAAAATATATGAAATTATCCATATAGGTATAACGTTTCGGTTATTAGATACTTGATGTCATCATAAAATTCTATAATAAAAATTATAGATCTTCAGAACGCACAGGTAAATGAATGTATTTTTAGTGTTGATAATAAAATTCTATAATGTGTTCATAGTAAAGTAGAAATTATTTGGAAACTTTGGGAAACATTTACTTTTACATCAAGCTTCATTATTTTATGAATGAAATAAATACATAAAATCTTAATATCTTATTTCAGGATAATCTATTAACAAACCGGTGAAGATTAAGTTTTGTCTTCATTTATATGGTTTGTATTATTTAGTTAGAAACTTTTCCAACAAATATGTAAACTATAACTGTAAGATATGTAGAAAATAAACTGAATTATATTCATCTCGCATAAACATAAAATTAAAGTACCAGTAATATAATAAAAAAAATTTACATGACATACAACTCCGTTATAAAATGAAATGAAAATTTGATATGAATCACTCTGCGTAACTAATATACACAATGTTTATTAAGAACAATTATTGTATGAAGTGCTTTCAAGTCATATAAAGAGATATTTGCACGGTAATAATGAAAATAAATCAATCAAAATGTAATGACTACAATGTATTAAACTGTAGTAACAAAATTTGGCATTTGAAATCTTCTTGATGAGAATTAAAGCTAGAAAGCTAGATTATTGATGTTAAGAATTATGTAAAATCTTTAATATTTTATAAATCTAAAAGAACTACATATTATTTGCAATCTTAATAAAGTTTTTCCCCAGATTTTTGCATATACTCCCTTTTTTAATTTTTTTCCTATATTTTGTTTCGATTTTCATTGTCAATAATAAAATGTTATAAAAAACTGTTAAACAGAACTAAATTTTGTATATTTTTGTAAGTTAAGGATTATTAAAACGGAAAAAATAAATTGATTTTATCCAGAAGTTGAATTAAATTTTTATCACATTATGTCAAGGTTTGAATAAATTTTGTAGAGTATCATTTACTTAGTAAATATTTTAGTTAGTTGATTATAATTTTTCTGTTACAATTTTAGAGAATATATTATGATTAATTTTACAATTAATATAGTTTGTTTTGGTCCATAAGTTGTAATAAAAAACCTCTTTGATTGTAGAGATTGTCTAAATTTAGTTTTTTTATGAAATTAAATATTACAGACTCATTTAAACTGATATTTGCTCGAATTGTCCATACAATAGTTTAAATATTAAATTTTATATTAATAATATTATATCTAGACTAGTTGGTTTTGGAAAAATGGATAATATATATTGCTTATGACGGTTTCCTGATTACTAACAGATTTTTATCCAACATCAAAAAAACATGATTTGTCAAAATAAAATAGGTTCACCGAGAATACCAAATTTGCTGTATACTCTGATAACATAACATATTATGTGAGAATATACTCATAAATATGAATTCAAGTCATTATTCAGGTTTTAGACAGTATTTGTAATTTCAAAAGTGGGGGACTTGCAATATTGATTTTTCTAGACTTTTAGTTAAGATTTCATATAACTGATTTTCCGGGTTTTCAAATGATTCACTCGATTCCTTACGATTGCGAATAGCTTTCTCTTAACAAGACCTACCTACTTCAAATGCGTCATCTATGAAGAGATAATTATTTATGCAATGCAAAGTAGTGCATGTATGAAAACAAATAAGTACAAGTCGATAAGTGGGATTTAACAGTAATAACATACAACAATTGTATTTTTATTTTTTTCTCATTTAACAGTAGTAATATAACAATCTTTGTTTTTTCTTGATTTTTTTTTTGCTCATTTAAAGTCGTAAATGAATGAATTACGTTTTCCGAGTCGTTTACGGTCTGCTGTTCGTAGTTTGCATGCGACTCTTGTTTCGGATGATGTTACGAGATTCGCATACAAGATAATATAAAGCCAGACACTTAGGTTGACTGAATTGCAGATTTATTTTTAATTAGACTTGGCGCTAAGGAGATACAAGAAGTAATAAAAAAAATTAAAAATAAAATACGACCTTTGGAAATCTTCTAACACGCCATATTTGATCCTCCCTATAAAATGGGGATCGTAATTATGGCTTATAGAATATATTGGCGTGCCTTAAGGCAAATTGCTGGAACTTCCCGTATCGTAACAAAATATTCGAGGAACATTAATAAAAGTCAAAAATATTTATTTAAAGTATTTAAGTGACCTTTAAAACTTTAGCCAATATTAAATTTGAAATCTGAATTATTTTTGATATACAAAATTTTTTTTACCAAAAGCAATTGTTTTGTCAACACAAGCAGAAAGTTTTTTGAATCATTCAATTCGGATGCTTATTTCTCTTAAAAACTGCCATTTAAGTTATGGCAATCATCCAAAAATCCAAAATGGAAATTTTTGCGAATCTTCACATTTTAGAACTTTCTGAACATTTTGGCATACCTTGAAAATTTAGATGTGTGTATATATAAGTTAGGATACAATTTTTCGCCCACGATTTTCTGCGCATGGACCAACCGATTTGAATGATTCAAAAAGCATTCGATTCCTATTGATAGAGAGACGCGCTGATTAGTTTTTGTGTAAAGACAGGTCCAGCCGTTTGGAGATAAGGAGCAAAAAGTGCAAAAAATGAAAATTGAGTTTTTGTGAGCACGCGGTATCCGATTAGAATGATTCAAAAAAATGTTCGATTGCTATTGATAGAGAGACTTGCTAATTATTTTTTTGTAAAGGCAAGTCCAACCATTTTAGAGATATGAAAAGTGCAAAGATTAATAGTTTTCGAGAACTAAGCATCTGATAAAAATTATTAGAAAAAGTTTGTGCTTTTGTGGACAATGTAAAGAAAATATCAGTTTTTTGAGAAGAGATTATAAATAACTTGCTTATATTTTTGGCAATAAAAATTAAAATTTCTGAATACAATTGTAAAAATAAACACATATATTACTGTCATATATACATCGTTTTAGCTTTTGATCAATAATATTATATGGGAGTTTTCATTTCATAAAAAAATCCTCTTTTTCTGAGCATATAATAAATCTCAATAAAAACGATTCTAATGATAGCTATTTTTTTTGAGAAATATCATCACCAGCTCTTCCTCTATGATTGATTGATTGTCAAGTTCACTGTTGCTACAAATACAATGTTTTAAATTTAAATCATTTGAATAAGTAAGAGATCGAGAACATTGATGTCTGTTTCGAAGGTGCGTAATTTGTAAAACGATGCACGTACATGAAACGATCACGAAGTCATTTCCTTATAGAAAAAAAACTTAGAAACTGTAAAAAAATTTAATTTAAACTGATTAACAGATTCGAAAGAAATTACTCCGAAACTTTAGAAAACTTATATAACAAAAATTGTTCATTAAACATATGCACCACCTAGAATATGTACGTTCTATGTAATGAAAAAAATGTATTAAACCTAAAAACTTAAAATTTGTACCTGTTCCTTAGGTGTACAAAAATTTTGATTATTACTTCAGTTATATCTTAATAAATATTTTCTTAGCAACAGATAATCTTTGAAAAAATATTAATAAATCTTATTAATCTTGGTAATATATCTACCGATATAATAGTTCATGCTGGAATTCAAAGCTTCGATCGAATTTAAAAGTAGGTACCTCGATTATTGATTTTTCACATCCATTCTAGAATTCGAAATAAGATGCCGATTATAACTATGAAAATAAAAATTAAAATTTTCTAGGTAATAAAATATTAATCTGATTACAAGATACATCGAATCTCTAAATTTCTCATAGCAATCTGATTTTATGTCTCTGTCAATAACATAACCGTGCGTGATAGAATAATTTCCTTCAAACCGTGGATACAGAATAACGCTATATTTTATCATAACACATAAAAGATATGACACATATATCATATTAAACTTTTACGATCGCATCCTGTGTAATATACGATCTTAGAATTTTATAGCTCTATATTTGTTCAGAATTTTACGCTTCGGGAAACGGTTTTGAAGGCTTCATTCACATCCAAGTAAGACCTCCAGCTGATATAAAGGATTAATAGACCAGATGATATTTTAATTGTAATCAGATAGAAAATCTAGAAACCGAAACAATGGTCCAATATTTTAAATCTCAAATTTTATACCTAGGTCATACAATTATACTTATTTCAAATTTCGTTTCGTTGTACGGGGTCACCAATGTTGAAATAAATTTATAAAAATATAGAAACGAAATAAGTGTGACCATTTATACTGAACAAGTGAGGCCCATTAATCAAGTAATTTTTTTAAATAGGTGGAATTATATCTTACAATGACATTTCATGTACATATTCACTATCTTACGACAGTTATCAGCAAACAGAAGATTTTCTCTATATCAAACAAAAGAAAATATTTCGCATGTCTCATTTTATCTACTTAGCATGATGTCTTTTGCGGTAAATAATGATCGGTTTGTAAATAGTAAGGTCAAGGAGTTTTGTTGCAATCATTGTACCGTTAATCTGATATTAATTTATGCTAAACAATTGCAAGAATAGAAAAAATCTACGAACACAGAGAAATTTTTTGCAGAGGAAGGTAATAGATTGTGGTTATTATGGAAGATCAAACACCACGTGCAGATGAAAGAAGACATCAAATTTTGGATGAAGATGTGCGGTATTTTTAACGGTACTATTTTGAAGTAGAGGGCGAAAGATGTGTAACCAGGCATTGCCACATTTTAAGTTTTTCAACAACAGTATTTCTTACTTAATAGTTTCCATCATTTTGAGCAGTGTTATTCAGTTACTCCAATAACCAAGCATAATTAAACGAGATACAGTATTTCATTAAATTTTATCTTCTATGAAAGTAAAATGGTTTTTATTCCGGCATTGAATGATTCATCTCGTTTTAATATAGACAGTAAAGATAGATGTCCATACACAGTTAATCATTAGAGTTGTAGACTTGCACGAAACACTCATAAATCACTCGGAAGAGAAGTAGCCGAAGAGAAGTTACTCATTTACAATTGTCCATCCGGGCTGACGTCTTAATTACTACAAACTGCACAATGTGCATTATGGCATCATAATCCAAAAGAAAAAAAACAATATTAAAAAAACATTAAGTATGAAGTATTTACAATACTATGTTTTTTAACTTCCTGTAAGGCGAGTTTCAGAAATAAAAAAAATCGAAAATGAACTTTTTTACATATCCTTGCGTTTTTAAGGATTCTCAATATTTTAGCATACCTTAGAAATAATTGGATTTCTAGGGCACAGATCAACTGATTTGAATGATTCAAAATAACATTCGATTCTTATCGATAGGGAGATGTGCTGATTAATTTTTGGATAAGGCAGTTTCAATAGTTTTAAAGATACAAATTACAAAGTGCAAATAAAGGAGCATCCAATTCGAATAACTCAAACAACATTTTATTTGTATTGACGGAGTTAATAATTGATAACATTTTTGTAAAGGCAGGTCCAGGGATTTCGGAGTTGCAGCCAGAAATTAAAAAAAGACATCCGGTGATCTGAAATGATCATTACAAATCATTACTATTGTTTCATACACAAGTAGAAATATTGATACCCAGATGACAGATAGACGAGTAGAAAGGTAGATCAGTGAACAGGCAGGTGAACTGATAGATAGGTAATCAGATAGGTAAGTAGACAAGTAGGAAAATAGACAAATTGGCAAGTATCGAGGTCGACTGGTAGGTAGACAGGTAAACGAGCTGGCGGTAGGCAAGTACAAAAGTAGATAAGTTAGGCATTTAGACAGTTATTCACTTGAATAGGTAGACATTAGGACAGGTAAACAAGTAGACTGTTAGAGGGGCAGATCAAATGTTCATTGACTAAATAACTTATTTACACATATGAAGTCCATGCAACTTGCCTTAAGGCGGAATAGCACTTGCACCTAGTTATTTAAATCATCTTTATGAAAATTTAGTGAAGCTTTCTGTCAATAATTGAAGTAGAGTTTTTACCTAAATAATTTAGCAAAAGTTGGAATTTAATCTATTATCCACTTTTGCTTGTATTATCTCTGAAAATATCACTAACTACTTCTAGCAAGCAACATTGTTGAAATAATCTATCTACAAAAACTACAAGTTGCGAAAAAAATTACCTGGGCGGAGCAAAGTGTATTCCGATCTGGTCGACTGTTCGACCCGTTCGACCGTGTCGACCGGTGTATGCGACGCGTCATCAATTAATATACCTGTCTTTGCTTCTTGATTTGGCTTCACACGCACACATTCACACACAAACACACACACACACAGACA